>NC_064646.1:249529340-249841313 GCF_023864345.2 Schistocerca serialis cubense | reverse complement strand
TTACCTCTCTTTTCTGTTCCAGTCGCGTATGGTTCGCGGGAAGAACGACTACCGGAAAGCCTCCGTGCGCGCTCGAATCTCTCTAAATTTACGTTCGTGATCTCCTGGGGAGGTATAAGAAGGGGGAAGCAATACATTCGATACCTCATCCAGAAACGCACCCTCTCGAAACCTGGCGAGCAAGCTACACCGTGATGCAGAGCGCCTCTCTTGCAGAGTCTGCCACTTGAGTTTGCTAAACATCTCCGTAACGCTATCACGGTTACCAAATAACCCTGTGACGAAACGTGCCGCTCTTCTTTGGATTTTCTCTATCTCCTTCGTCAACCCGATCTGGTACGGATCCCACACTGATATTACGGTTTGTTAAGTTTTATTTTGAAACTTGTATAATTACAACTGAATGAAATAGAAGTACAGGTACCACACACAGTATCAATGATTTCATTCTACAGAGGAAGTATGTATACCTCCATACCTATCACAGAAACAATACAACTTATAGAACAAAATCTCATATCACACAACAACCTCACCACATAAGCAATAACAGGAATAACACGTGTGTTCCGATCGACAACGGAACAAAACTACTTCCAGTCTGAGGATGAGTATTATCGGCTAGTTTATTTGGTGCCCAATATCAGGAACTCTAGACAGTATCTTTATCAGTCATTTAGAAAACCAGATATTTGAGAAAATGATTGAGGATAGATTTAAAATCATATATTGGCACAGATATGTGTGTGACATTATTTGTCTCGTAAGAAAATTGAAAAAAATAGATGAAATCCACTCGGGAATCAACAAAGCACATAAGAACATAACAAACACACTTGAAAAAGAAACAGAAGATCAAATAAATTTATTTGACGTAACGATAACAAACATTATCATAAAACCAGCAGAACAGCCATAGTAATACATTCCACAGCTAACCGTCCTCATAAACAGAAGCTTGAGACACTAAAACACACATTATATCGCAAGTAAAGGATTCCACGGACAGGAGAAACTGGGAAAAACTGAGTGCAGCCACACAGATAGCTAGACCCAATGGACACAATACGTTTGTAAAATCAGAACACAAGTACAAAACAAAGAAAACACATGCAAAATATACAGCATTCAGGAAAACTCAAAGCCCCAAAACCACAAACACACACAACACACTTGCACAATGGCAACAACACACATAAAAGAAGTAGATACTACATTATGACTTACAAGCATAAGTTAACCCATATACTAAAGAAACAGGGTTTCGAAATAGCGTATGGTACTGTGACGAGCCTCTAATCAAACTTCAGTCAACCAGCAATCAAGAGCGACAAATTCCAAGTAATGGGAATATACAACCAGGAATGTCAAATTTGTGACGCATGACATGCAATATTTTTAAAACATGGTACAAAGAACTTGATAGGTGTTCGAAGTATGAAACAAACCATTGGACGTTTTCTTAGTACTTAAAACACCACATCACCATCCTACAAACGTGGAACAAGATACGAGAATAAACAGAATAAAGGACCATGAAAATATAGTATACAAATGCTGGGAAACTACCACATCCAGAAAGCCATTACTGAGAAAAACCATGTGATGAAGGAGCAAACACACACTAACACAGATTCTCTAGTAAACTAAAGCAAATGATAAGATTAAAATCAATCCACTTGTACATGTGGTCATATCAAAACGAATACATATTCTCTCCGCTCTCTCTCTCTCTCTCTCTCCCTCACAAACACACACACACACACATACACAAAAGCAGATCGCAGATATAACAATATAAACATACAAACTGTCAACAGATGTCTTTACGATCGTGTTCTGCACGGGAGATGGCATTCCGATCAACGGACATCACGCCAACAATGACGTCGGGCTCCTATCAAACGGCATAGTGTTGGCAGGGTAGTCCCACGTTCACAATCGCTGCATAATTGTTTCTACTTTACTATCACCTGTTTGTACTGTTTTGTGGCAAAAAAACGCAACCTTGCAATGTGATCATCTGTTCCTTTAATTTTGGATACCAGTGTATGTATATATTCCAGGCCACTGAGAATGCCTTGCAACGAATAAAGGCGAGACTTGTGTGGCACAATATCTGTGTTTCATTCAGTTGTAAATAGCCGGTCCCAGAATAGAAATTATCAACATACCGTAATATATATATGCTTGTTCCACTTTTTGATTCCTATTTAATCTTCAACGTCAAAATTTCAGTATTCTCAAAATGATACTACATGAGAGTGTTGTTTTGCTAATGAAGTAAATACTCAAAGTTTTTTTGGCACCACTATCACAAACATGATCATCATAACAGTTTTCATCATCAACAACAGCTGCAGTAACAACAGTCGTAAATATTGATTTTATATTATAAAGGCGGTTACGTGTACTCAGTCATTATTAACTCTGTAATACTTAAGTTGACCATTAGATAATCTCACTTGACACATTAAATTTATATTGGTTATTAAGGCGTACATAACATTTTAACATTTTAGTTAAATGTAAGGTTTCATAGAGTTTTAAGATAAATAATAATATGATAATATTTAAGATTGCATTAATGAAACAGATCATGAGAATCAACTGGGTTTCACTAGTTGACGTGATAGTTACATTAAATATATAAATGTTGATATCAATTATAATACTTACTTATATCCTGTGGTGCTTTGCAGTTGTAACTGAGATGCTTAATCTGCCGTATTTCCATCACTTACCTCTCTCCACAGATTTCTTGTTTCTTTGACCTCTTTGACCTGTGATACACTATCTGCTATATTTTCCAACCGTTACTTCTCTAGAGGGAATTCTTGTTCCTTTGGTATTTTGATCACAGTTTTTCTTCTCGGTCTTCAGCCAACTGCGCTGCTGTTGAAGTTCTTGAATCCATGACTATTTAGTCACCATGTCATGTCACTGGCGCTTTTTCTACGCTTTTGATGACTTGTTAAAAAGCCCGTCTGTTCATTGTCAGTCTTTTCGACAGCATCGTTCGTTTAATTCCGATTTACAGGAACAACAGAAAGATCCAGTAAGACGCTAGTGTTTCCTCATATTTTACAGCGTGCCACCACTGGCACTATTACTCCGATCATAATTTCTACCACATGTTGTCGGTCCTTTCACGTGCACAGAGTGAAGGTGTAATTATGCATCAGTTATGCCGCCAATTACAGCGGTCGCTCATTAAATGCTAAATGCCGGGCACCTCGTCTCTCAATGTGATCGATCCTTTGTTTCATAATAACAAACTGCTCGCCCACCTGTACTCGGAAAGGCCTCTGCTGTCTCCTGTGGATCCACTTTCGCTTTCAGGGCCACCTGGTCCGCGCTGCCGACCGACTACGTAATAAACACAGTTATTTTGTTTTCCTTAGACTCTCCATACCAAACGCACTCTGACAATCTGAGAAGCATGCATTTCCTTTATAACGTTGAACATTACTATTTTCACTACAGTCACTTAACAGGAGACGTACAGCTTCCCACGCCGCCACTGTGTCTACAGAATCCAAAGCCCTTGACTTCCAATTACACCAACGCCGAAAAGTTGACTGCATTCGCAGAAAATGTCACGTCAACGCAACACATGAACATTACGGCAAATATATATATTACTAATGATTTATTAAAAATATTCAACGAAAAAATATTCAAAGAACATGCAATAAGCTTTTACTGTTTATTTTTAAATTACGACCATATGTCTAAGTTTATTGTACTGAACATTAATGAGAAGATATGTATGTTATTGCACTGTTTGCAAAGGAAAGTGGTGTTTCTACCTTCACAACACTGGTGCTATATTGGTTTTGGTTTTCTAATTTTTGATGAATACTGAATTAGCAGCTGTCGTAGAACTTATTCCAATGCGCTTCCTGTAACGGTACTCTTGTAGTGTGTTAGAAAATGCATTAGTGAATTTCAGATGAATTTAACTGTTTAGAATTGTTATCTAGTCTCGCAAAAAAGATACAGACAGTTGCTGGCCAGTCCGCCAGTTACAAGATTTGGACGTGAGGACTGCCTATCTATACAAGGGATTCAAGACAGTACTTACTTCCCCATCATTACTAATTTCTGTGACTGATTTGTGGGACCCCTGCAACTCACTTGAAATCAGGTAATGCATCCCAGCTGCATTTTTCGTCAGTCAGGCTTAAAAAAGTTAAAGACTAGCAACTAAGGCTGCACAGACGTTGTACACGGAAGGCCAGTACATCACGAAAGTCTTAATTACGATTACTCAGTTTGCAGCAGTATCTGGTAAACTGTCTTGGGGTTGACGACCATTCTGTCTATAGCACACATACAGATATAACTATATTTTCACTAACAATGAGGGCTGCTAAGCAGCACAGTGAACGTCGCCTGGGATATATGCCTTAGCTGCTTTTCGTCCACACAGTTTCTGCCTCTGACGTCATGGAACACCCCAACGGCCATCTACGCTTGAGCAGCTTCGTGTCCGTCTTAGTTTAAGCCTTTCTTTCTGTCTGGAACAAACTAATACATTCCGCTTCAGCTTTTCCTAATCGAAGATTAGTTACATTTAACATGCACAGAACAAAATGATTTTATAACATCATTAAAATTTCGAGTTACGGCGCTCTGGATAGGGGATCGGGGGAATGGGGGGGGGGGGGGGGGGGGGGAGAGGGGGACACGCATCAACCAATCAAGTTTATTCACGTCTTCTAGCCATTATCAGGCGTTTTTATGAACATATTATATGGGCATGAAACCGTCGAAATTTATGGCGACTGGTGACCCTTGACAACACCATATTACCGTAATCCCAAGTATTCCCTTTATACTGTCAGTCTGTTCCACTGTTCTCTCGTGTCTTTACTTTTCATGAAGTCAAACTGTTCGTAATCTAACAGTTCCTTTATTTACTTTTCCATTTTTTGGTATAATACACTCGTCATCAGCTTGAATACATGCGTTGCTAAGCTGACTGCTTTATAATTCTCGCATGCACCTGCTCTTGCAGTCGTCAACGTTCTGTAAATAATGTGTTTGTTTTACTTTACCAGTTTCATTTGTTTCACACACCAACTGCGTCACTTCTTTATCATTTTCCCAAATGACTTTAGAAATTCCGAAGGAATTTCTGCCTTTTTAAATGATCTTCTAAATTTCTTTGAAAAAATATATATCTGGATTGTCTACGTCGCTCTTGTAGAGCCTTCAATGGTACTCTGTCTACCTATATGTCCTCTGTATTTAACAATGAAACTATCTCTTTTCTCCTAATTCTAACGTCCTTACTTTCTATCATTGACGTTGGTTTTTACTTATGTATGCTGAATCAGTTACGCTGAATCAGTCCTTCAAACGCTCATCATCATTTCTGAGTAGTGCTTAATCCCAGTTCCGGGCATACTGCTTCTTTTTGACGATTCTGTTAAATTCAATTGGCTCTGAGCACTATGGGACTTAACATCTGAGGTCATTAGTCCCCTAGACTTAGAACTACTTAAACCTAACTAACCTAAGGACATCACGCACATCCATACCCGAGGCAGGATTCGAACCTGCGACCGCAGTAGCAGCGCGGTTCCGGACTGAAGTGCCTAGAACCACTCGGTCACAAAGGCCGGCTAAACATCAATCTAGTTTTCCTCATTCCTAAATTATGATCTGAATCTATATTTCATCCAGAGCAGATCTTACAATATAATACGTTATTTCGTAATCTCTGTCTCATAATTATGTAACCAGATTGGTGTCTTCCAGTGTCTCCAATGCGTTTCCAAGTATATCGCCTCACCGTATTATTTTTGAACATTCTATTCCCTACTACTAGCTGAATCGTATTGGAGACATCAATCAGATTTTCTTCTCTCTCACTTTTTCTACATATGCCATATTCTCCCATAATTGTATATGTTATTCCTGCTGCAGCATTCAAAACGCTCAAGGTCAACAGATTTTGAAAAGCTTCTCTTCATCTCTTGCATGTGGTTTCTGACGCCGGCATGTTGCCTGAAGTATTGCTTGGAGAGGAATTCTTCTTTATGCACATCACCTTTCTAGTTTTGTTCTCAACCAGAGATGTTTCAGCAATTTTTGTGCTACTTTCAGTGGATTTATTTCTTTATTTTCATTATCACACGAAGCTATTGGTAGTTTATGCTAATAGCCATCGGTTTACTACGCAATTTGCAACTTCTCATGGTTTTTTATGTTGTTGTTGTAGTGGTCTTCAGTCCTGAGACTGGTTTGATGCAGCTCTCCATGCTACTCTATCCTGTGCAAGCTTCTTCATCTCCCAGTAGCTACTGCAACCTACATACTTCTGAATCTGCTTAGCGTATTCATCCCTTGGTCTCCCTCTACGACTTTTACCCTCCACGCTGCCCTCCAGTACCAAATTAGTGATCCCTTGATGCCTCAGAACATGTCCTACCAACCGATCCCTTCTTCTAGTCAAGTTGTGCCACAAACTCCTCCCCAGTTCTATTCAATACCTCCCCATTACTTATGTGATCTACCCATATAATCTTCAGCATTCTTCTGTAGCACCACATTTCAAAAGCTTCTATTCTCTTCTTGTCTAAACTATTTACCGTCCCTGTTTCACTCCCATACATGGCTACACTCCATACAAATATTTTCAGAAACGACTTCCTGACACTTAAACCAATACCCGATGTTAACATTTCTCTTCTTCAGAAACGCTTTCCTAGCCATTGCCAGTCTACATTTTATATCCTCTCTACATCGACCATCGTCAGTTATTTTGCTCCCCAAATAGCGAAACTCCTTTACTACTTTAAGTGTCTCATTTGCTAATCTAATTCCCTCAGCATCACCCGATTTAATTCGACTACATTCTATTATCCTTGTTTTGCTTTTATTGATGTTCATATTATAACCTCCTTTCAAGACACTGTCCATTCCGTTCAAGTGCTATTCCAAGTCCTTTGCTGTCTCTGACAGAATTACAATGTCATCGGCGAACCTCAAAGTTTTTATTTCTTCTCCATGGATTTTAATACCTATTACGACTTTTTGTTTTGTTTCCTGTACTGCTTGCTCAATATACAGATTGAATAACATCGGGGAGAGGCTACAACCCTGTCTCACTCCCTTCCCAAACACTGCTTCCCTTTCACGTCCCTCAACTCTTGTAACTGCCATCTGGTTTCTATACAAATTGTAAATAGGCTTTCGCTCCCTGTATTTTACCCCTGCCACCTTCCGAATTGGAAAGAGAGTATACCAGTCAACATTGTCAAAACCTTTCTCTAATTCTACAAATGCTAGAAACGTAGGTTTGCCTTTCTTCAATCTTTCTTCTAAGATAAGTTGTAGAGTCAGTATTGCTTCACGTGTTCCAACATTTCTACGGAATCCAAACTGATCTTCCCCAAGGTCAGCTTCTACCAGTTTTTCCATTCGTCTGTAAAGAATTCGCGTTAGTATTTGGCAGCTGTGACTTATTAAACTGATAGTTCGGTAATTTTCACATCTGTCAACACCAGCGTTCTTTGGGATTGGAATTACTATATTCTTCTTGAAGTCTGAGGGAATTTCGCCTGTGTCATACGTCTTGCTCACCAGAAGGTAGAGTTTTGTTAGGACTGGCTCTCCCAAGGCTGTCAGTAGTTCTAATGCAATGATGTCTACTCCTGGGGCCATGGTTCGACTTAGGTCTGTCAAACTCGTCACGCTGTATCATATCTCCCATTTCATCTTCATCTACCTCCTCTTTCATTTCCATAATATTGTCCGCAAGTACATCGCCCCTGTATAGACCCTCTATATACTCCTTCCACCTTTCTGCTTTCCCTTCTATTTCCTTAGAACTTGATTTCCTTCTGAGCTCTTGATATTCATGCAAGTGGTTCTCTTTTCTCCAAAGGTCTCTTTACTTTTCCTGTAGACAGTATCTATCTTACCCCTCGTGAGATAAGACTCTACATCCTTACATTTGTCCTCTAGCCATCCCTGCTTAGCCATTTTGCACTTTCTATCGATCTGATTTTTGAGATGTTTGTATTCCTTTTTGCCTGCTTCACTTACTGCTTTTCTGTATTTTCTCATTTCATCTTTTCTGTTAACCAAGGATTTCTACTAGCCCTCGTCTTTTTACCTATTTGATCCTCTGCTGCCTTCACTATTTCATCCCTCAAAGCTACCCATTCTTCTTCTACTGTATTTCTTTCCCCCCATTTCTGTCAATTGTTCCCTTATGCTCTCCCTGAAACTCTGTACAACCTCTGGTTTAGTCAGTTTATTCAGGTCCCATCTCCTTAAATTCCCACCTATTTGCAGTTTCTTCAGTTTTAATCTACAGATCATAACCAATAGATTGTGGTCAGAGTCCACATCTGACCCTGGAAATGTCTTACAATTTAAAATCTGGTTCCTAAATCTCTGTCTTACCATTATATAATCTATCTGAAACATTTTAGTATCTCCAGGGTTCTTCCATGTATACAACCTTCTTTTATGATTCTTGAACTAGGTGTTAGCTATGATTAAGTTATGCTCTGTGCAAAATTCTACCAGGCAGCTTCCTCTCTCATTTCTTAGCCCCAATCCATATTCACCTACTACATTTTCTTCTCTTCCTTTTCCTACTGTCGAATTCCAGTCACCCATGACTATTAAATTTTCGTCTCCCTTCACTACCTGAATAATTTCTTTTATCTCATCATACATTTCATCAATTTCTTCATCATCTGCAGAGCTAGTTGGCATATAAACTTGTACTACTGTAGTAGACGTGGGCTTCGTGTCTATCTTGGCCACAATAATGTGTTCACTATGCTGTTTGTAGTAGCTTACCCGCACTCCTATTTTTTTATTCATTATTAAACCTACTCCTGCATTACCCCTATTTGAGTTTGTATTTATAACCCTGTATTCACCTGACGTAAAGTCTTGTTCCTCCTGCCACCGAACTTCACTAATTCCCACTATATCCAACTTTAACCTATCCATTTCCCTTTTTAAATTTTCTAACCTACCTGCCCGATTAAGGGATCTGACATTCCACGCTCCGATCAGTAGAACGCCAGTTTTCTTTCTCTTGATAACGGCGTCCTCTTGAGTGGTCCCCGCCCGGAGATCCGAATGGGGGACTATTTTACCTCCGGAATATTTTACCCAAGAGGACGCCATCATCATTTAATCATACAGTAAAGTTGCATGCCCTCGGGAAAAATTACTGCTGTAGTTTCCCTTTGCTTTTAGCTGTTCGCAGTACCACTGCAGCAAGGCCGTTTTGGTTAGTGTTACAAGGCCAGATCAGTCAATTATCCAGACTGTTACCCCTGCAACTAGTGAAATGGGTGCTGCCCGTCTTCAGGAACCACACGTTTGTCTGGCCTCTCAACAGATACCGCTATGTTCTGGTTGCACCTACGGTACGGCTATCAGTATCGTTGAGGCACGCAAGCCTCCCCACCAACGGCAAGGTCCATGGTTTATGGGGGGGGTATTGATGTTGTGGTGTTTTTAATTTGTTTGTGTCGATTTAACGCGCTTATTCTTTTGCTTATGTCATTACTCATGCAATCTTTCGCCAAGTCAGAATTCCTCTCCAATGTTCTTAACAAGCACAGAAATAAGAACTGCAACAGTCACAAGATGGCTATGAAGTATTCCTGTTGACATTTGCTGTCGATACAGATAAAATAACGCTATCACTGGAACTCATCACAGTAACTGACTCTCTGTCGCGCCTTCCTAGCCATGACGAAAGCTATCTCATTTCTGCTGTTGCTCTCATAATTCTTTCTCTTTCAACAAGAAATTTTATAAGCAGGACCCAGGGCTACCAATGGGAAATCCTCTTAGTAGCCTAAAACAAAAATATATACCAACCATATAGAGAATAAAATGCTATCACTAAAAGATAGCATCACAATTACAGTTAAATTCTGTAAGAGGTATGTAGAAGACACCCTCATTTGTTAGATGGTACAGATGGAGTAGCAAACCTTTCTAATAAATTCAGTAGCCTAAATAAAAATAACTAGTTTACCCTTGTGCTTAAAAAAAAACAACTCCATACCTTTTGTTTGGATGAAAAAATCAAAACAGAACCTACGTTGTCTTCCAGTATTTACAGAAAACCTACCTGTACACACACCACTATACCAAACTCCTCTACAAATCCCACCTCCTACAAAAAACCTGCATACAGATCAATCCCATACAGAGCCACAAACTGTCACTTCTGCACACAGAACTCGAACAGGAAATAGTACCCATAAAGTGTACCGCAATTCACAATGGATTTGCTTCTTCACTCATTAATACGCTGTCACAACAGGTAAAAACTGAACTGGACAACTTCAAATTACACTCGTAAGTGACAGCACCCCAGCAGTTATATGTATAAAAATTCAATATCTTAGTATAATGTCTGAAAAATTAACAAGGCTGTTCAAAAACACAGATGTAAAAATCAGTTCAGCACCAACAATAACCTAAGTATGTAGCTTATTCACAATAGAAAAACGCCAAATCCAGATCTTCATGCATGTGGCATTTGTAAAGTTTCCTGCAGCTAATGCAATAAATATCATACAGGCCAACGAGGCAGAAATTGTAGAAATCTATTTAAGCAACATATAGACTGCTACAGATTGGGTAATCGTACAAATAATAAACAGCAACACAACTTAAAGACGCAGGTAACTCTTTTAAAATGGATGACTACCTTTAAATTTTACACAAAACCAAAACATTATAAAATGGATATCATGGAAGAAATGGAAATGAAACCACGGTGATAAATATGAGATAACCGAATTCAAAGATTCAAAACTCTTCCTTGGTCTTAATCCGTTCCTAATGCTATCAATTATTATGTCTAAATATGAAACAAACTACCATCAGACTGTCAGTATAGTGAATATCGCTGTAAATTATGATAATAGATACTCATCAGCACACTGCAAGATCACCATGTTGCATTAATGTGTTTAAATGTATGTAGAAAAACTTGTGCAGTAAATTACACCAAAAAACAGTGACAAAATAAATAGTACAGTAGTTAAATCTCATAGAACAGCTCAGCCACTGTACCAAAGATGAGAAACGAAGCTTTAAGGCCTCAAAAAATCGTAATTGAAGAACTGACATACGAAAAAGTGTATCACAATTTTCGCAACGTAATAACTGATGCAGAGCTATCCGCGCTCTACACAGATTGTGATGTCAATCATAATAAACAACAAGACACAGCTTCTCATCAGTAAGCGACATCATTGGCCATCAATTTCTGACCAACCACGGCCCATTCCTTCTCCAAATATCCCAACACGCCGTCCAGCAGAGAACAGCTAACAAAAAGTGTTATGTTAATTTAGTTTAACACAGTTTATTTTTAAGTGACATTTTTGTCCATTCTTGAACGCCTGAAAATTGGCAGAGAAAGCTCGAAACTCGTTGCAATATGTTCAACTAAGCATAAAGTAAATAAAAGTGATTGCTAGCAGAAAATATAAATAATTTCATTTACGTGATAGGGAGAGGTCCCCACCCCCTGGACTGCCCCTTTGGCTGGATCCTTCTGTAGTTCCTACTGTGCAGTGAACGAGTGTCTTTTTCCAGTATTCAAATGTTCGCACCCCTTTCTAGTTAATTTAAACACTTGATCAATACCGTTTCTTCTGACAAGACTGAGCTCACTTGTGGCAGGTTGCCTGTGTACAATATTTTGGCCCCCATTTTTTGAGAAAACTACCCATAAAGTTTAAATACGCCATCGACACAGAATTGATTGGTTCGACGGTAACTGGAAACTGAGCACTTTTCATCAACATATATGGGGTCCGCAAACTTATATTTTCCTACTCTATGATTTCCGTTTACGTGCCGATAAGGTAATTTCTATTCAACGAAAGGGACGTTCGGGTAGTAACTAAGGCGTATGGCCGCGGACGACAGGTCCCGTCTTCGATTCCCAATTGCACTCAAGCATTTCTTTTATTTGTATTTTTTCCGTTTCGAAAATGGTAGGCCTATGTGGGTTAATAAAGTAAGTAAACCAACATAGGATAATTGCTACGTATACAATTAAATTTCTCAAACGACTTGGATTAATAAGGAATTAAAAATTGTGTCCCGGTCGATTTAATATGTCTCACTAGCTTAGTTACATGTCCTTTGTTTCCTGTATGGATGGTACTTGTCACATATACATTCGTAGCAAATAAACTCATGGAAGCAAAAATATTTAACAAGTACCATCTTCGAGCAGCAACATCATTCCTTTCGATGATTTGGAAGAAAACAAGCTTGACATACGTTTAAACGTATTTCTTTCTCGGGAATTACTTTCTATGCGTATCGGCCATAATGTAAGTGCATTGTTTCAAAAATCCATGCTTAAAGCTGATAACGAATTATGCTGTGAGACGCTACTGCATCCAATCGGTTGTACAATACCCGCTGGGTTTCCAGAAGCAGACTGCAATTTTGAAGCCTCGAAAAGAAGTTTTTAACTTTTCCATAAAAATAAATAATAGATGATCGGCACACATGTGCGGTTTGACGGTATTAGTTCTACCATACAACTCGGTTTACCTTTGTCATCTATAAATTTGCTATCACACATGACAGTGTTGTCCATTCCAGGAATCCAATACCAGACAAATCTTGTTATGAGCGACGTATGGTTTTACAACGTTCCCAAGATATGTTTTGTAAGCTGAATTATTCTGTTTCCCGTATGTGGAGCAAGTATAGTAAGCAATTTTTAACGAGTCTGTTGAATGGCTGAGGTCTTCTTTAGGGCGAGGACCAAATTAATCATCGGTTTCTTAGTAGCAGAAAATATTAGACACAGTTTTACACATCCTGTGATGTAATATGGGGCGGTAGATAATGCGTTATTTCACGTACACTGCCAATTCAGACAAGGGGTTCGTCTTCGCAGCACTCTAGTAGAAATTATTTCCATACAACGAGACTTAAAATTTTAATTCCTTACTAAAGCAAGTCGTTTGAGAAAATGATAATTAGTGGAAACCCTCAGGTGCCGAGAGGTGTTGTTGAGATACCTGTATGGGGACAGCTGAAAATGCGTGCCCCGAGTGTGACTCGAACCCGGGATCTCCTGCTTACATGTCATTTATTCTAGAGAAGCTGCACGGTCATCAGTGGTATCTGTTCTTTAGAACAGTTACTGTCTTCATATACCTCTTGAGAAGGTTATATGCTTACTTTTTGCTATTTCTTATTGATTAAGTTACCTTATTAACACTCTTATTCCTACCAGTTTGTGATACCTCAAAAAATAGAAATGAAAGAAAAAAGCTGGGAACTGCAACTAAAAATCAATCAGAGGTTCTTTCCTTCCAACCCAGATACCTTGGTTGCTACGCAAGTGATCCTTTCGGTTAACAGCACTACTAGTATATGAGGAGCTGAAAAATAATTGTTTCCTCGATTTCTTGGAACACATGTGTTAGAACACCCCCATGCATGTTGATTAAAAATGCTCAGCTATCAATAATTTATTGATCCCTTAAATTCCAACCAACAAAAGGGAAAGGAAATAAAGAAGGGAAGTTTAGAGCTTAACGTCCCGTCAATAGCGCGGTCGTTAGAGAAACACGAGATCAGATTACAAAAGAATGAGGAAGGAGATCGACAGTGCCCATTTCAAAGGAGGCATCCCGGTATTTGCCTGCAGAGATTAGACATCGCAGGAAACCTGAGTTTGGATTGAGGAAGGGATATTTTGAACCGTCAATCTCACGAATCAGAGTCCAGTCTGTTAACCACCACGCCACCTCGCTCGATGGGAAATAAAATGAATGAACTGTAAGTATGAAGGCCAATCATTTATCATGCAATTTCTAGTAGGATTTATCCTCGAGGTTCATTTCCGTTTCGAAAATACGCTATCTGCTCGAAAGTATCCGGATACCGGTAAGAAATGCGGAACTGACCACCAGATATAACGAGAGGCGCAACTGCCATTAAGCAAGGAGGCTAGGAGTATTGCGTTGTCAGTAGAGAAGCAGTGACGGCAGAATGGTTTGGTTAAGAGAGCCAAGTGACATCAGAAGTGGGCTAGTCATCGTACGCCACCCGTGTAAGAAATCAGTCACGGACATTTCAACCGCTCTAAACCAGTCCATGACAATTGTTGGTGATATGATTTCGAAGTGGAAACACGAAGGAACAGCTCCAGCCAAACCAATACCGGGCAGACCTCATGTTCTGACGGACAAAGATTGTTCAGTGCTGGCCAGGGTGGCCGAACGGTTCTAGGCGCTACAGTCTGGAACCGCTTGACTGCTACGGTCGCAGGTCCGAATCCTGCCGGGCATGGTTGTGTTTGATGTCCTTAGGTTAGTTAGGTTTAAGTAGTTCTAAATTCAAGGGGACTGATGACCTCAGAAGTTAAATCCCATAGAGCTTAGAGCCATTTGAACCATTTGAACTGTTCAACATCGGGAAAGGTGGTTACAAAAATCGCATGAAATCGGCGGATGGAATCACTCTTGAGTTCCAAAGTGCACCCAGCAGTTCAGATAGCTTAGTGAGTGCGGTTACAGAGCTAAAATAAATGGGACAGAATTGTCGAGCGTTTCCTCATGAGCCACAGTTTCAGCAGTCAGTGTTAACCGAGGCTCGGAATGATGTAAAGATCGACGCCACTGTGGAGTAACTGACAGGAAATGAGTGACGTGGACTGATGAATACGCTAAAACACTTCTAAATGTGATGGAAGCGTTTCGATTTCACGAAATCCTGCAGAATGAAACTTCCTGGTAGATTAAAACTGTGTGCCAGACCGAGACTCGAACTCGGTATCTTTGCCTTTCGCGGGCAAGTGCTCTACCACCTGGGCTACCCAAGCACGACTCACGCCCCGTCCTCATGCGCATGAGAGCTTCTGTGAAATTTGAGCTTCTGTGAAATTTGGAAGGTGGGAGACGAGATACTGGCAGAAGTAAAGCTGTGAGGTAGGGACGTGAGTCGTCCTTGGGTAGCTCAGATGGTAGAGCACTCGCCAGCGAAAGGCAAAGGTCCCGAGTTCGAATCTCGATCCGGCACACAGTTTTAATCTACCAGGAAGTTTCACATAAACGCACACTTCGATGCAGAGTGAAAATCTCATTCTTGAACCTGCATAATGTTACCTCCTACTGTGCGTAATGCCAAGAGTGACGAATGTTGCTACGGGGGGGGGGGGGGGCTGTTGTTTTCCTACCATGCTTAAAAAAATAAGAAAACATTAAATGCGGAATAACATGAACACATACCGTACTACGCACACTACAAGAGCAAAGCAGAGACAGTGATTCTATCAATATGATAAGCAACCTGTCATTAAGCAGCTTCCATTTACGATTGGTCTGTGGACAGTAACACTCCTGAAATTGACTAGCCTGCCCTGAGTCTCGATCTGAGCCCAATGGAACACCTTTGGTACAAGTCAGAATTTCTCATTGCTCCACATCGCGTATTCTATTGTCACTGCTTCTTCTGGGTTCTGCTTTGGAGAATTAACGGGGCTGCCATCCCAGCACAGACAATCAGACACATCGTTGAAATTGCTTAGAGCAGAGATAAAGCCGTCACAAAGCGAAAGCTGGTGACACACCAAATTAATGTGCATTAATAAGAGTTCTGATACCTTTGATCTGCTAGTGTATCTGTTGAAAACGGTTTCCCAATGTAGGATTTCATGGCACCATAAACACACAACAGCTGAACGTTATTGTGGCCTGATATTTTCATGGCTGGCTTCAGTGTGCAGTCTTTTATTGAATAGTGTGTCGCAATTCTTGATTCTTCAGTTCTTTCATTTTGTTGTTCTTTGGTTTCTCCATTTCTGACAGTGCTCACTCATGTTCTTTGGGAGATGAAACATGCTTCGCGCTCTTCGTCTGTTTCATTTCTTGGTTGTTCTTTTTGTTTCGCCGTTTTTCTTCAGAACTGGCAAGATCTCCTCCTCCTTTACGTTTGGGCATTGTCTAAAATATAAATAAAATGAAGTTTAACAAATACACTAAGTACACTTAGCACACATTATTTTCTATTTATATTCAGTCACTGTATCATTCTGACTATTCAGACTTCACTGTTTGTTTTTATTCACTCACTGCACTACCTTTTCGGTTACTCCCTTCGTCACCGATAAGAAACTGGCGCTCAGATGCACGGCGAGTCTTGCTTTATGCTAGTATTCCACTACAAAAGGGTAGCCCCACCAGTGACGAATTCCAGAACATATCGAAAAGCCTTCGAATGATCCACAATGTTCCAGAATATTCCAAAATATTCGAGTGCGTTCTGGATGTTCCATCACGACCTGGTGCGTTCCGGGATGCTCCCGAACATTCTGGAATCTTCCCGAATGTTCCAAACTAATCCTGAACATTCCATAAAATCCCGGATCATTGTGGAACGTTCCGGAACACTCTGGAAAGTTGTAAAATGCTCTTGGATACTCTCGAATGCTCTGGGATGTTCTAGATATTTTTAGAGGGTGAAACTTCCCAGCCCATATGTCTTCAAAAGCACGTCCTTCAGGTGAAAACGGGAACCTTCTTCATAGATGGGCGATAAAGGGCTTCCACACCATGTAACTCTCTTGATCGCACCGAGAATCGTTTCTGGGTTTTAGCGGCACGCACATTGTACACTTATTTTTATAATTTAAATATAGTGATTACATCTGCCCGGCCTGATGCTGCCCGCCACGAATACGTCTCCTTTGTGATGCTGTATAGCACTTGCTGCTCACATCCTCAATTATTTGCTGGACGCATTCCAGACACTGTTTTCCTCTACAGGTTTTTACTTTTTTTAGCTATCTCTAGTACCATGGAACTTATTCCGTGATGCTTTATCAGTTATCCTACCATTCTGTCATATTTCTCCACATATTCCTTTTCTGTCTCATTCTGCGCAGAATCTCCTCATTCCTTACCTTACCAGCCCAACTAATTTTCATTATTCGTCTGTAGCACCACATCTCAAATCCTTCGATTCTCTTCTTTTCCGGTTTTCCCGCACTCCATGTTTCACTATCACACAATTCTGTGCTCCAAACGTTCATCCTCAGAAATTTCTTTCACAAATTAAGGCACATCTTTAATACTAGTCACTTCTCTTAGCTAAGAACGCTATTTTTTCCAGTGCTGGTGTGCTTTTTATGTCCTCCTTGCTCCGTACGTTATGAGTTATTTTGTTGCTTAGCTAGCAAAATTCATTAAGTGCATCTAGCTAGTATTCATCGTCACTGATATTAATTTTCTCTTTGTTCTCATGCCTGCTACTTCTTATTACTTTCGTCTTCCTTCCATTTGCTCTCAATCCATGTTCTGCGCTCATTATACGGTTCATTCCATTCAGCAGATCCTAGGTTGCTGTACTCGAACACTCTCGTTATAGGACATTGACTGACCGTTGTACATGGCTAACTCTTTATCTACGCATGCATCACAATAAATTAAAATTGATCTGGCCATGAATCGTAGTTTATTCAACATCTAAGTGCAGTTAAATTTCTTGAACTGCAAACTTGGTGTAGGACACATAATTGAAAACAGACCACTTTAGACAACTACTTTTCAGCCATAAAATGGTTCAAATGGCGGGGGTTTAACTTCTGAGGTCATCAGTCCCCTAGAACGTAGAACTACTTAAACCTAACTAACCTAAGGGCATCACACACATCCATGCCCGAGGCAGGATTCGAACCTGCGACCGTAGCGATCACGCGGTTCCAAACTGTAGCGCTTACAACCGCACGGCCACTCCGGCCGGCTTTTCAGCCAGATTCGACGCAGCTATCGATCGCATATTTGCACAGGTAAATACGGTTCCGTTTCATTTTGTTGTCTCGAAAGACATAAATTTCCTCACCATACTCATCACAAAGACGTCTGAAGCAATGTAAACACTTTTTCAAGGAGTAAGTTGAAACAGACATCCTGGTTCACGTTCACAGTAATCTAAATGACTGGGCCAGGATGTAGTATGGAAAATACCTCAGCATTTCAGAGAACTGCCTACGACCTACACCTTCCATAAACTGCGAGTTAAACGCTGTACTGCTCCAACGGCAAACACGACTTCTGGGTTTGAAAATTTTTTTCATTAATTGTAGGAGGGACAGGGAACAGCAGTGTGCTCTGTTTTTTTACTGCATACGAGTACGGCTAAGAACAACCTGTGGCAGAGCTCGTCACTATACGTACTGCGGGACTTCCGTTCCCTTGTGAGCACGTTGCCACGGTTCGCGCTGCTGCCCCCGTCGGAGGTTCGAGTCCTCCCTCGGGCATAGGTTTGTGTGTTGTCCTTACCGTTAGTTAGATTAAGTTGGATTAAGTAGTGTGTAAGCCTAGGGACCGATGACCTCAGCAGTTTGGTCGCATAGCTACTTACCACTACCTTGTGAGCAGACTTGAACTCTCTATGCTTTTAGCCAATGAGCAGCTTCTCGACTTCAAAGAGCTTCTGTAGGGAGAGCTTCGGCAGCAGGAGAACTTAGCGCCACACTTGTCGTACTAGCAAGTGACAACCACGTGACGTGTCAGCACCACGCTCGGCATACTAAGAAGTGACGTCAGAATGAGTGTTACTCCACGTGTTCATGCGACAGAGGTCGTATAAATTACTTGCTTTTCGCTGATTTGTTACTATATACTTCAATATGTCGTTTCAGGACAAGGGCCACACTGAAAATTATCACAAAAATATCAACCTCGGATCGATTTCTCATAATTAAATGTGAATATTGATGTATCAGCGGTAAAAGTCTCAAGAGCGAGATAAACTATAGTGAAGTCCGATATTCCAAATTTACGGTGTTGCATACCGACAGTGTTAAAGAGCGTTGACTTTAGTATGTAATGAAGAATGTTCGTGGACTACTACAAGATAATACTTCTTTTTTCGTCTTAGATTTTGTAGCATATTTTGGGACTTTCTCATTGATGTAATAGAAGTATGGTCCGTAATATTTTATGTCATTTACATATGAGAATGGTGTGTCTCAAAATGAATTTCTTTGATTTAGCTTCTTGTGTCTGATTAGAAAACGAAGGGCGAAATTTCTATAGATTAAATGATCAGCACTGACATTTCTGTTGCTGCTTGTCAAAAATATTTAACCGGTTTTTCTTAATACGAGTGATTTCTGAGGGTTTGGCAATAATCTAAGAACACTAGAATGAGATTTTCACTCTGCAGCGGAGTGTGCGCTGATATGAAACTTCCTGGCAGATTAAAACTGTGTGCCCGACAGAGACTCCAACACGGGACCTTTGCCTTTCGCGGGCAAGTGCTCTACCAACTGAGTTACCGAAGCACTACTCACGCCCGGTACTCACAGCTTTACTTCTGCCAGTACCTCGTCTCCTACCTTCCAAACTTTACAGAAGCACTCCTGCAACCTTGCAGAACTAGAACTCCTGAAAGAAAGGATATTGCGGAGACATGGCTTAGCCACAGCCTGGGGGATGTTTCCAGGATGAGATTTTCACTCTGCAGCGGAGTGTGCGCTTATATGAAACTTCCTGGCAGATTAAAACTGTGTGCCCGACCGAGACTCGAACTCGGGACCTTTGCCTTTCGCGGGCAAGTGCTCTACCAACTGAGCTACCGAAGCACGACTCACGCCCTGTACTCACAGCTTTACTTCTGCCAGTACCTCATCTCCTACCTTCCAAACTTTGCAGAAGCTCTCCTGCAACCTTGCAGATCTAGCACTCCTGAAAGAAAGGATATTGCGGAGACATGGCTTAGCAACAGCCTGGGGGATGTTTCCAGAATGAGATTTTCACTCTGCAGCGGAGTGTGCGCTGATATGAAACTTCCTGGCGGATTAAAACTGTGTGCCCGACCGAGAATCGAACTCGGGACCTTTGCCTTTCACGGGAAAGTGAGCTACCAACTGAGCTACCGAAGCACGACTCACGTCCGGTACTCACAGCATTACTTCTGCCAGTACCTCGTCTCCTACCTTCCAAACTTCACAGAAGCTCTCCTGCAACCTTGCAGAACTAGCACTCCTGAAAGAAAGGATATTGCGGAGACATGCCTTAGCCACAGCCTGGGGGATGTATCCAGAATGAAATTTTCACTCTGCAGCGGAGTGTGCGCTGATATGAAACTTCCTGGCAGATTAAAACTGTGTGCCCGACCGAGACTCGAACTTGGCACCTTTGCCTTTCGAGGGCAAGTGCTCTACCAACTGAGCTACCGAAACACGACTCACGCCCGGTACTCACAGCTTTACTTCTGCCAGTACCTCGTCTCCTACCTTCCAATCAGTACAGAAGCTCTTCTGCGTGAGTCCTGCTTCGGTAGCTCAGTTGGTTGAGCACTTGCCCGTGAAAGGCAAAGGTCCTGAGTTCGAGTCTCGGTTGGGCACATAGTTTTAATCTGCCACGAAGTTTCATATCAGCGCACACTCCGCTGCAGAGTGAAAATCTCATTGTGGAAACATCCCCCAGGCTGTGGCTAAGTCATGTCTCCGCAATATCCTTTCTTTCAGGAGTGCTAGTTCTGCAAGGTTGCAGGAGAGCTTCTGTAAAGTTTGGAAGGTAGGTGACGAGGTACTGGCAGAAGTAAAGCTGTGAGTACCGGGCGTGAGTCGTGCTTCGGTAGCTCAGTAGGTAGAGCACTTGCCCAAGAAAGGCAAAGATCCCGAGTTCGAGTCTCGGTCGGGCACACAGTTTTAATCTGCCAGGAAGTTTCATATCAGCGCACACTCCGCTGCAGAGTGAAAATCTCATTCTGGAAACATCCCCCAGGCTGTTGCTAAGCCATGTCTCCGCAATATCCTTTCTTTCAGGAGTGCTAGTTCTGCAAGATTGCAGGAGAGCTTCTGTAAAGTTTGGAAGGTAGGAGACGAGGTAGTGGCAGAAGTAAAGCTGTGAGTACCGGGTGTGCGTCGTGCTTCGGTAGCTCAGTTGGTAGAGCACTTGCCCGCGAAAGGCAAAGGTTCCGAGTTCGAGTCTCGGTCGGGCACACAGTTTTAATCTGCCAGGAAGGTTCATATCAGCGCACACTCTGCTGCAGAGTGAAAATCTCATTCTGGAGACATCCCCCAGGCTGTGGCTAAGCCATGTCTCCGCAATATCCTTTCTTTCAGGAGTGCTAGTTCTGCAAGGTTGCAGGAGAGCTTCTGTAAAGTTTGGAAGGTAGGAGACATGGTACTGGCAGAAGTAAAGCTGTGAGTACCGGGCGTGAGTCGTGCTTCGGTAGCTCAGTTAGTAGAGCACTTGCCCGCGAAAGGCAAAGGTCCCGAGTTCGATTCTCGGTCGGGCACACAGTTTTAATCTGCCAGGAAGTTTCATATCAGCGGACACTCCACTGCAGAGTGAAAATCTCATTCTGGAAACATCGCCCAGGCTGTGGCTAAGCCATGTCTCCGCAATATCCTTTCTTTCAGGAGTGCTAGTTCTGCAAGGTTGCAGGAGAGCTTCTGAAAAGTTTGGAAGGTAGGAGACGAGGTACTGGCAGAAGTAAAGCTGTGAGTACCGCGCGTGAGTCGTGCTTCGGTAGCTCAGTTGGTAGAGCACTTGCCCGCGAAAGGCAAAGGTCCTGAGTTCGAGTCTCGGTCGGGCACACAGTTTTAATCTGCCAGGAAGTTTCATCTAAGAACAATGCTTAAACAGCTGTCAGTCAAACGAGTCGGAAGGAGTTGCATATTCCTTGCCTGTCGCAAGTATTTGACTATTTATTTTCGAGTATGGCGCAAAATACGAGTGTGTGGTAAGGCAAATATAGTGTGTGGTAAGGCAGATATTCGATGCTTGTCACAGATATTTGGTAGTGTATTTTCGAATATGACGCAGTTTCCAAGGATGTCGTTAGTCAAGAACCTAAGAGGGCAGAATAAATTGTACATAGTCACGACAGCGTCGTCTGTCGGTAGCATTACACCACTCATAAAATGTACCAAATGATGGATCTTAATGAATATGTTTGGCTGGGAAAATATATCGCTAGGCAGAACTGAGTTTCAACTGGTTTTAGCTTTCGCTTCATAGAAACGGAGAGTATCTTTGCCCAGGAACATTTTACGGTCTGGGGAACAAGCGCACGTGGCAAGCTGTTTGTGAGTCTCGTGCAGGGAGAGGCGTGCTGTAGCGAGCCCGCAGACATCGTATAGAAAATGTGGCAGGAGGGGGAAAACGGGAGGGAGGGGGTTGCGGACTCGGTTTCGTGGAGGGGGACCGACTAGACTGATGGTGTGCGGTGAAAGCACCGCTTCAGCTGTCAAGGACGGAAGAAAGGATGATTGCGTCTCTACTGCAGGAAGGCCATTAGAGACTGACGACCAGCTCGGAATGTTTCAAGGACGTAGAAGGAAATCGGCGCTACCCTTCCGAAGAAACAATCCTGTCATCACGAAAAACGGATATGAACCGTCGTCCTGCCGAATGCGGGTCCGTTGTGCTGACCACCGCTCCAACTTGTTCGGTATGTCAAGTACGCCCTCGAACGTTGGTGCTGTGCCTTCTAGACACGTTCACTAAGACAGTTTTGTTGTTAGCTATAGATCATCCAAACTAGAGTGAGGTGTTTTGTTTCAAAAACTACGGTAGTTTTAACCTTTTTTGTTCCAATTCAAAACTGACAATAGAATCAAATGTAACTGTAAAATATTTGCTGGAAAAACAGTTAGACACATGCCCTGTATAACATAGCGAAAACGAAGAGCTGTGATGTTTGCTGCAACAGGAATATTAAAGAGATTTCTGAACAGCTGTAATTTGCCAGGGAACACACGCATATTCTGTTTTCTACTGATTTTTTTATTTTTATTTTATTTTATTTGTATTTATTTATTTAATTATTTTGGGGGATATCATCTGTGACTTAAACCTGTGATGCAATTATAAAAGCAGAGATAAGAGAAGCCGTTCTAATAAAACAGCAGCGGGCATTTAACGTTGTATGTTTTTTGAAACAACTAATCACATTTTCTATAGGATAGGCCAAAGTTTATCTTCTTCCGATACGCTGGAATTTTTTACCTGTCGTATCTGAGCACAACGAAAATTACAGTCGAAGATTTCCTGACCAGCTTTTCTATAAACTGTCGTCAGTTTACGGACCACTTTTGGACTATGTTGCTTTGAGAAATGAATTATTGTAATATACAGATCATCCGAGTTCTCTTCAAAGAATATGTGTGAGGTACAAACAATCCTGTTGGAGGAACATCCGCAACTGAGCATTATACCAGAGGTTGAAAATACGGCTTCAGTTGTACAATTCTATTATTATCACACCACCTGTTTCGGGCCCTTGTAAGCCCAGTACACGTCCACCGCGGTGCTCGGGGGCCACAGCACCAAGTTACGACACCTGAAGATCGGCTTACAAGAGCCCGAAACCGGTCGTGTGATAATAAAAGAATTTTACAACTGAAGCCGTATTTTCAACCTCTGATGGATGACGTACTTTCATTATTGAACGAGCATGATATGATTTCAAGGTTCGGAGCTGTATAAATTATCAACTTCGATACTGACAATTCCATGTACTACATCTTTAATGAAACGATCTTTCCCGGCTCTCAGGAGATTTAGTGTATGACTAAGAAGCAAATAGTCTCAGGAAAGACTGAGTTGGGTAAGTCTACTTTCCATAGAGAATCAAAACCTTACCACTCTGAAGATGAAGTCCCTGTCTTACGACAACGTCATAGAGAAATTATTACGTTTGTCCTAGCAAAGAAGAATTCAATTGATGTACAAGTGGCTGTTTTGTAAGTAGATTGGGCCCTGGATACAATCTTCCCCCCAACCTTCCCCCCACCCCCTTCCTCCATCCTTCAATTTGCTGATCAAGGAAACAGCACGTCCACCAGGCTCGTTCACGAGGAACCACTGACATACATATCAATTCAGCTTCATAACTTCCGCCTGCTGAGCGTATTTCACGCTACACATGACATGCAGGTTTTCAGAAATAACTGGGCACTTTTTAGCTGCAAGTACGTAGACGATTTATTTGGCCTGTTATTTGAAGTAGAGTTTATACTCAATCTTCATTTCCATTTCGAATATACCACAGTCCGAATGTTTTTTTGCTTGAGGGCATCATGGCTTTCCTTTGGTTCAGGTGCAATGAAGCCGTCGATAGAGCAACGGAATTTCCGAAACCGATAAAAGGAAATTAGCATTTTGAGAACAAAAATGTTGATGGTGTTGAAACAGCAACAAGCCACAAATTTATTTTAAGTTCCTTTATTCAAAAAGTACAATTACATGTATTCAGCGATAAATCTGAAGCGCTCAATTATACAAGTTTATGTGTGCAATGATGGGAATGTGGCGAAAACTACGAACACCGTCTGCTGGATGAAAGCTATGAAAACAAGTACTCGAAGCCGAAATTTCATGTGAGTCACATACCAATGCAAATCTGTAACGCAACCCTGTGTGTGACTTGCTTAAAATTACGTATTTTTTTATATTTTAGGACAACTAATCAGTAAAAAATGCACCACATGTTCCAATGAAAGCATGAAAGCCGTCTGACGATAAACTGTAAAGATTCGAAACAGGTAACGGTACCTTTTGAATAAAGGAACTTAAAATAAATTTTTGGCTGATTGCTGTCTCAACACTATCAACTTTTCTATTCGAATAACAGCAACAGTCTCAAACCATGACATCATTTGACAAAACTGTATTTTGAGAATAAATTATCAAGTTAGTGGCTGGTATCTATTATAAAAGTCGTGTTACATAGTCTCTCACTGAACACCGAAACATTTCGACGGAACCATTTTCTGCAAACCACAACCTTAAATTTTGGGGTCACCAAGAAAGCCAATTAGGAGAGCTTGATGCACTCGACTAACACGTAACGGTCAGTTTTCTTACAGGAGCTTGTATCGTCCACTGTAGTGCTCAAGTATTAAAGAATGCTTTGTTTTATTTTCATTTTTCTTCAATTTCCGTGGGTCGATTACATGTAATCTAGATGTGTGAAAGACTACAGACTGGCCAACTTATCTGTACTTGATTGCTGTTAATTTATTAGAACCTCCCTACATTATATGGTGCAAAAATTCTGAGCAACAGTAGAACATTCACTGTTTTGTATTAGTCATTAAGAAAAATTTTCTAATTACAATTTTATGGTAGGCCCTGAACTGCCATTCGCACCTACTATTTAGTAACGTACGTGTGGTGTACCCAGGTCACCAGCTGAAATCGCCGTCTTGCAACAAGACGTTCTGTACGATTGTTTCAAAGAAGTAAATACGACTTTGCGTCTCCAAATACGATACCCGTACCTACATCGGTATTCTGTAAGATAAGTCAATAAAAGGCCTAGCAGTGCTTTTTTGCAAGACGCTGTTCTTAATTTTATAAAATGCAGGTATCATCCGGAACTTTTGAGCTGTCTTCAAACAGCGTTCCTCTACTTCCTTTTTTGCAGTCATCGGCGGGATATGGTGACTCCTATGTAGATTTCTCGCATACTTTGTTACTCACTTCTCTAGCGGTAAACAGGCTGCCGATATTAGTCAACAGCGAAACAGATTGTACGTTCGCATTGAGTTTTGGGAGTTGCTATACTTGTTATTTCTTCAGTAGAGACTTGTGCTGTCGAGTTTTTGTTACCATAATCGATCAATTCTTAGAATTAACTTCTGAAAGCCGAGACCTGCAGTTTACTGTGTATCGGAAGCTTCGTATGGTTAGCTATCCCAAACACAAGGGCTATAAAAAGTGAAGCCATTACAAACAGGTTTCCGGAACAGCGCCTTGGAGATGCCTAGAGCAGTCCATACGTGCATACTGGTGAGTGGGGAGCGATGCCCTCCGAAGGCCTTATATAATACGGCGCGTGTATCGAAGGGCACCAGTCCTCCAGACGCATCCAGAGGAAATGGTCGTCACCAGGGTGAGTCACCGAGATATTGGCTGGTTCTCTTGTCGTGGCCTTCATTACGTTAAAGTCTGTTCGCTACTGTTACTGTCACTGGTGTCGTAGAGCAGGCCTGTCGTCTCGCATTTCAGTAGGCTTGTAGATACTGAACACCATTTACGCGTTCACTTAGCAAATTATTACAAGTAAGTACATCATAGTAGGTCAACTTGGTTTTAAACTTCTTTTTTGTGACCTGTCCAAGACATTTTACTGAATGAATTGCACAATCTTGCTTGAAACGCTATTGCAGGTTCACTATGTAACTATCAAATTGTTCACGCTTTAGTTAACGAAAAGGATAAAATGGTTTGTGCTACATACGTAGAAAGGGGACTCTCTCCTGACTGGAGAGACACATTAAAGAATTTCCATGAGTTTCCGTGTTAGGTCTGCTATCGTACCTAATATACGTAAACACTCGTTTAATCCACTGATTAGATGCCTTTTATTTGTAATAGCATCCGTGGTTTCATCTGGAAGGTACTGGTACTTCAAATTTAAAAAAGTAAAAATCATAAAATCTTGGTTCGAGATAGAAATCACTGGTATGATTATTACTTTTTTTAAATTTGAAGTACCAGTGCTTTCCAGATGAAACCACCGATGCTATTACAAATCGAAGACTTCGAATCATACACAGAGCCCCTTCTTCGAAAGTGGTGCATTGTAGCCGTCATTAACAGCGTTAGAGCAACGGTCGGCTCTGACGTAATGCAACGCGATTGTAGGGGATTGTGATTTTTTCTATGGTGGTCATACTGAGGAGATCATTGACAGTGAAAGTAAATAAATTCAAAGTTGTTGTAACACCAAGTTAAGTTTGCACACCACTTTCAAGAGTAGTTTCGAAATGAAATCACTGGCGTAATGTGTATGTTTGAAATAAATTTATTAAATTTTAGGCCCTTTTTGCTTGCTGTTTACGGCTATAATTTGGTTTAGGCGGTATGAGGTCAAGGCAGTTTCGAGATGTGGGACTGTGTCTTGGAGAAACGGGAAATTGTTTTGAAATATATAACATGAAATGCCCCCCCCCCCCCCCATGAACCATGGACCTTGCCGTTGGTGGGGAGGCTTGCGTGCCTCAGCGATACAAATAGCCGTACCGTAGGTGCAACCACAACGGAGGGGTATCTGTTGAGAGGCCAGACAAACGTGTGGTTCCTGAAGAGGGGCAGCAGCCTTTTCAGTAGTTGCAAGGGCAACAGTCTGGATGATTGACTGATCTGGCCTTGTAACAATAACCAAAATGGCCTTGCTGTGCTGGTACTGCGAACGGCTGAAAGCAAGGGGAAACTACAGCCGTAATTTTTCCCGAGGGCATGCAGCTTTACTGTATGATTACATGATGATGGCGTCCTCTTGGGTAAAGTATTCCGGAGGTAAAATAGTCCCCCATTCGGATCTCCGGGCGAGGACTACTCAGCAGGACGTCGTTATCAGGAGAAAGAAAACTGGCGTTCTACGGATCGGAGCGTGGAATGTCAGATCCCTTAATCGGGCAGGTAGGTTAGAAAATTTAAAAAGGGAAATGGATAGGTTGAAGTTAGATATAGTGGGAATTAGTGAAGTTCGGTGGCAGGAGGAACAAGACTTTTGGTCAGGTGACTACAGGGTTATAAACACAAAATCAAATAGGGGTAATGCAGGAGTAGGTTTAATAATGAATAGGAAAATAGGAATGCGGGTAAGCTACTACAAACAGCATAGTGAACGCATTATTGTGGCCAAGATTGATACGAAGCCCACACCTACTACAGTAGTACAAGTTTATATGCCAACTAGCTCTGCAGATGACGAAGAAATTGAAGAAATGTATGATGAAATAAAAGAAATTATTCAGATTGTGAAGGGAGACGAAAATTTAATAGTCATGGGTGACTGGAATTCGAGTGTAGGAAAAGGGAGAGAAGGAAACATAGTAGGTGAATATGGATTGGGGGACAGAAATGAAAGAGGAAGCCGCCTTGTAGAATTTTGCACAGAGCACAACATAATCATAACTAACACTTGGTTTAAGAAACATGAAAGAAGGTTGTATACATGGAAGAACCCTGGAGATACTAAAAGGTATCAGATTGATTATATAATGGTAAGACAGAGATTTAGGAACCAGGTTTTAAATTGTAAGACATTTCCAGGGGCAGATGTGGACTCTGACCACAATCTATTGGTTATGACCTGTAGATTAAAACTGAAGAAACTGCAAAAAGGTGGGAATTTAAGGAGATGGGACCTGGATAAACTAAAAGAACCAGAGGTTGTACAGAGATTCAGGGAGAGCATAAGGGAGCAATTGACAGGAATTGGGGAAATAAATACAGTAGAAGAAGAATGGGTAGCTTTGAGGGATGAAGTAGTGAAGGCAGCAGAGGATCAAGTAGGTAAAAAGACGAGGGCTAGTAGAAATCCTTGGGTAACAGAAGAAATATTGAATTTAATTGATGAAAGGAGAAAATATAAAAATGCAGTAAGTGAAACAGGCAAAAAGGAATACAAACGTCTCAAAAATGAGATCGACAGGAAGTGCAAAATGGCTAAGCAGGGATGGCTAGAGGACAAATGTAAGGATGTTGAGGCCTATCTCACTAGGGGTAAGATAGATACCGCCTGCAGGAAAATTAGAGAGACCTTTGGAGATAAGAGAACGACTTGTATGAATATCAAGAGCTCAGATGGAAACCCAGTTCTAAGCAAAGAAGGGAAAGCAGAAAGGTGGAAGGAGTATATAGAGGGTCTATACAGGGGCGATGTACTTGAGGACAATATTATGGAAATGGAAGAGGATGTAGATGAAGATGAAATGGGAGATACGATACTGCGTGAAGAGTTTGACAGAGCACTGAAAGACCTGAGTCGAAACAAGGCCCCCGGAGTAGACAATATTCCATTGGAACTACTGATAGCCTCGGGAGAGCCAGTCCTGACAAAACTCTACCATCTGGTGAGCAAGATGTATGAAACAGGCGAAATACCCTCAGACTTCAAGAAGAATATAATAATTCCAATCCCAAAGAAAGCAGGTGTTGACAGATGTGAAAATTACCGAACTATCAGTTTAATAAGTCACAGCTGCAAAATACTGACACGAATTCTTTACAGACGAATGGAAAAACTAGTAGAAGCCAACCTCGGGGAAGATCAGTTTGGATTCCGTAGAAACACTGGAACACGTGAGGCAATACTGACCTTACGACTTATCTTAGAAGAAAGATCGAGGAAAGGCAAGCCTACGTTTCTGGCATTTGTGGACTTAGAGAAAGCTTTTGACAATGTTGACTGGAATACTCTCTTTCAAATTCTAAAGGTGGCAGGGGTAAAATACAGGGAGCGAAAGGCTATTTACAATTTATACAGAAACCAGATGGCAGTTATAAGAGTCGAGGGACATGAAAGGGAAGCAGTGGTTGGGAAGGGAGTAAGACAGGGTTGTAGCCTCTCCCCGATGTTGTTCAATCTGTATATTGAGCAAGCAGTAAAGGAAACAAAAGAAAAATTCGGAGTAGGTATTAAAATTCATGGAGAAGAAATAAAAACTTTGAGGTTCGCCGATGACATTGTAATTCTGTCAGAGACAGCAAAGGACTTGGAAGAGCAGTTGAATGGAATGGACAGTGTCTTGAAAGGAGGATATAAGATGAACATCAACAAAAGCAAAACAAGGATAATGGAATGTAGTCTAATTAAGTCAGGTGATGCTGAGGGAATTAGATTAGGAAATGAGACACTTAAAGTAGTAAAGGACTTTTGCTATTTGGGGAGCAAAATAACTGATGATGGTCGAAGTAGAGAGGATATAAAATGTAGGCTGGCAATGGCAAGGAAAGCGTTTCTGAAGAAGAGAAATTTGTTAACATCCAGTATTGATTTAAGTGTCAGGAAGTCATTTCTGAAAGTATTCGTATGGAGTGTAGCCATGTATGGAAGTGAAACATGGACGATAAATAGTTTGGACGAGAAGAGAATAGAAGCTTTCGAAATGTGGTGCTACAGAAGAATGCTGAAGATTAGATGGGTAGATCACATAACTAATGAGGAAGTATTGAATAGGATTGGGGAGAAGAGAAGTTTGTGGCACAACTTGACCAGAAGAAGGGATCGGTTGGTAGGACATGTTCTGAGGCATCAAGGGATCACCAATTTAGTATTGGAGAGCAGCGTGGAGGGTAAAAATCGTAGAGGGAGACCAAGAGATGAATACACTAAGCAGATTCAGAAGGATGTAGGTTGCAGTAGGTACTGGGAGATGAAAAAGCTTGCACAGGATAGAGTAGCATGGAGAGCTGCATCAAACCAGTCTCAGGACTGAAGACCACAACAACAACAACAACATGAAATGACGGGTGGTTAAACTATCTCCCAGTGGTTCCAAAGTGAAATCACCTCCGTAAGACAACAGATTTACTTTTGTCAATTTCTTCTCTTATTTGTTACTTACTATGATGATAAAGTTTAATTCTGTTAAAAATTTCTATTTTTTTCCATTGTTCTGACTCAAAGGGTTAATACACAACAAGCTGCATTAATACATTTTCCAGGCGAGTGTTATAATCAATACCAGAATACGAACATAAGCAGAAGAATCTATAAATAATATCTGCAAACAGTATGTTCACTGACATCCTCAACATTATTTGTCTGTTGATAAAAGTAGCAGCTTAGTCCTCACATTAGAGGCTACAGTACCAATGATATTTCATGGGTAACAGGTAGTAACTACGAAACAGTATTTTGTGTCTAGGTTTTGGATAGAATTATTCTACATATTTTTAAAAGAAATATATTTGAAAAAATGTTAAAAGTTTCTCTTATGTCTCCTTATTTTATGAATTTGCAAGTCGTGGACAGCAACACGTCTATTTACTCAATTCTTTACTTTGTGTTATTAGAAGTTGAGGAGAGAAACTAACACCCCTCATTTTTGCTATCGATAGTGTCCTATTGAATCGTATTTTCGGGTAACGTACTTTTCGTTGCAAGAAATTGCAGCTAGGGTAATATCCGATGATCATCCACGATCGTGTTTCATAACAATGTTATTTAAGCCGCTCATTATAATAGAAGTATCCTCATTAGAATGTCGTTATAAACAATTCATTACAACTTAATTTAATATAGATATTCGTGGATAATACTCTTGTAAAACCTTCGATGGCTTACCTGGTAATGAGCAAATTCTTTTACATCATAGCAGATTTTTTTAAACTTATAGGATCGTTATCATTAATTAACACAGTACTGAATTAAAAATACTTGTTCAAGCAATATATTATCAGTATGTCAGAGTTAACCTGTAGGTGTTCCCAACAACTACCTTGTGTAATGGCCAACAGAGAGGACTCACTTTTAGTTCACTCAAGCTCTTCCAAGTTCGTTTTGTCGTAACACCGAAGAAAACAATAAAAACCGGTATAACGTAGACATATACTTAACTTTTCACATAATATGTACGTCATCTGACGTATTCCAGTATTTACCTATCTTCGGAGTTGAGTCTCTTTGTACATTATGTGTCTGCCTACAGCAAAGGTTCATGAAGAAGAATAATTGGTATCGGTATCCGTGTTACAACAGGACGTCGCTGGTGCGCAAATGTCTGTTGTGTTCACATCAATGGACAATTAGTTTGTCAGAGGACAAATGTCGCGGATTCAAATTTTGTCCATCACACAAAATTTTCTGCTACTTACCTTTGACAGTGATTTCTAATCGTGATAGACTTACCGTAGTTCGGAGTCCACGTTAAACTGTAAGTTTCTCTGTAATTGGCCGGCAGGTCGATCCAAAAGTTGGAAGAAGGCAAGGACAGACCATCTCCAGTAGTACGATGCCTAGTACTCTGGTGCTCGAACAAACATCCTTAATTATGATCATTTTACTTTACTGTTCACTAAAGTATACACGTAGTTCTGCTTTGTAATTTGACTCAATTTTAATAACTGAGCAGTAGTGGCACGTAATTAAAACTCTTATTCATTGTGTGATCAAAAGTATGGAGATACCTATTAGTGGGTGTGTCCAGCCTCCGCCTTTTGACGCCTTCAACTCTACTGGGGACTCATTCCGTAAAATGTTGGAATGTCTGCAGAAGAATGGCAGTCCATTATTTTTCCTCGAGGACCAAAACTAGAGAAGGTAGTGATGTCGGAATCTGAGGTGTGGAGCGAATTAAACGTGTTATTTCCACAAAGGTTTTCCATTGGGTTCAGGTTGGGACTCCTGGCAGTCCAGTCAGTTTCAGATATGTTACTGTCCACAAACCATTTTCTCACAGATTCTGCCTCATGACAGGGTGCAGTGTCATGCTGAAACAAACAGTCAACGTCTCCGAACTGTGCCTGCATTGTATTCAGTACACGATACTGTGAAATGTGTTCATGTTCTTCTGCATTTAACGTTTTCTTAAGCGCAATAATGGGACCACGCGCTGACAACGAAAATGTGATGTCCTGCGGACGGCAGGAAAAAACTAACAGCCAAGTATGAACACACTATATTATAATTTGAAACAATGACTTCTTGGCAGGCACCAATTGTCAAAGCCAAGAAAATGAAAAGCCCACAACTCTTGTAGTGACAAAACCAAATAAGGAAACTACATAATGAAAGAAAATAATGACCAAAATCATCTCTACGAATTACAATGAACAGCGTGCTACTGAATGTTATGGCCAGGGTATACTATGCTAGATCCGTCGTAAGTACTGGCTGGAGCTGTCCCTAGAGGTAGGTAAACACTGCCAGTCTGACTATCCGGGTGTGCTTATAAGGCCGAGTCGGCGGAGTGCTACGTGAGCCACGATTGTTGGAACACTGTCACATGTCTGGAGATTTACGAGTAGTTCCATGTTTATTCGGAAAACCTGTTGATGTTTATATCCACTGGCGATGTTTCACTCTGCGCTCTTGAAAGGAGGTCGGCAGCCCATCTTGCTTATCGCTTGTGCGGTCCGTCTAACTGCTAAGGGGCCGCTATTGCAGAAACACCCTAATACCATAACAAAATCTCCTCTGTACTTCACTGTTGGTATTATGGCAGTTAGTGACATCCAGGAATTTGCCAAATCCAAACCTTTCCGTTGGATTACCACAGCTACAGCGTGATTCATCATTCTAAATCACTCACTTGTAGTCATCGATTGTTCTGTGACGTCGGTCTTAGCTCCAGCTTATCCATTACTTAGCCTTCACTACATATATTGTGGCTTATAAGGAATTATTAAAGCTATCTATTATTTTCAACTGCTTACCCATACTCGTTGTGCTAGCTGGATTGCTGGTAGCTCGTTGGAAATGATGACTGATTTCTTGCAGTTATTCACAGCCATAACTACCTTCTACATTGCTCTACGGTCCGTTTCCGCCATTAGATGAGGTCTGGCAGCTGTCATTTTATTGTGGTTGCTCCTTTGCGTTGCCACTGCGTAATTAAATCACCAACATTCCACTTGGCAGCTTCAGAAAGACTGAAATGTCCCTGACAGGTATCTACTTAGGTTAATTCCAATCACTAGCCCACTTTGGAAGTCACTAAGCTTTCCAGACCAGACCCATTCTGCTATTACTGCTTCTCTACTGACCACACAATACCTGACTGCCTCCTCAAACATTGGTGGCTCTGCCTCTCGTGACACCTAGTGGTCGGTTACACAGTACGTTGGGATGTCGAGATGCTTTTGATCAGAACATCTATGACAGTTTTATTTCATGTGCACTCAAATTTTGTCACACTTTTTGGGTGGCTACTGATCTGTAGTTGATTGTCGTCCAGCTGCTATACAAGTACTGCAGATAGTGATTGAGTGTGTGTGCTGTGATGGGTATTCCCTGTGATGCAATGGGGGGGGGGGGGGGGAGAAACATTTATGTTCATGACCACCACTGTCAGCTCGTATGTTGTCTCCCTCGACGAAAGATCCTGAGATCCTTTAAGGCGTCTTTAAGCAAATCCCTCCGTTTTAGTCGGTATGTATTTTTTGCTTACTGCAAGGGTAACATGGGCCTCTCCAGAAAGCGGGAAACATTTTGTAGATTGCAATGGACTGCATTGGAATCTGCGATGTTCTTCCACCGTTGAAGCTGCAGCTCACCAAGCTTTTTCTGTCTGGGTTCTGCTTCTTTAGACAGTGTTTGTTCAGCCTAGGTACCTGATTTCCGTGGTGCTCTACAGTTCTGGAATACATCCGTACCTGCCTGTGAACGTAGCGCCCAATGAAGATCTAACAGCCTCACAAGCGATTATTATAATTGTAAATACTATTATTTTTATACAGTGCAAAAAATCATACAACTAACCACAATAAATATCAAAATTTTACTTATAGTGTGTGTACAGTATAGTAAGAAGAACACATGATTAAAGTTGTAGGTGATATGGGGGCATATAGGCTGCAAAGTTTATTACGCAGCGTTATCATACCTATCAGCAGAAACGGGTCTAAACCGGTAGGCTATCGTGTCGAAATGAGTTTTGATGACAAATACGGGTCCCCTCCATGCACCTCACCCATAGAGGATGATGACTGGGGATGTGGCAAATGCTCGACAACCCGTTACCAGATGTTTCCAAAGGTTGAGAGATGTAGAGAACGTGACAACCAGATCAACAGTCTAACTCACTCTGTATTGATGGGTCAGAACAACTTGAGCAACAAGTAATCTTGCATTGTCTTGTCGAAAGAAGTCTGCCGGCCTTAACAAGTCTGTAGTGTACTGCATGCCGTGAAAATCACCGGCTATACAAACCAGAGATAATAGTGTACTCTAAGCAATCGCATACTCTCACGCCTAGGTTGTTGCTCCCGATGGCAGTGATGGATGCAATCTGCCGTTGTCCTGAGCACTTATGTGATGCTGTACGCCGAACCGGAATGTCTGATAAGATAACGTGATGCTATCCTTGTGTTCATTGTTTCACCACTGCCATCGTGCCTCTCCAAGCCGTCACGTCACGTGGAGCCGCAACAGTGATCGCCAAGCTAACAGTAGTCCTTCGTGGTCCAAACATCGTAGCACTCTCCAAGTGAATACTTCTTTAACCGGAGACAGTCCGTATCGTCACAAAAAGTACGTGACTGGGCTGTGTGTACCTGACCTCTTATGTCCCAATCACGTGGGGCGTAGGAGATCTTGAGAGGCGTTGAGTGTGGTCCTCTTGAACTCAGCGAGTCCATACTCTTATGACAGTTGTGGGATCAAGCACAAAGTGAGCAGCTACATCAAGAAAACATAAACACAAACTTGTTAATTTTTTTAATAAAAGAGTCTACATCGCTTAATACATTTATAATGTCATTTTGGGTAGTGCCATCATCAGATCAAAACTTGGAACTCACAAAATAAAGTCTAAGTGTCAGTATCAATAACTCCTACACCTAATCGGGCCTTCAATTCACTAAATTCCAGCATGTGGTGCAGGTTTTGCTTTATACTGAAACTGATCTTGTTTTACAGGATCTAAGTTTTGATATGGTGATGACAGTAGCCGAAACGGCGTTATAAATAGAGACATTTATTTAGTGATCTAGATCGTTTACTTCACAAAAATATTCACCATAGTCGTTGAGTCTTACAGGAAATTTTTCCTTTGTTAATAATGTATATCAATAATCCATAAGCCTGCTGTCGTGTTCCGACATCTGTTAGGCGTTTGTCCTTCTTACATGAGCGTATCACAAACAAACAACGTACAAATGCGATTTCTAAGCTGCGTAAAATGTCCTTATACCCAAAATATAGTTGGCGTCCCTCTTAGTTCCTTTGTATAGTAACGATGAAATAGTAGTAATTTGTGGACCCAGACATGAGCACATTTTAATTTAGAAAACATCACTAGAGATATAAGTTTAGAAATTAATTATAGCAGTCTACATACCAAGGCACCTTTATTGGACTGTGACCCGTTTCGATTATCACACGATCGTCTTCAGATCTCATATTGATGGACAATGACATTGCCTGGAGCATGAGACGACGAATGGTGATAGTCAACTGCATAAGGTTCAATGTAATAAGGCTTGACCTGCTTTCAATACCATTAGGTGTATCTTCTTGTAACATCTCCGATTTATGTATCTCGACCCGATCCGGATCTGAATAGCAGCCCAAATAAATATTAATTAATGTGACCGTGTACCTAATGGGGCTGCCAATCGGATTTGACTGCTACGCAGTTGTTACATTCCATTTTGTCCTTCTCAAATGCTGTAATAATGAAATGTCCGGTGACAAGAAGAAACGCCAACACAGCTTCACTAATCAAGGACCTATATTCGTCTCAAAAATACAAAAGGAAGGAGACAGCCACTGCCTTCGTCATACATAATTAATTACGGCTAATCTCAGCACAGGCTTCCTCGCTATTCATTATTGTCACACGCAAATTCAATCACTGCAATCCAACACTGCAATCCAACACTGCAATCCAAATGATGCCGGCGCGGTAGAAGCGAAACCAAAAATATCGGCACAGAAATATCACTGATCACTATCGTAATTATACTTCTTCACTTTCCCGTATTATTCTAACACAAAGGGGTTAAACAGCGGCGATGGCCACTCCCATTGTCGGTAAACCCTTGCATTACAGCAACAGGCCTCCACACGGCTCGGCCTGCAACCTGGGAACTGACTCCAACTCACACTCGCAACACGACACACTATCGATTGTTTGCCCTATCGACCTGTGCCGAGTGCAAACTTATAGTAAGGGCCTACGGACCCCTTACATTCTCCAGAAAGAATAAAGTCATAGCTTCCATTACGTTAAAATTAAAAGCACACATTATGAGATAAAATGCTACTTGAGCGATTCCGCTCATAATGTATGCTTATGATTTTGATGTAATGTAAGTCAAGTGACTTCATTTCTTCGGAAGAAGATACCCCGAGTGGTCCAGAAACCTGGTTAAGGCTCATAAAATTAAAAATCATGTAACCATTCCGCAGTTTGTATCATTTATTGCAAGCCTCCGAATGATTTATGTGAAATCTTATAGCTTTATAAATAAAGCAATCACTATTAATATTCTCCACCTTTATTCTTCATATCCACATACACGCAACACCAAAAAGTAATATAGAGTAATGGAATTCCGGGAATACATTTGTCTGGATAACATATTTAACGGATTAACATTGCAACATCACAAGATAAGGTAAACGTGTAATAAGCCATAGAAGATGTGAAATGCTTGTACGTTAATAACTGGCGTAACCGCGTGAATGCTGAATGCAAACATGCAAACACGCATGCATTGTGTTCTACTAGTAGTTGATTCCATAACTCTCTCTCAACCGTTAGGTGCTGTTAAGGTCTGTCGTTGTCGTAGTCGGCGTGTCACTGTGACTTAACAGTGCGTGTTGATACTGCTCAAATACAAATATTCCTTTCTTCTCTCTCATCTGGATGGCTGAATTAAAGACAAAATCTGAGAGAAAAATACGTACTAGTGTTAAGAAAAGTGACAGTATTTACGAAAAAAGCGCTGCTCCAAAACACATGGCACTGCGATACTTGTATCCACTGACTCTTTAAGCAGAGAACGACGCCTCTATCGAACGCCACGAGAACGCCATGTAGCAGTATAAATCAACATCGTTTATTAACATAGATGAGAAATTTTAAATGGGCCCAGAAGGTATCCGAAACTGAAGAATCACTTTCAAGGCCGATGACGCGGGTGCAACGTGTGAACCTATAATGTGTCACAATGTTGTTAACTTTGTGCCATTTGAGCAACAGCATTGTTTCGTCCTTGCTCAGCAATATGCTTAGCGACTTGTTGCGCTGGTACCGCGAGAGGGAAACCCGCACACACGAGTAACGGGAGAGGTGTTGTGGCCATGGCGAAAGGAGCTGTAGAGCCAGTTGGTGGACATTCAAGAACAGGAGCCCTCCTTAAAGCTCGCAAACCAGTGAGCCGCACATGGCACCTCACGAATGGTCAGCACAGGGCCATTTTATGGACACAAAGAACCCATTGATGTAGTCGGTGTCTTTTCCTGGGCGAGAGGGTAGGATTCAGCTGGAGAAGCACACAAGGGATCCATGTTAACTGTGTTTTAGTGCCAGACAGCAGTAATTAGGCCAGTCGAGTGATGGGACATAATGTAAAGTGAATTGTACAGACTTTGCATTAAGTGTATCGGTGAACAGCAGTAATTAACCGACGAACTGCAACAGGGTCCAGCCCACAAACTGTAGCCCTAAAGACATTCTTGACTGTCATAAAATCCCTACTTCCAATTTCAAAGATAATACATGCTCCCGACCATAACAGCGTGTATTTAAAGTAAACCTGATTTGCATCCTTATAGTGCACTACTAGCGCCATTCTTATACGACTGGCACAAAATTTCAATAGACATCATCTTTCGGATGTAGAAACACTTGTAGCCACTTTAGTTTATGTCGCACTTCCCCTTGGTGTCGCGCTTGTTTTCCGTTAGTGTATTTCAACTTTCTGCAGCTAGAGGCCTCCAAACTGTAACGTGTAACGTGGCAGTGTATAATGTAATTGTGTCTCTGAGTGAAGAACAACGTGCTGGAATCGAGGTTCGAATTCGTCCACATATGGAGCACACACGAGCGTTGCGACATCTGCAACAGTTCGATGCCTTGTGTTCGCTGTCATCGTTCATCCTCCATACAGTCATGACTTGGGCCGATTTCCATCTGTTTCGAAAACTTAAAGAAAACCTTCGAGTACTTCACTTTAATAGTGACGAAGCGGTGCAACCAGAGGTGACGTTATAAAACCGTCAGCAGACATTGTCAGTGACGATATCACCAAATTGGTCTCTCGTTGGGAGAAATGTATTCATCGCCTGGATGACTATGTAAATATGTAGACGTGAAGAATTACGTTGTAGAATGTTACAAAACAACGGTTTTCGATTTAAAAAGATTTAGAAGTTGCACTTTAAAGGCCTTATTTTTCAGCATGTACTCTTAATAACAAGATCATCTTCTGTGCAATGGCACATACAAAATAGTCACCCTTAAAGGATGCAGACAAGAAAATCCATATCGTCGTCGCTTGTAAAGAAAACCATTGTATGCCCTACGGTACTGATGGTCTTTTCGTGTGAAATACTGCTGTTCACCAATACACTTAATTCAGAGCCTATACAATTCACTATACACTGTCTTCCCTCACTCGACTGGTCTACTTACTGCTGTCGGGTACTAAAACACACAGTTAATAGGGAACCCTTGTGTGCGTCTCCAGTTGAATCCCGTCCTCTAGCCCACAGACACCGACTACATCAATGGGTTCTTTGTGTCCACGCAACGGTCCTGTGCTGACCATTAGTGAGGTCCCAAGGGCGGCTCTTTGGCGTGTGCGTTGTAGGGAGGTTCCTGTTCTTGGATATCCACCAACTGGCTGTGCTTATCCACAGCTCCTTCCGCCATGGTCCCAATACCTCTCAGTCATGTGCGCGGAAAACACTTCGTCTTTCGGCACCAGCGCAACAAGTCGCTAAGCGTAATGCTGAGTGAGGACGGAAAACTGTGTTGCTGAACATGGCACAAACTTAACTAAACTGTGATATATTAAAGGTTCACAAGTTTTACTCGCGTCATGGGCCCTGGAAGTGATTCTTCAGTTTCGGATACCTTCTGGGCCTATTTAAAATATCTGATCTACATTACTAAAGGCTGTTGATTAATACTACTACGCGGTACTCTCATGCCGTCCGATTGAGGCGTCGTTCTCTGCTTAAAGAGTCAGTGGATATAAATACTGCTGTGACATATGTTTTGAGCACCGCTTTTTACTTAACTGTTGTCACTTTTCGTAACACGAGCACTTACTTTTCTCTCAGATTTTGTCTTTGTTTCAGCCATCTAGATGAGCGAGACGAAAGCAATATTTGTATTAGATGATTTTGAACACGCAATGTTGATTATTTTCATCATGGCAGCGACAACAGAAACTGTTACTAAACTGTCTCGAATGAAAAAGGGCCACAATTGCACTAAATTATGTTTATTTTAAACCTTGACCATGGTTTCTGCTATAATAATACAGCCTTCTTGAGAAGTCTTACACACTGGTAAATGAAAAATGTCCTAGCCCAGCGGCTGCGTCAAGACCAATAAAATAACTTCAACAGACATAAACCTGTTTCGAACATAAGTAAAATTACATATGGAACCGTATGTGAGTATCACAGAGGTAGTGACGGAACACATACGGTGCCATATGTAATTTAACTTATGTTCGAAACAGGCTTATGGCTGTTGAAGTTATTTTATTGGTCTTGACGCAGCCGCTGGGCTAAGACATTTTTCATTTATCAGTGTGTAAGACTTCTCAAGAAGGCTACATTATTATAGCAGAAACCATGGTCAAGGTTTAAAATAAACATAATTTAGTGCAACTGTGGGCTGTTTGTCATTCGAGACGCACTGTTGAGACACAGTGGCAAACCGACTACGACACAAACGGATCCTAATAACACTTCCATGAACATCTGCAGGTGAGAGAGTAATGGAATCAACTACCTGTAAAAGTCGGAAGATTACCTCTGCTTTAAAAGGATGATGAGGGAACAGAAGCACTTATCTTTGGTTTCATATAAGAAAACTCTCCAATAATCGGTACATCACTTCTTACAGTGAAATCGCGAATTGTTTTAGATCTCTCAAATTACGTAAAAGTAGATGCTCTGTTTTCTTGTAACATTTGGCTTAGATCAACATCTGATTTTGCCGTGGATAATTGTTTGCTCGCTACGGGAGGTGACGAGTTTCATACATCGCAAATGTCAGACCTAATGCTTCAAACCAACATATAGTCTAATCAGAAGCCAGATTTTCAGTGTCTTCAAACGAGGTTCCTTCTCAACGTCCCGCCGAACGAGGTAATTACAGAGTGAAAACTCGGTGTCGAGATGGGTGATGGACGACACTGAGTCGTTTGAGGGCAACCACGAGAATACTTCATTCACAATTTTACGTTGACCATCCTGAACGGGAATTTAGTGTCTCTTTCATCAGCTCACTCTAGAGTAGTAGAAGACTGAAGAAGAATGTTAAATTGCAATTCTGTCGACCTTTCAAGATCACACGAATGTTACATTATTCTTACTCCAAATCATGGATCACACAGCAGTATGATATGACCAATACGCGTATGAAGTTTCACACACTAGGCTTTTCACAGTTCATATTACAGGATTCTAGAGGTTATGGAGGGCCTTCGTAGGTAAAGTTCTGATAAGCAACTCATTTCCGTAAGTGTCCAGTTTGGATTTAATAACGTTGAAGATTGCATCATTATCAAATTTCCCAGTTCACGGCACGCACAGAGGGGAGACAGTGAGATATATGATGTGTGTGCTCCAGAGGCACCCATGACATGGGCTGTGTTTCGAGTACTCGTTGCAGGGTTCTCTCATATGTGCCGGAGGACGTCCTCTTCAAATTCGAGGGTGCGGCGTGTAACAGTTAGCCCCCCTAGTGGCGAAATTGCGTTTCTCGCAGACGTTGTGGTAGTGGAACGGAAGTGGTATGTCATCTCATAATTAATACAGGGGCTCAGTTCGTGTGCATACCGCGAAGCGGGAGTTTTGAAAGCGATCCCATCTTGAAATTGTATTTTATGTCCAAACGGTGCATTTCAAGATATGGATTCCATATCAGAAGTTTATCTACTAAGTCTTATCTGTAAGCCCTAGATGTCTGTAAAAGGAACTGTAAATCACCCAATACAGACGCGAACACGCAACCTGTTTTCCGATTCAAGAGGTATATGTGTTTCATATATGCTGGTAGGGCTATAAATGCCACTTATGGGTTGTACTTCTTTCATTTTACATACAAAACTTCACCTCCGTATTAGGTGCGACCCTGTCAACCATGACAATGCCGAATTTTTACTAAGAAAACTTTCAGCTGTCATTCTTCCCACACAGCCGTATGGACTATGAAATACTGTAAGCTCAACATAATTTTCGGTCTGGTACAACATGATAACCCCAATGTAGGCGATATCAGCTTATCGGTGGTAATGAAACAGTTTACTTCAAATCAACTAAAAATACGCCCTCGTGCACAGTAGTTATAATTGAAGCATACAAGCCAGCTGAATTATCACAATGTCTTTTAGCAACTAGTTTGACCCTCAAAGACGAACAATGAAAAAACAAAAACCGAAAACATTGGTTCACTCTGAGTTATTACATTTCTTGTTACCGAAAACTGGTCTGCAATGTAGCAGTGTGACTGTGAGTCTATAATTTTTGTATGTACGTTCCCTCTCTCGCCCTCCTTCCCCCCCCCCCCCTCTCTCTCTCTCTGTGTGTGTGTGTGTGTGTGTGTGTGTGTGTGTGTGTGTGTGTGTGTCAGAGAGGAGTCAGAGAGAGAGAGTTAGAAAATGGATTCAGAGAGGTTAAGTGTTTCTCGTGCTGGTAACGTTTGTGTTGTACATATTTTTCAGATTCTCCTGATTGCTGCTCTCCTTAATGCTATTCTAGCAGCGCCGCAGTTGAATCCAAGAGACGCTACAGTTGTGGTGCTGGAGAATGACTTCAATGGAGTCGATCCGTGGCATTGGAGGTATGTCACTAACGTCTTATACCCAAGACACACCGTTTCGCACTTGAGATCAATATACTTGAGTAAAATTTAACCCACGACTACTGCTTAAAAACGGAGACATTCACTCGGTACCGCTAGAGTAGACAAATGAAACCACTCAAGTATTTTCTTTTACAGAGACATTGTTCCAAACATATAGACTATTGTCCATCAAGAGGAGCTTCATAGATTCAACTGCTACCAACTATAAATATATTGACTTAGGTTCTTCTACTAATCATTTTCAGTTTCCACACAGACAAAACGAAACCTCTAACTCCATCCAAATAGACCTCAGGAAGCCTAACGGTACAGGCCGACCAGTGTGTCACCGTCAGCCAATAGGCGTCACTGAATGTGGGTATGGACGGAATGTTCAGCACACCTCTGTGCCGGCCGTCATCAGTTTCCGTGACAGGAGGCGCCACTTCTCAGTCAAGTAGCTTCTTCACTGTCATCGCAAGGGTCGAGTGCACCCTGCTTACCAACAGCTCTCGGCAGACCCGGACAGTCACATCTCCATGTGTTAGCCAACCCCAACAACTCTTCGATGATGTGACGGGTATCTGTGTCATCACTATGGCGAGGCCATTCGCCGAAGTATTTTGTTGCTTTTCAGGATTACTAAGTCCTGTTTTTGTTGCAGCCCTTCTTTTTGCTATTCCTTATGTAGTAATTCCTATGTGCCACGCCTAACGTTTAGTCGTGTAAAACAGAAGACTCTAAAGCGTTCTTTTGCAGAGTAACATGCTGAAGTTCGGTACGGTAATGGTGTTACAGAAATAAATTTTAGGGAAATGACCAGTTCTGGAAAGAGGCCTAAGTTGTTTCTGATATACAAGCTTTTAGAGATAAAGTACGTGATGTCAAAATCAAAGGCAGGACATTGGTGCTTTATTTGCACCAACATCTGGCCTCTCATTTCAAGTGACTTATAATGAAACATTTGTCCAGCGTTCCAGAGGTTGAAAGAATGAAGTGTGTTTTCACTCCGACATTACAGCGTTGTCGGTGACGGTGTGTAGACTCATTATTGACAAGTGAAGAAATAGGAATCGGTCACGTCCTCCTTGAAGAAAACCACTGAAAATCTAATTGAAAATTTAGAAATGTGTGGTAAAGTCTTATGGGACCAAACTACTGAGGTCATCGGTTCCTAGGCTTACACACTACTTAATCTAACTTAAATTAACTTACGCTAAGGACGGAACACACACCCCCGTACCCGAGGGAGGACTCGAACCTCCAAAGAGGGGAGCCACGCGGATGTGACAAGACGCCACAGACCGCGCGGCCGGAAAATATAATTGTAAACAGTTAGATAGAGGTGTGATCCTCGCACGTACAGAATGCGAACCTAAAGCCGTAAGCATTATGCAGTTTTCTTTGGTTCCATGGAACCAGCCACCTCTAGGTTTATTTACTCCATTGTGTCGTCGATCACCTGATTTATTAATTTACCCTAGTTTTGTTCGTGTTTACCTTCCTTGTATGTATGCTGTCCAACTTCTGTGGTTTGTCTTGTTTGAGATTTTTAACAGAATTGAGTATTGAGATATTATCTACAGCGTTAGGTAACTGCAAACAGTCATAAATAATTCCGCAGTGGAATATTCCACATTGATTCTTCCTGAAATTTCTCTTAAAGCTCAACTTAATTATTACTAAATTGTGATCTGTGTGAATCACAATCTTTGTACAGAAACATCAATGGGGGTATATGTGTGATGATTTAAACTGTTCGCATTTCCAGAACTCAAAAAATTTTGCATCTACATTACTTGTTCGTAGAATCATGGACCTTTGAAAGGTACTCACAAATGTTACTACATAACACAGGATTGTCGATGTAAGTTCAACAAGACTAATACAAATCTTATTTTAAAAGTTTTAGAAGAACGATCTACATTTACGTCATCAATAAGCCCGGTTACAGTAAAGCATTTGTGTTCAACAACAGAAAATAGTATAAATGGGGCAGCATTCGTTATGAATACGAAAGAAGGGCAGTCAGTGAACTGCTGTGAACAGTTCAGTGATACGGTTGTTTTCATCAGACAACAGTAAATCAACGTCGACAACAACAGTTCGCGTATACATACCGACGTCGCAACCAGATATTGTAGAGATAGAGGAAGTGTATGAGGATATTGTGTGGGTAATTCTTTATGTTAAGAGAGATGAAAATAAAACTCGGTTCTAGGTGAAGGAATAGAAGAAAGTGCTGCAGGACAACTTGGGCTTGGCTGTTGGAATGAGAGAGGAGAAGGACTAACTGCGTTCTGCAATGAATTTTGAGTGGTAATAGCGAAAGCTCTTTTCAAAGAATCAGAAGATGAGCAGGTATACTTCGAAGAGACCCGAAAACACGAAGATTCCAATACATTACTTCTGGTCAGACAGATTCCGACGTCGGATATTGGATTGTTAGTCATATTCAGGATCAGATATAGACTCAAATCACAATTTATTAGTGATGAGGAGTAAAGTGAAGCTTAAGAGAATCGTCAGGAAGGATCAGTGTGGAAGGAAGTGGGGTACTGAAGTTCTGAGAAAACATAAGACGCCTTTGACATTCGCTAAGGATGGTGATACTGCAATAAGGAGTACCAGAGTTGGCAAGTCAGAGGACTGGACTTCTCTAGAAAGTGCAGTCAGAGATATTGGGCAGTCAAACACAGAAACAAGTAACGTAACTCAGAAGAAACCTTGAATGACGGAGGGAATATTTCAACTGATCGACGAAAGAAAGAGGCACAAAAATCTCAATAACTTCCATTGGCAGAGAAGTGTCACAAGATAACCGCAGTTTTCCCCAACCGTGTCTACTTGTAAGTGACGAAGGGCTACCGTCTTCTTAGGCGAAATGCTCTTGTTTTGGGGTGCTACTGCAGTCAAAATTCGGCAAGATAAGTTTCCTCTGTCGTATCTGCAGTAAGTGTACAAACGTCTTTCACTGCTGATAGCTTGTGATCAAAACTAAAACCTCTTCCCTGAACGTAGACACGTCATTCACAGATTTTGTTACGAAACTGATGACGGATCGTCGAGCAGAAACTTTTGCCACAGTTGTACCGCAACTTGTTTAAAATTTGCAGTCTGCCTCCTCCTGTCCTTGCCGTGAGTCTTTCTCCCAGGCCCTCGTCACACCGATCACCTAGCAGCAAGATAGTGAAGACCATCTTCACGCACATGAAACATAGATGAGGCAAAACATTATGACCGCTGCCCACTGCAACATCCCATGACATATTGTAGCGTTGCGCGCACGTGGCCTGGTAGGGTGTGTGTATCATTATGCAGGCTGTCCTAGAAGGAATTGCTAGGGATGTGACAGGAACGATAATTTGAAGCAAAAGGTCTAATAAAGAAGGGCTATCAAAGGCATGCCTTATCAGCTATGAACTCTTATTCAGTAGAAGACATGTGTTTCACATGTAGAGAACATGAACAAGTGCTCGTAACTCTTGTTGTTGTTGTTGTCTTCAGTCCTGAGACTGGTTTGATGCAGCTCTCCATGCTACTCTGTCTTGTGCAAGCTTCTTCATCTCCCAGTACTTACTGCAACCTACATCCTTCTGAATCTGCTTAGCGTATTCATCTCTTGGTCTCCCTCTACGAGTTTTATCCTCCACGCTGCCTCCAATGCTAAATTTGTGATCCCTTGATGCCTCAGAACATGTCCTACCAACCAGTCCCTTCTTCTTGTCAAGTTGTGCCACACACTCCTCTTCTCCCCAATTCTATTCAATACCTCCTCATTAGTTATGTGATCTATCCATCTAATCATCAGCATTCTTCTGTAGCACCACATTTCGAAAGCTTCTATTCTCTTCTTGTCCAAACTATTTATGGTCCATGTTTCACTTCCATACATGGCTACACTCCATACAAATACTTTCAGAAACGACTTCCTGACACTCAAATCTATACTCGATGTTAACAAATTTCTCTTCTTCAGAAACGCTTTTCTTGCCATTGCCAGTCTACATTTTATATCCTCTCTACTTCGACCATCATCAGTTATTTTGCTCCCCAAATAGCAAAACTCCTTTACTACTTTAAGTGTCTCATTTCCTAATCTAATTCCCTCAGCATCACCCGACTTAATTCGACTACATTCCATTATCCTCGTTTTGCTTTTGTTGATGTTCATCTTATATCCTCCTTTAAAGACACTGTCCATTCCGTTCAACTGCTCTTCCAAGTCCTTTGCTGTCTCTGACAGAATTACAATGTCATCGGCGAACCTCAACGTTTTTATTTCTTCTCCATGGACTTTATTACCTACTCCGAATTTTTCTGTTGCTTCCTTTACTGCTTGCTCAATATAGACATTGAATAACATCGGGGATAGGCTACAACCCTGTCTCACTCCCTTCCAAACCGCTGCTTCCCTTTCATGCCCCTCGACTCTTATAACTGCCATCTGGTTTCTGTACAAATTGTAAACAGCCTTTCGCTCCCTGTATTTTACCCCTGCCACCTTCAGAATTTGAAAGAGAGTATTCCAGTCAACATTGTTAAAAGCTTTCTTTAAGTCTACAAATGTTAGAAATGTAGATTTTGCCTTTCCTTAATCTATTTTCTAAGGTAAGTCGTAGGGTCAGTATTGCCTCACATGTTCCAACATTTCTGCTGAATCCAAACTGATCTTCGCCGAGGTCGGCTTCTACCAGTTTCTCCATTCGTCTGTAAAGAATTCGCGTTAGTATTTTGCAGCTGTGACTTATTAAACTGATAGTTCGGTAATTTTCAGATCTGTCAACACGTGCTTTCTTTGGGATTGGAATTATTGTGTTCTTCTTGAAGTCTGAGGGTATTTCGCCTGTCTCATACATCTTGCTCACCAGATGGTAGTGTTTTGTCAGGACTGTCTCTCCCAAGGCCGTCAGTAGTTCCAATGGAATGTTGTCCACTCCCGGGGCCTAAGGTACCCATTTTAGCACACATTTATTCTAGAACTTTTTGCACCGAATGATCGTTCCTGTTATATCCCAGAATACTAACTATTTCTTCTGGGACCCCGTATACAATGGGAGCAGAGACGAATGCGAATTACTCTACGGACGATACGGGCCGGAAATGAGGAAAGCCACTGACGCAAACGAATTCCATAAATGGCAGATGATTGTGGCTCGTCGCCAGAGAACGAGGACCACCTACGTCGTTTCGTGCTTGATCTTTTCTCCGACGGCAATGACATTTTCCAGCAAGATCCTTGGTAGAGTGATTTAGGATGCATGATAGTGAACTCATTTGACAACATAGGTACCAAATTTGCCTTATCTGAACGCCGATTGAGCATACTTAGGACTCACAAACCGCTATTTTCCGACACTTATGGGAACTACGTGACCTGTGTCTATACATCTGTTGCTTTATATCATCGGCAAGCCACAATCTGTAATCCATTCTTTATTGCTGCCCAGAGGTGCACCAACACAATATTAATGATGTGGTCATAATGCAATGACTCACCAATGTAAAATTCACAGAAATATTCACACCGACCGAAACAAATCTTTCCTCTTACCATCGCCAACTCGCTTTACGTTTGATGTTATCAACGGCGGCTGTTTGAATAAAATGCCCAGTTTTACCAATCTCTAAAATAATGGCCTCCTTATCTCTGACATCTCGCTCTGCTTTCGCGGACTTAGATAATCTTCAGACACATTTCATCATTTCCTGGTCAAAGAGATGTTTTCTAAAATCGAACTATATACGTAGCGGCTTCTTGAAGATTTTCTGTTGCCATTTCTTGCAAATTATACGGTACTTCTCTAATTTCAGTTTTTTTCACTGTTATGTCTTTTGTACTTCTCAGTAGTCCTTTACGTATGCTTGGACTTCAGTTTAGATATTTCAATGTTTTACTAGTTTGTAAGCAGAACTCTGCCACCTGTGAAAAATTCTCTTCTAAATTTGATGTGCACTTGTTTGTGTTCTTGCTTTTTGCGTGTTGTTTCTTGTTTCTTGCATTTAGTTTTTGACATATATTTGCAGTACGTTTCGAGACATCTGAAATTGATAGTACGTATCTTCTATAGTGTTTTCTATGAAGCATTTGTTTGTATATTGGATTCTTTGCCGTAACTGCTTCACACACTGTAATTTTTGTATTGGTTTGATGCGCAATTTCCAAACGTTTTTCAGTAAATTTAATAAACACAACAGAGATGTACACCGCAGACTTAAGTCATTGAAAAAATATTCATGTTCGCTATTTACAACAGTCGCCATCCCTTGGATAGCTATTCGATTCAGCGGCTGTAGAAATCACGTAGTTTTGAGGTGATGAAATCGCCGAGCCATGGTCGGAGCGCATTTTCATCCGGAAAGGAAATTCCTTGAAGATTGTACGACAGAGAATGGGAAAGGTGAAAATCAGATCGTAATATTAGGCGCATAAAGTGGGTGCCAAATGACTGCCCAAACAAATTCCTATATAGTGTTTCATGGCAGTCTAGCAGAATGCCGGCTGGCGTTATCATGGGGTAGCATCACTTCACGCAATCTTCCGGTCGTTGTTCTTGGACTGCGTCTGCAACACGTTTCAGATTTTGACAATAAATGCTAGCAGTGATGGTTAGAGCTCGAGAAACCTGTTCGTAGTACGCCTCACTGTCGCTGTTTCATCAGATGCGTAGCATTACCTTTGGTGGATGCCGCAGGTATTTGCTCCTTTTTGGGGTTCAACCACTTCTTTCTTTTCCTTGTGTTAGCATAAAGGCACCACTTCTCGTCACCAGTAACGACTCAGGATATGAACAGTCGGTGATGTTCAAGAGCTAGTTGATTATGAGCAAGCGGAGATGAGCATCTGGACATTTGCTCAGTCCTGTGATTTCGGCTTAGAGCATACACCCGATTTTTAAACCTTCCCCATTGGAAGAAATGTTGCACGACTCTGGAATAATCACAGTTCATCATATTTGCCCGTTATCAAGTACACTGACGCGGATCGATGTGGATTATTGTGTTTAAACGATCTTGATTAAACCCTGTAGGTCTTTCTGAACATGGAGACTCAATAACAACAAAACGATCCTCCTTAATACGAGAAAATACTTTTCTTGGAGTGCTCTGTCCAATACCATTATCCCTACACACGACGCAAGTTTTCCTGACTGCCTCCGCTATTGTCGCCACTCTATTGAGCTCAAACAGAAGAATATGTGGGAAACATTACGATTTCTCCGCTTAGCACTCCATTATCTAGCGTCCACAGCTCCAATCAGTGCCTCCAAATGTCAAAGTGACAATGTATAAACTCAAATGCCAACAATGAATTGTAATCGCCGTTGTTGTTGTTGTCGTCTTCAGTCTGAGGACTAGTTTGATGCAGCTTTACGTGCTACTCTATCCCGTACGACATTATTCTCCGAACAACTACTGAACCTACATCCTTCTAAATCTGCCCCCCCCCCCCCCCACACACACACACACACTTCTGTCTAATACTACTACTAAAGGTGTGTTCCCTTGATGTCTCAGAATGTATTCTTTCAAGTAACCCCTTCTTTTGGTCAAGTTTTGCCACTAATTTCTAGTCTCCCAATTCCATTCAGTATCTCCTCAATAGGTACATGATTGACCCATGTAATCTTCAAAATTCTTTAGCAGCACCACATTTCGAAACCTTCTGTTCTCTTTTCGTCTAAGGTGTTCACCGCCCAAATTTCACTTCTAGACATGGCTGCATTCCAGACAGATACCTCCAGGAAAGACCTCCCAACACATAAATCTGTATTCGATGATAACAAATTTCTCTTCTTCAGAAACGTTTTTCTCGCCATTGCCAGTCTACATTTTATATCCTCTCTACTTTGGCCATCATCACTGTCTTGCTACCCAAATAGCAAAACTCATCTACCATTTTGTCTCGTTTCCTAATCTAATTCCCTTAGCATTATCTGGTTTCATTCGACTACAGTCCATTAACCTTCTTTTGCGTTTCTTGATGTTCATCTTAAATCCTTCTTTGAAGACACTGTCCATCACTTTCCACTGCTCTTCCTTTTTCTGCCTCTGACAGAATAACAGTGCCATCGAGAAACCTTAAGATTTTTATTTCTTTATCCTGAACTTTAATTCCTGTTGCTTGTTTAATGTACAGACAAAGTAACATCGGGGACAGGTTACAACCCTGTCTCACTCCCTTCTCAACCAGGACTTCCTTTCATGCCCTCGGCTGTTATAATTGCCTTCTGTTTCCTGTACAAGTTGTAAATAGTCTTTCGCTCCCTGCTACCTTCAGAATTTCAAGAGAGTATTCCAGTCAACATTGTCAAAAGCTTTCTGAAGGTGCTATTAATGTCGGTTTGCCTTTGCTCAACCTCTCTTCTGTGAGCAGTAGGAGGATCGGTACTACCTCCGGCGTTCCTACATTTCTCTTCCCCGAAGTCGGTTTCTACCAGTTTTTCCATTCCTCTGTAAGGAATTTGTGTTAGTATTTTGCATCCATGACTTATTTAAACTGATAGTTCGATAATATGCACACGTTAAGCACCTGCTTTCTTTGCAAATGGAATTATTAAATTCTTATCTAAGTCCGAGGGTATACCACCTGTCTCATACAACTTGCACACCAGTTCGTGGCTGCCTCTCCCAAGGCTATCAGTAGTTCTGACGAAGTATCGTCTAATCCTTGGCATAGTTTCGACTTAGACATTTCAGAACGGTGTCATATTCTTCACGCAGCATCGTATTCCCTATCTCATCTCGGTCTCCGTCCACTTTCCCTTTCTATACTATTGCGTACAAGTTCATCTCCATTGTATAGACCATCCATAAACTCCCTCCATCTTTCAGCTTTCTCTTTGCTTAGGACTGGTTTTCTATCTGAGCTCTTGATATCCATATAGCTGCTTCTCTTTTCCCCGAAGGCCATTTTAATTTTTTTTTTAACTACAAAGAGAAAATGACAATCGATAAACAAATACGTAGCACCCAGAATACGAACATGCAAACCGAGAACGCTACGAACTTACGCACCAACCTAATATTTCTCCTGGCATTTCCGTAAAACTTCGTAATCTATACTAAACTTTGGAAGATCTTTACTGTCGCAGATAACATAAATTGACTGGTCAGCGTTCCCAGTTACTTATTTATCCCAGTCGTCTATTAGACATAAAATGAATTGAAATCAGCTCCTAGCGCAAAAAAGACATTTATACGTTTTTAAAATTGTGTATTCTGGATGTACTAAAAAATGTGTAATCTTTTATAGATTCATCGTAATATTAATGTAAGGTAAAAGATTTTACGCAGAATTCTTTGCTGAGCCAATTCTAGAGCGAGTAAGATAGTTTCACGTTGGGATGTTTGAGGATCATAAATCTACTCCGCAGAAATTACATGTCTATCCCTGTGAAATTTTGGCCGCGATCGATAACGCAAAGTCCTGAAGTTGGTAGTGAGATCTGGTGGAATGAAGTTAGATGTCTGTCGTCTTCCACATTGTTTTTCGTAGGTTCAGATTCGTATTGAACGTACTGCAGCTATCTCAGAATTATGATTACCTGTCACAATCCCTGTCTCCACAAACAGAAGGGAGTATGACTTTTTCTTCTGCTAAATTTTCTCTTCTGCGGAAATACCTTCATTTCGGAGTAACTCTTTCGGACGAAGTTAGCGTTTAGTTCCATTTACAAGAACCATAGCTGACCATGTACCGTATCTATGTCATATAAAGCATCGCCAAGATAAAATACAAATTATCTTGGTGACCGTCTTGTCACATACATACACACAATGACGAAGCGTGGTAATAGAGCCCAACTTAGCACTGTTTACATTACAACAGCCAGGTTCTGCTTCTTTGTTTTCTCAATTGTAGCACATTTCGCTCTCTACTGAATTTTTCAAAGTCATCATTAAGACTCGTTCGTGTCATTGTTCTCAACCTATCAAGAGTTTTGGACCGGCTTTACATAAGAAAGTTATAACTGTGTTAAATAAAAAGAAAAAAGAGAGACTATTTGGTTCAACAATGGTTTAACAACGGTTAAGAGAATTCAACATACGTAATTACAAAATGGTTCAAATGGCTCTGAGCACTCAACATCTGAGGTCATCAGTCTCCCAACTTTTTAAACCTAACTACCGTAAGGACATCACACAAATCCATGCACCAGGCAGGATTCGAACCTGCGACCGTAGCGGTCACTGTATTTTACACCTGCCGCCTTCAGAATTTGAAAGAGAGTATTCCAGTCAACATTGCCAAAAGCTTTCTCTATGTCTACAAATGCTAGAAACATAGGTACGTTCATATTATTGCTGAGATGCTCTTAGATTATTATTTTCCATCCATATTTTATAGGTGAAGCAAATCGACCATTTTGTAAAATTGTTTCTGCTTAGAATAACTTTGGTATTCCTTCTGTAAATTCCATCAGTATGGATTCAATATTTATGGTTCGATAGTATGTAGAAATCCACTCCATGATCAGATTGATCACATGTTGACGTGTATGAGTCGTAGTCGTAGACCGGTGGTAGTGTTGCTACGCGTACTTCCTGAATAAGGGCGACGTAGACGTCAGAGGCCCGAAGCATGTCACATAGGAGCTGCAGGTTTGGTACAGTGCCGATCATGTTGATGTTCAGTGAGACGAACCGGTACGTTTGTTTCAGTGGTGGTGGACGCGCATCTACCATCATCAAGGGAAATATCAGGACGGCGCCGATAGGAAGTCCCGTCCCATCTGCTGCAGTGCTTCGCTTTTGATGTTAACAGGCAGCCTCGTCGGCCCATACTCCTGTGCCGTGGGTCTGCCCAATGTCCATGGGAATTGCATCGTGGTGAGAGATATCTGGAGCTGTCGGCGGGGAGACAGGCGTCTCAACCTGCGCACCGATCGTTTCATTGTGCGTGGCGACCTCCACGGTGGTCCCGTCGTGCGAAACGTCTTGTTTATCGTGGAAGCTGTTCGCCGACCTCTGCGTGGGGTCGTCTTCGTCGTCTTGGGTGGCGACGCCTTAACAGCCCGTGGCGAGCGTTGTTTGCGCACGTGTTCCTCAGTGTCGGACGACGGCAAGAAGGAGAGTCGATCTGGTTCGAATGCGTCGGTGGGTACAATGAAATTGCCAAACAGGTGTTGTGAAGAAGTACAGGTCTCCTCAGCGTCCGGTGCGGGAACCTGTTCGGCGGCAACGTTGTCAGGTGGGACGTCTGCACCGTCTGAAGGTGGCTGGGACGGTGGGACGTGCCGATGCCGATCAGGGCGATCAGGGGGGGGGGGGGGGGGGGAGGGGGGGGGGAGGAGGAGGTGGGGTGACGGACTGGATGAAACTGTAGACGTGGAACGTGGAAAGAGCCGCTGCGTCAGTGACTGGTAAGGCGGTTATCATGGGTGTGACGGACGCTTCCGACAACGGGAACTGCGCGACACGTCGTTGAATGCAATCAGACAGTAGATGACCTTTCCCGCAACCGGAACAGGTGCAAGGTTGCCCGTCGTATATTATAATGGCACGGCAGCCTCCGATACGTAGATAGGAAGGCATGTGTTTCTGCAACTCGATGCGGACCTCTCTGACACCGTTTAAAATGGGATGGATTTGCATGGGTGTGACGGACGCTTCCGACAACGGGAACTGCGCGACACGTCGTTGAATGCAATCAGACCGTAGATGACCTTTCCCGCAACCGGAACAGGTGCAAGGTTGCCCGTCGTATATTATAATGGCACGGCAGCCTCCGATACGTAGATAGGAAGGCATGTGTTTCTGCAACTCGATGCGGACCTCTCTGACACCGTTTAAAATGGGATGGATTTGAAATTGTACCCATCGTTCGGTGACATGTTCCTGAACGGACAGAGCGCCGCGATGACGACGTCTGCAAGTAGTTCGAACGGCAGTTAGAAGATCCTTATCGTTCGTGTGCCGAGACACGCGTGATCGACGGTAACGGGTCCGACGTTGCCGTCGGAATGACAGAAGTGCAGTCCACGTTTTGCCTCTTGAAGCACCTTGTCGCACACCGCAGCGTGGTATTTTAACTTCGTCGCGAATAAATCGTTCTACCTCCAGGCCCTTGTATCGGGCGAAGTCGGAAAGAAAGTTGAAATGTAATTTCTTCTTCCGATAGTTGTACACCATGGTAGACTAGAAGGAAAACGGCACTTACAGCGGCCGAAATAAACACAAACACACGGTGAGCTCCTCGCCTGCAGCGCCCTGGCGTGTGACCGCCTCGCAGCACTGCCGGCGGCAGACTGTCAACTGAGCTAACTAAGCACGCCTCATGATCCGTCCTCACAGCCTCACTTCCGGCAGTACCTGATGTCACTCCTGACAGCAAAGAAACTGCGGAGACATGGCTCTGTCGCGGCCTGTGGGATTTCTCCAGAATGAAATTTTCACTCTGAAGCGCAATGTGGGCTGATATGAAATTTCCTTGCAGATTAAAACTGTGTGCCAGACGGAGACTCGAACCTGGGCTCTTTGCTGTACCAACTTTTATTTCCGCTCCAGGACAGGAAAGGGAAGATAAAAAAAGGTCGACTTGCCACTGCCGCTTGTGTCCTAACCAAAAAAGGAACTGCAACACTTTAGGCGTTGGCGCCTATCTACTACTATCCCAAAACAACTAACATCGTACTGAAAAGGTGTAGGAAAGGAAGAATGTAGGAAAGTGTCAACAAGTTGAAGTTGGTCGATGATGACAGAGGGCCGCACACAGGGAATGTCGTGGAAATTGGTCAGTAGGCCCTTGTGTGAAGCTGGAATCTCCACCGAGGACCATGTCATCCACGTTACCCTCAAAAAGCAGCGTTACCTCGCCAGCAAAAAGGGTGAATCATTTATGACGTCGACTGGAACCTGATGGCGCATATACATTGAGGATGTAGATGCCGAACAGCGTGAGGGCTATACCTCTAGCATTAGGTAGGTACACTACGTCTTCCGCAGGGTGTCCTGAGTGGAGGAGGATGGCGGTTCCGCTACCATTGTGAGAGGCATGGGAGATGTGTGCCGTGTAACCATTGGGGGCGTGGAAATCAGTGACAGTTCTTGGAGGAGGACAATGTCGACATCAGCAGCGTAAATTGTCTCTCAGAGCATTGCCAATGATGGCCAGGTTCACCGTCGCGATGCAGTGGTGTCGTGGACGTGCTCCCGCTATTGGCACAAAAGTCTGGCAGAGATGTCTGGCCAGCATGAAACATCCGGTGCAAACACTGTGGCAATCACTAGTTCGAAGGTGGGTCAGGCATCATTGTGGGGTACTGCCTGATAGGTAAGCCACTATCTTGATCTGCTGTATCGTCAGTCCAGGAGACTGGAAAAGGTGGCAGGCGACTGTCGTACTCATTGTGGGCTGGTTGTGGTGAGATAGCCGTGGCGGGATCCAGGGTACCTCGCTCCATGGGGTCCATCGTGGTCAGGTGGGATAACAGGCAGTGGAAAAGACGCTCCTCAGATGGGACATCAGGAGCGGCCACTACTGTCGTCTGAGCGCTTGAAGGGAGATCACGTATCTGGTCCACTGCCCGTGATGCCACATGAAGAAGTTTATCGTCGGAGGGCGTTCGACTTTTCTTCCGTTTTCAGGGTGACCGCTGCTTTCAGAGACGTTGGTCTGTGTCAGAATGTGGACGTTCACTGTCGAAGGTCGTGCCTGTCTGAAGAAAAGCAGAGTTAGGCACCTCACTCTCATCGATGTCCATGGTAGCGGGTGAGCTGGTCATCAAGCTCTGGAGAATTGATGGTCGCGCATTTGTCGGAGGAAATGATGCCGGTGAGGCCTCGGCGGCACCGTCATTCCCAGTGAGGAGTGCCGGTGAAGTGACGAAGTGACGAATCGGGTTGCGCACCGCTGTGGCTAGCTGTCCGGCGAAGAAGTGACGTCGCTTTTGGATCTGCGTCACTGGTCAGGATCTGTAGCAACCGGCGACGGAGACAATCAGACCGAACAAGGCCCTCTCGTCCACATCTAGCACACGTCCGCAGCTGGCCATCATACACAACGATGGCTCGCACGCCAACTATCAGCTCTTACGACAGGTCGAACTTCACTTGACGAACTCCATTCAACACGGGGTATGTCGTGAAAGTCTGCCATTTTTACGCGATGTGGACCACAACGCCGGTGTATGGTCGATAGGCTTCGATGACCACGTCTTGAAGCACTTCGAAAGCGAGCTCAAAAACCTGAATTGTTCAAAGATCGAAACCAGCTCCCCAATATGCCAGTCAGGATGCTTAAGCTTGAGTCCGTGTGTGTGTTGTGGAACTAAGGCAGCACATGCTTCCTCCGTTGTCATTTTAATATAGACGGTACTGCCAGTGATAGAGACGTGAATACCTATCACTTACTGTGTGTCTAAGCTTAGCTCTTCGCGAGTGAATTGTGCGATTTCATAAGTGCATAGTCATGCATGTTCGGGTTGGAATGTTACTTTAAGTGTCGCTCGGCGGTAACAGTGCGCCATGAGGTACAATAACAATGCACGCTACACGCCACAAGTCCCGCGACGCGGATGAAAACAACTCCGGTGCGAGGAGCCGGTCCTCGACTGCTAACTAAGCTACCCATGCACGTCCTCACAGCTTCACTTCCGCCAGTACCTCGACTCCTACCTTCCAAATTTCACAGAAACTCTCCTGCGAAACTTGCAGAACTAGCACTCCCTGGCAGGTACCGAGTTCGAGACTCGGTCGGGCGGCTGCTTCTATGGCGTAAGCCAGAACAATGCGGCTTGAGCCTCTGCGAAGAATGGCCGCATGTTTTCCAATGAGGAAGCACACACAGGCAGCAGGACAGCGACACTGACGGCAGCGGACACACACCTGCTGCTACCTGAATTGACCGAAATCTGCCTGCCCGCTAGTCTGTCAGAATGGAGTCTCGCTCACGTCAGCTACCCTGCAGTCTTTGTCAAACGATATTACATGAACTATTCAGTGAAACGTTTAGGTTCTCTGTTACTTACAGCTTCATATGTCTTGAAGAACTCTCTGCCTTTTAGTTAAAGGTCATAGTTACTGTGATATTAAGGGACTACGTAAATGACTTTACGAAATTCGAATAGTGTTCAATGAAAACTAGAAGTCTCTATGAATTTGCATTTGCTTCACGTTATGCCACACATTTGTTACAATCCATCGAGCTCAGGGGTCGTAACAAGTCACGACAGAGAGGTATGGTTTGGGAGAAACGAAAACCTCGCGCCGAAGCGTGCAGAGAAACACAGGCTACTGTGTAACTGACTTTATTAAATCGACGATACACAGCGGGCCTTCGGCTGAACTCGGCGATGGCGAATGCCAATGCCGGAACCTGCAGCGTCGGCGCCCGGTCCTCCAGAATTGCAGACGTAGTGCTCCTATTCACGCACGCCACAGGTAAGTAAGTGCATATTGCTCTTTTGGAGACTTAGCTAAAGTATTGAATTCACCTTGAATGTTGAGAGGGGATCAGTATTGGCCTCCCATCTCGAGAAAATGGATTGTATTAAGCAGTGGTTGTTAAACTTATCTGCTTAAGTTCCAATATTGACGTTCTAGGGTAACACCTGGGGCCGCTTAAGAGAGGGTGACGAGGGTGGAGCAGGGTGGGGGGGGGGGGGGGGGGGCAAGTGACCATTCAAACAGATATTCAATTTTCAGCAAACTATGGTTATTAATAGAAGTTTACCACTTACACGCTTTGAAACTACAATTGTAGGGTATCACACCAATTATTTTTAAGTGAAAATGAAAATAATATATTCTGAAGTCTAAGGGGCTACACGTTTGCTTTTCTGATTTTTGGGCACTTTTACTAGGTAAGGGTAACAAGCGGATGCAACAGACAGTTTACAATCGGAATTTTGTGTTAGTCTCAATATGATACAACCGATACGTTTTTCAATTTTGTAACTTAATCAATTCAAAATTGCTACAATGATAGCTTTGTACATAAACGGCTAATTTTAATATTTAATTGGAGATACGTAGGTATTACTGAACATTCATTACTGGTTACGTTTTTCTGAAGCTACTTAAAGATTAAACGGTGAGGTGAAAGTAAATTGCTCCTTTTATTGCGGTGTTAATGGTTTCTTGTAACCCAGTCTGTTCTTAATAATTAACTGATGGTACTGAAGTTCACGATAGTATTATGTTTCTACAGCTCAATGATTTGGGAAATACGAATAGATACAAACCGAACAGTACATGATCTTTCATATCCTGTGATTTAACGGCTAAAGGCGCTCACCTCACATGCGTTTTAGGTCATCAAAGATGCTGATAATGTATTTTTCCTTGACTAGTGGACAGTTTTGCAGATTGGCAGAGTGCACAACTTCATACCTATGAAACATAATCTCTCAACAACGACTATTACTCTGGAGCCAAAAAAAAAGGAACATAGGTTTATTGCTAGAACGCAGTAAATTCCTCTTGAAAACCAGCTGCAACTACTCATGAAGATGAAAATAGATTATATCATTAACACATCAAAGGATATTTGAGATGAAACAGTTCAGTAATCAATTTTGAATGAGGGTAGAAACAAAAAGGTGGTGCACTGTGTACTGTGAATTGTTTTCGTATTTCTCAGGTCATTGAAGTGCAAAATAAATTCCTTTGCAGATTCCTTTCGAAGTCTTTAATCCCCGCTGGTCACTATTAAAATTGCGTTAGGTTACAGTACTTTACCGAAATCATAGTAGGAGTGATTTACGAGCGCCAGACTTCTTACCTTTGTTCTTCTTCAGAAGAGCGTCATCAGTGGCGCATTTTGGGTAACGCAAACATTTATCTTGTTGGCATCTTAAAATTTACTTATTTTGTAGTAACAAAGCGCAGTTTACATAATGTCACCTCACTAATATGCTAACGCAGTTGCAGTTACAGCAGAACCATGAGACCGTGGTTCATTCAACAAGGAACTGCTGACAAATCAGATCAATAGCTTAATGAAAACAACTTTCTGAATATATAAATATAACATGTAATTTATTCACTTGTCTTGTCGCAAAACGACAAACATAAGAAGTAATGGTAGAAAATAAGTGTCAGATTTCATTTATCCAGATCTGTGTAGTCAATATTTTACGAAAAAATCCATATCAATTGAAGCTAATTCGCCTTTCGACAGTTATCGATGACATTTAAAAAATTACATTATTCCACTGAAAAATTCCATAGTTACTTGTACCGTATATCATGTTAGATAATGTAAATCTGTATGTTAACCATATGCAAAAATATTCTCCTGTTGCCTCATGTCATTTACCAAACTCTCGTTTTAAGCTCTCGAACCGTTGAGGTGATGTGAAGGATATTATGAGTATTTCATCATCTGGCGCACAATCGGAATTTTTAGACAGATACTGAATGCCTTGCAAGTTTAAAGAAAAATTCTGTACATTAACTATATGTCGTACACATCGTGTGTGGTGTAACATGTGCCAAAAGCAAATTCATAACGACCTGTATTTTTAATTGCGGCATCTTAGAATTTCATGCAGTGTGTTACTTATACGCAAAATATCACTATGACGAATAACGAAATGATCAGCACTTTACCATGAAGGTAGCGTAAAAGTCCGTAATTAGCGTAGAAATCAAACATTTTTTAACGAATAGTTTCTTTGAAATCGTGAGAGAAATAGTGCAGAGCAGCAGGTGCGGGCGCGACGCGGCACTGTCGCACCGTGACCAGCGGCATAACCAGTGTTCTGTATGTGTAGCCGTAGGCTCGAGACCGCACTGGACAACACAGCTGATCGGCACGCAGATAAGGCCGGCATTGTTTCTGCTAAAAAAATGTTCAAATGTGTGTGAAGTCTTATGGGGCTTAACTGCGAAGGTCGTCAGTCCCTTAAGCCGTCGGCACATGGACTGTGCTGTCGAACGTTAACGTTGAGCGTGTCAAGTTCAACGTGGTGCAGAACGCTCAGGAACGATGCGACTTCCGCATACGGTACGTGGGCCCCAACGTGGTATACGCGATCGCAACGCACTCCAGCGGCAGTTGAGGGATGTTTCCAGTTCGTAAATCACGTTGTTTACTCAACGGGCGCGGGTAAAATTCCCACGTTAGCTCTATTAAAACGTACATTTCCACAATCGTCCACGAAAAGGAAAGTACCATGTCCATTACAAACAGTGCGGTACAAATTTGGAATACTTCTCCGCATCAGACAAACATTTTTTCATCATTTCCACATTTTAGTAAAACCCCAAGGTCAGTGTTACTTGACCACTGCTCCCACGCAGTAGCAGAACCTTTGCAACATGTGAACTACGAAGCGTAAAAGAAAAAGGAGCAAAATATCGTTATACAAGTAGCGCAAGCTGTCCTGTAGATTAAGCCAATGGAACAAAGTCACCCCTAAAAAAAGGTTAACTTATATTTACATAACATCAAATATTGTAGTACACGGGGTGAGTCACCTAACATTACCGCTGGATATATTTCGTAAACCACATCAAATACTGACGAACCGATTCCACAGACCGAACGTGAGGAGAAGGGCTAGTGTAATTGGTTAATACAAACCATAAAAAAATGCACGGAAGTATGTTTTTTAACACAAACCTACGTTTTTTTTAAATGGAACCCCGTTAGTTTTGTTAGCACATCTGAACATATAAACAAATACGTAATCAGTGCCGTTTGTTGCATTGTAAAATGTTAATTACATCCGGAGATATTGTAACCTAAAGTTGACGCTTGAGTACCACTCTTCCGCTGTTCGATCGAGTGTATCGGAGAGCACCGAATTACGTAGGAATCCTTAGGTACGGAAGGGACTGGAACAGCGCATTACGTCCACATGCTAACGCCTTTTTATTGGTCTTTTTCACTGACGCACATGTACATTACCATGAGGGGTGAGGTACACGTACACACGTAGTTTCCGTTTTCAATTACGGAGTGGAATAGAGTGTGTCCCGACATGTCAGACCAATTGATGTTCAATGTGGTGGCCATCATTTGCTGCACACAATTGCAATCTCTGGCGTAATGAATGTCGTACACGCCGCAGTACATCTGGTGTAATGTCGCCGCAGGCTGCTACAATACGTTGTTTCATATCCTCTGTGGTTGTAGGCACATCACGGTACACATTCTCCTTTAACGTACTCCACAGAAAGAAGTCCAGAGGTGTAAGATGAGGAGAAGGGGCTGGCCAATTTATGCGTCCTCCACGTCCTATGAAACGCCCGTCGAACATCCTGTCAAGGGTCAGCCTAGTGTTAATTGCAGAATGTGCAGGTGCACTATCATGCTGATACCCCATACGTCGACGCGTTTCCAGTGGGACATTTTCGAGCAACGTTGGCAGATCATTCTGTAGAAACGCGATGTATGTTGCAGCTGTTTGGGCCCCTGCAATGAAGTGAGGACCAATGAGGTGGTCGCCAATGATTCCGCACCATACATTTACACTCCACGGTCGCTGTCGCTCTACCTGTCTGAGCCAGCGAGGATTGTCCACGGACCAGTAATGCATGTTCCGTTGATTCACTGCCCCGTGGTTTGTGAAACCCGCTTCATCGGTAAACAGGTAGAACTGCAACGCATTCTCTGTTAATGCCCATTGACAGAATTGCACTCGATGATTAAAGTCATCACCATGTAATTGCTGATGTAGCGACACATGAAACGGGTGAAAGCGGTGACGATGAAGTATGCGCATGACACTACTTTGACTCAGTCCACCGGCTCTCGCAATGTCCTGTGTACTTATGTGTGGGTTCATGGCAACAGCAGCTAACACACCAACTGCACCCGCTTCTCCTGTGACGGGCCTGTTGCGGACCTGTTTGCGTGCTACGACCATACCTGTTGCATACATTTAGCGGTAGATATTTTGCAATGTGCGGCACGTTGGATGCTCTCTGTCCGGGTACCGTTCTGCATACACCCTGCAGGCTTCAGCTGCATTTCGTCGACACTTGCCATAGATGAGTATCATCTCCGCCTTTTCAGAGTTCGAATACTCCATGGTCACAGTTCCTACAACACTACACTATCACAGACGTCTGGTAACACGGTGTACTACAGTTGGTCTGCGTGCGGAGACGAATGCAGAATAACAATAGCAGCAAGCGCTACATGCGGACACTGAGACAGCTAGACCAAACCACAACAGTGCACTAGAGCCACACTCGTAAACACGGTCGTCATCGTAAACTTTTCCCTGCAGATGCTGCTCGCCGACCGTGGCCCGTGTTTGTTACAACACGCAACCGAACGTCGGAGGTTTCAAGCGTCAACTTTAGCTTACAATATCTCCGGATGCAACAAACGGCACTGATTACGTATTTGTTTATATGTTCAGATGTGCTAACAAAACTAACGTGGTTCCATTTAAAAAAACGTAGGTTTGTGTTAAAAAACATACTTCCGTGCATTTTTGTATGGTTTGTATTTAACAATTACACTAGCCCCTCTCCTCACTTTCGGTCTGTGGAATCGGTTCGTCAGTATTTGATGTGGTTTACGAAATATATCCAGCGGTGACGTTAGGTGATTCACCCTGTATACCTATATTAAACTAATAATAACGTATCGGAACGTAATAAAAACGCAAATGACAACAACAAAAAAATTGGAAGTGTCAAGATGCGAATCATCGCCCCGACGAAAATGTCTACAAAACATTAACGCCACTCATTACGCTAAACCAACATCACATTGCTCTTGTCGATTTATATTATCTTATAGCTTGCTGAAAACTTTAGTCGTAGATATGCTACTAATTGAAATTTAATTATAACAAATTGTACCAAGAACAACGCGTTTTGTGTGCATCTTCAGTGTGTCGCTTCCTTCAAATAGCCTACTCCCACAATACGGAAGTTACAATAATCTTTTGCCACGAATATGATGTTTCTCATTATTTTATTGGAACGAATCACACAGTTAACAAGGGGTTTTCCAGTGATTCTCAATTTGCTGGCGCTCAGAAACGGCATATATACATACAGGCTTGAAATGAATGCCAATATGGCGTCTCACAACTCTGTACCGAAGGGAGACGGCGTGCGTGTGACGTAGGTGGCGTTGTGCCATCTCATTGGTCAACGCTCAGGCGCACGCTCAGAATATCTGACATGCCAGATATTGCTCTGCACGTTCGGAAAGACTCCCGAACGTGCTACTCCACGCTATCACGTCAGAAACTCGGCACGCTCAACGCTTAACGTTTGGATGCACGTTCCGTGTGCCGACGGCTTAAGCTTACACACTACTTAACCTAAATTATCCTGAGGGCTAACACAGACACCCATGCCCGAGGGAGGACTCGAACCTCCGCAGGGACCAGCCGCACAGTCCATGACTGCAGCGCCTAAGACCGCTCGGCTAATCCCGCGCGGCCCTGTTTCTGTTCTTACACTAATGCCTGTGCAGGTACGAGACGAGCAACGGCATCCGGCAGGAGCAGTTCGGCTCTGAGGGTGACGGCACTAGCTTGAGGGGCAGCTTCTCGTGGCAGCCGTCGGACGCGGGCGGCGCCACCTACAGCGTCACCTACGAGGCCGACGAGAACGGCTACCGGCCCAAAGTCTCTTTCGGCACAGGACCCGTCGCGGTGCGCCCCACATCTCCGCCGCCGTCGCCGCCGCCGAACGAATTCCCGGTCCCACATGTGGTGTTCCTTGGTAGCAACACCGCACTTTCTCTGATTGGCTGAGTGGCCCGTCACTTCCTGTCACAGCATCACTTAAGTGCCTAATATTTCAAAACTAATTTCTGAGGTGACTGGTCAAAATCGTCAAGAATGTATGCAACATCTACCGCTGTCAGCTGGAGTATAGCAGATAACAGCCAATGTCTTCGTGAGAAGTTCTTGGGGAGTGCTTTGGAATTTGAACAAACGCGATAGCCACAGAAAGAAAACTTATTAAAATTGTTGTAAAAATGAATTAATTTTATCTGTACACTAAATTGAGCGGTATGTCTATTTTTTCTGTTTTAAAGTTTATGTTATTTGACAAAATTTCTGTATACTTTACACATTATGGCACATGTGCAAAGACACTACTCAAATGTCTTATAAACATATTTTCCAATCGATAAATACGTAATTCTCCCAAAGAGCAAATATAATATCGAATTATTTAGATATACCTACATAAAAATTCTCTGTCAAGTCAGACCTGGCTCAAACAAAAGAAAAATCCTTAAACATATCCAGATATTGATGACTAAAATATTGTTGTAGTTATATGTAAGAACTGAAGATGATGTCACTCAAAAATATGTTTGGTGTGAATTATCTCTAATTATCACATTAAAAATGTGACTGTCTATGTCTATTCATTTTTTCTTCGAATGGTGTCTTAAAAATAATGATACTATTAAGTACATGTTTTCTTCATCATGCATCTCCCGCGATTGTACGCTGCAGTCGCTTCGATATAAATGAAAATAAACAAAAAGTATTCCATATTATTCTAGAACACCACCAAACGCACTATGGTCGCAGGTTCGAATCCTGCCTCGGGCATGGATGTATGTGATGTCCTTAGGTTAGTTAGGTTTAAGTAGTTCTAAGTTCTAGGGGACTGATGACCTCAGATGTGAAGTCCCATAGTGCTCAGAGCCATTTTTTGAACCACCAAACGCAAAAACAACTTGCGACTTCCGCATGTATTAAACTCGATATTAATGAATGTGTATAGGATTTGACTGCTTTAAAGCCCTTTCGAATAGAACTTTTAGCTGTAATATATGAGTAATATCCAGAGTAAACGTTTACTGAAAGCTACAAAGATAGTAACTCATTTTGCAGGAAGTGAGATATGCAAACTGAGAATCTATGAGGAAAATGAACATACGACAGATAAAAATCAAGCAACGATTACAAAATCTTACAAAATCATGGCTATACTTTGACGAAAGGCGGACACCATTTTTTTTAACATAAACATTTAGACAAATTCTGGCTAAGCACCAAATTCAGATGTACAGAGTTCACGTCTCAGTCTGTACTACGATTTGCTCTCTCATTTATTACTTCTTTTGCCTCTAGCAGCGACTGATAGTTGAAAAAAAAAGGCAAGGTGCACAATTGTTCGCAAGTCACATTAAACATTATGTCCACCATAAATTGATAGGTAAGGCAGTGCAAAGCCACTCGATGCAACAGAATCAAGTGAAGCTGAGAGTCGCAGTTTTGGAACTTAACTTTCAATACAGCTTTACTTTCACTTAGGCCGAAACGAAAATATGTGCAAGGCGTGAAAAATGTGGAAGAAAAGATGTCACAAATGGAAAAAGACTTATTTCAGAGAAGCTGAGAGTTTCGAGGAAACCATGAGGCATGCAGGGGACATATTATGCTGAGCTGTTGAAAACTACAAGAAAAATGAGAAAACAAAACAGTGAGATTTTCGATTAATATTGTACGGTTATCGGTTGTAAAGGGAGATGGCTCAGTAGCTGTGGAAAGTGGGGAAAATGAGCAAGAGATTCAATACATCCATAAGTATTTTCGTGGTTGAGGGGATGAACCACAGTAGTTTCTAAAACAAATAATGAGCGTCTGACAGCAACGTCATGTGAGGAGTGTAAAAATTGGTGGAGGTATAAAGAACGGTGCGTGAATGTGATGGTTTTTAATTAGTGTTCAAATCTGGACTAAAGGTAATACAACAAAAACTTGCTGAATTATTTACTGGATCACTTTTCAAAAGGACTACACCGGTTATGAAATACTGTTCTGTCACAGGTTATAAAAAGGAACGCTATAGATCTTTTCTCTCTAAACTGCTATATTATGAATCAGCTCTATAATAGATGTTTACCAGGATATAGGACAGCCAGGCTTTAAAAGTCGATGCATCAAAATGTACTTTTAGGAAGTCATCAATGACTAAACTGAATGGAGCAAAGAAAATTAATAAGCATATTGTTTGGGATTCATAGATTTTGAGAAATGTTTTCACTGTTTTGTTATTATATGTCATAAAGAGTCAGTGGATAACCCTGTCGAAGCCCTTTGCTAGTTACGAAATCATTTGGTAACAGTGACCCATTTTCACTAAGTTGATGCATCCACTATATAAGGCTCTGACCATGAGAGGATAAAGCATTAAGACGCTCTGACAACTTATTTAACGCCATTGTGACACATAATTTTTCTCGGTCTACGAAAAATAAATAGACCACCTCCTTTCGATACGTTTGTTTGTTCTTTTATTATGAAAATACTACGTTCACATACCAAATGGTGCTTCTGTTTTTTAACATCCGTGCGCAGTGCCTTACCACCAAATAAATTACTAACAGTTACTATTAAATCAGTCTTGATCACATATTTATTTATTCTGGTAACCGGTTTCGACCAGCCCTGTGGTCATCTTCAGACCAAAATTCTGTATGAGCACGAGCCTCCTTCTGTGGTAAATCACTGCTCAGTGATTTATCAGAATAAATAAATTTGTAATCAAGGCTGATTTTAATAGTAACTGTTAGTAATAACATTGATCACTGTCTGCTCCCATTATGCATTCAACAATAAAAAAAATTACACTTATACTGACGGGAATGTTGATAGAACGCGATAAACCATACTCTCTCCTATTCACTAACGACCATTTGATAATTCGGAAGGCAGTGATGACCCTAGCTGTACGCTAAGAGATTTCTCTGAAGAATCAGTAAGTGCGGTTGAAAAAAATAAACAAAAATAATGGTACACGGTAGCGGATGACGACTAACAGCATCATTTAGCCGTCGGATATTTTTATGTGTTCTTTGTCATTAAAAAATAAGACTTAACTAGGGAAACGCGCCATTGGACATCCCCAGTTAAACTTGACCATTTGGAGTAATGAGATCACGAAAACTATTTATTGTGTAGAAATCAACAATAGAAAACTTTCTCACTGGATTACGTAGCCACTAGCCGTCGCAGAAGACATGGGAACGTCTTGTGTTCTGAATAACTAATGGAATAATATTAAATACTGTTCTATTGCGTCTGACGACTCCCCAAGGTTCTTTGTCAGCATCCTGACAAAACAGTAGGGATTCCCTGTCTGGCAATGGGTGACCCTTACACAGGGCTGACGGCGACCGTCCACTAAGCAGGTTGAGAAGAAAATGATGGTATTAGCTGGTTAAGCACACAGAAAGGAAAAAGAAAACGAAAGGAAACGTAACGGGATTAGAGGATAAGTGATGTTACGCCTATGATTGTAAAATAAAGTTAAAGTTAGAAATAATTTTCCACAAAGAAGTCCGTTATCAGCATCTTCTCTGGCATGACATGGTTGTATGTCATAATCCGGATGCAAAAGAAGTCGTAAGGCTACTATATCCTCTCCTGTGGCACGCTGCCTCACAACTTTTGTAACTGGTCCTCGATATACTGGATACTGGCACCAAGACAGACGATCAACATCATCACTCAAACGTAATTTACGGGAGCTGATCACTGCAGTACTGTAAAATCACTCATACAGTTCACAGGCTCATGGGCCATGGCTGCACCAGCATTGTCCTGTTAAAAAATGGCACCAGAATAATGTCGCATGGGAAGTGACAGATGACAACGCAGGATGTCCGTGACATGCCATTGTGACGTCAGCGTTCTCTCAATCTCTAACAGCTGTGACTGAAATAGCCTCCATCAATTACCCCAAGAGTACCGCCGCTGTAAGTCTCGAAAACACTAGAACAATGCGACATCTTCCCAGTCCACCACAGTAATCGCCGACAATGCTCATCCGAGGCAGTACAGAACCACGATTCATCGTGGAAAATTATAGGATGCCACTCATCAGTAGTCCATGGTTTCCGGTCATAGCACCACTACAAACACAGAACGCACCCATTAGTGCTGTCATGCTAACATCAGCCGACGCATGAGGGCGTATTTCTCTTGTCCAGCTGGTGCTGTTCTCTGATCAAAGCTATGGAATGAGACAGAATATTGTAGGTATCCCATTACTTGTTCTCCTAATACAGGTACAGCACCACGTGTTTGGTGAACAATACGACGGTCCTTCCTTGTGACTGCGTGTTGACCAAATTTACGTTCCCGTGGTTTCGGAGTGCAGCTGCATCAATATACAATATTATGTTCAAGAATAACTTATATCTGTCAAAGACACTAACAGCAATCTGCAAAATCTGATCTGGAAACCATATTCATGCAACTGATAATGAATGAAAATATGGAAAGGATAAAATCTGTATTGGTGCAGTATTGCAAATGTGTGAATGACTGATAATTTTGGGAACAATATCTCGCAAACTGCCTAAGGTCTTTAAAAGGTACGCTAGAATTTTTATTCAAAACATTTTACACGTAGCAATTTTTCCTTCATTCGCAACTTCTCAAGACAGTCACATTGTAGTAACAATTTTTCCAAATTCTTGTTATCGTTTGTCGCTGTCCATCGCGATTCCTTTCAGTGTTCAGCTTTCGGGCCATATTCAACGTTAACCAAAGAAATATGGCGTTCCTCATTATGTAACTGCAATTTTTAGACTATCTCACAAAGGTAAAGACACGATAATCCATACATAGTCACAATGACTGTTTCCAGCATTGGACGTTATAAAGTCTCTCTGATAAGCACTTATATTGAGTGAGTGCTTCTCTCTATATGTTTTCCACGCCACCTTGTGTTTGTCTTTATATGGAAGAGTGACCGTGTGTGTTCTGTTGCGTTGAATACCTACACCGTTGGTTTGATACAGGGTGATGTGTGAAACTGCTTTCACACTACATGCTTCCGTTGATGTACCGATCTGCTCCAGCTGCTGCAACGCTGTATTGAAGCTGAAAGTGTTAATCAAAGTTGCGGAGAAATGTTGGCCTGTGCTCTGTTGCATAGCAATCAGATTTGCCTTCGGTTCTGAGAAATGTCCAACATTGGTGGATTTAAATGATCCGTGAAATTACTCCTTTTCCGAAGAAAGCATTAAACTATTTAATTATAACTGAACGCTTCCGCCGGAAATGTTCTCAAGCTGGTATTCATTAATAGATCATAAATGAAGTATAGGTCAGTTGTGGAATAAACACGTACCTTCTTCAAATGTACAATCTTTTATTGACTTTTGTGTCAATGAAATTCCTCTCGTTAACATGAAGTATCTGTTCACTGGCTTATATACAGGTATATAATACAATTTCCATCAAAATCTTGCAATGGTGTCGATTTCTACTTCACAGCAATGAAAACTCCTAATGAATTACTTCTGAACAAGAACAAGTACTTCCTACACTAAGAATAATTATCTGAGCTCTAACCACCTCAGAGTAATAACGAATATCTCTCTCTCTCTCTCTAGCACCGTCACGTCAAGTCACGCTGTTTTCTCTTGTATTGCATGATACATCATACCGTAACTTGTTCAACAAATTTATTCATTCAGCATAGAAGAGTCAACGAGCTGACAGCGGTCTTACAGTTTTATTCAGAAACTACGATATCTCTGAGAGCCTGAACACATTTTGTTAGCAAACGCATCTCTGCAGGAGGGTTACAGTGTCAAAAATATGTCGTCTCATTAGAAAACATAATGGCCCTATTAACTCGTCATCTAAAAGCATACATGAATTATCATTACAGAAAATTACTTCCTCCTTCGTGCACCACCATTTTCCGGTAATTTTATTCGATAGTGAGGGGCTGATAACAAAATATTTGTGGCTTTTGTGGCAGATAATACATGGTGTATACATTTTAAAAAAATATCGCTGTTTCATATTATAGTACGTGTTCCAGTCAGATTTACGTTCAGTGCCAGTAACAAAGGGATGTAACGTGGTAGCGTAGCGTTTCTCTGGAGTGGAGGTCGGGTTTGGGTTTGTGCAGGTGTGGGCTCAAGTTTACAGAGAATTTATTAAACATAAAAACTCTTCCTGACAGAAGAAAAATGATGAGAAGCAGAATTTATTTTACCGCCCGTTACAGTTCTTGAAGGCAAAGCACAACAAGAAAATAACAACACAAAACATCTTTAGCATAATGAAAACAAATTCAAAAGACTTCGCTCCAGCAGACAGCATTGGGCCAACAACAATGATTACCAAAATTGTGCCCCTGGTCACAATCAGAAAAGTGACACTAAAATTAGCCTCTCCCATTAACTGCAGGACAACTCTCGCACTTAATTAAAGCTACTTACATTAGCACACAACTGAAATGATCTTCAATCGCTGCCATCACCAAATAGTCACTGAAGGAAAATGACTGCCACCACCTAAGCGAATTTCTCAATACAGTTCCCTGAACAGTATGACATAGTAAATGCTTCACTTTTACATGGTAAAAGAAGAAAACAATTTTCTGTAAAATGGAATAAACGAAACCAGTTGTGCTCACAACGTCTTTTAATTCTAAAATCCAATAGAGCTTAGGGTTGTCCCTGTAAAAGGTTGTTTTTGTTCAAAAGATGCCATCTCCTTCTGCGTTTTGTAAACCTCCTCCAGGAGGTTTATTTTGTCTGTGAAAAATTTCTCTGAAAATGTTATAAACTATTTGACGACAGGTAAAAAAGACGAACACCATTGGTTTGGAACAACACGACAGGACCCATAATAAGAAAGCAGTGTATGTATGTACCAAGTACGTCAGCGTGTTATGATGATCAATCAATAGGTGACGAAAAAACTGAGAAAATTGTGACACGTTATGAGGGCCACATTCAGATGTCAGAAATGATTTCGCCTGTTTACGTTAAGCTTCAACTCCTAACTCGCCTCACGATAGTTCATGTCAGTCGAATACATCGTTTTAAGGGAACCAAAGAGGTGCTGCCTTAAACGTCGACAGCATCTTCGAATGAGACGAGGGGAGTGTCTGGGGAAAAGGGAAAGAAGCGAAAGGCTAAGCAAGAAATGCAACGTAGTTCTGTAGTTATCCCGACATATCACTATGCACTTAGGCCATGAGCCACAGTATTAAGCTAACAGGATTTCCTCTTCCCTTAGGGCACATGTTTCTACCCCCAGACGAGAAGCATGAGTTCCGGCAGAAAACATAGGCTTCACAACGAAACGGAAAAGGAAGACGAGAAGACTCCTCATAATAAGTCTATTATGCTTTTCAGGGTAACAGAAGCCGTCAATGTACGTTCTCCAACAGTGTTATCACGTTTTCACGACAAACGAAAGTGATAATGTGAAATCATGGATGGACTCTAAGATTACGTTCCAATGTCTGGACACCAGAAAACAGAATTCGGAATTTGGAAGATACGTTCGGTAATTTGCAGCTCATAAGTAATCATACAAGGTTTTAACGATAGACAGGGAAAGTATCAGTTGCTGCGGTCGGCTTTTGCGTGACCGCAGGCACGTCTACGGCCGACTATGGAGTTAGTCCCAACGGGAGCAACTAAGAATAGGGTAGTTTGACGGAGGCGGCCGAATTTGGAAAACAGTTTTCGGAACAGATGATGCGGAGGACCTAGAAAATATTAATAACGTGCTACAACACGTATAGACGGATATGAACGCCAATAAAGAAACAATGGACCTGAATATCACGCAGCTCGCAAAGACGTAGCAGACACTACCAGGTAACTGCGCACTTTGTCGCAACGCATGTGTTCCACATTCAAGCAGCAACCGATACAACTAATCAAGACTTGGGTATACTGAAGCACCGTACGGATAACACAGATTCTCAGACTAACGACATCACACCAACAGTGAAGACCACGAGGCTTTACAAATGGAAGAGGAAATCACTTACTCGTGAATGAATTCAAAAAACACACCGTTACTTAACTTTCGTCAGCTTTCTCCTAATTGAGCTGTAGTTTCCACTGACATATCCCTCACCCCACGAGTGGGACAATGTGAAAAGAATAACGTTTCTTCTAAATGAGAAACCATTTTAATCACCGTAAGCTGTCACTTTCTGTCTCTTACAATGCATACGAATAACTTTTGTGGCTAATTTTGCCCTTGTTATTTTCCGATGCATGATACTGGTGATGTGTGTGAGTGAAATTTAAAAATTTGTTTCGTGTCAAGTGGGACAGGCACGAAATAAATTTTTAAATGTAACTCGTACATCACCAGTATCATTAATTTGGAATTGGCCTAAGGATGAAAATGGCCAGTAATGTAATTTATATGCCTGGTACATTAGAGGAACAAAACTGACAGCCTGCAGAATTAAAACGCTTCCACCCTGTAGGCGATACATTAAGGCTGTAGGGTTGTACATGAATGAATTTTAGAGTAACGTTAATTTGTGTCGCGATGTTATCATACTTCTATCGACAGTCTCAAGAAGATAGAGAATCACAGGAAACCAAAGTACTCAGGAGGAACTCCATTCTTGATCCAAAACGTATGGTAGTAAACCTATCGTCTGAGGAGCTGGATGAAGGAGCTGTCTGCCGGACAAAGGTTTTAATTTCGCTATCACACCAAAGACAATAAAAAAGAAGAAAGAAGGCATCACTGCAGTTGAAGCGTCTTTGTTTTCTCTTCAAAAGATTCAGATGTAAGACGCAAGGAAAGACGTATCGACCATTCTGCAGGAAGAGGAGTCACCCAAGTCAACAAATTATCAGAAGAAAGGCTTTTGTTAAATTCAAGAAAATGAACACAGCAGATAAAGAAATGCCACTGTCATTTTGGACGCAGTGCAATACCATAGAAAAATGGAACACACACTGTTGCAGGGTACTGTATAATCAAATATCATCCGATGAACAAGATTGTAAGAAAACTGAAAATTGATCCTCTCTCCCGAAGGAGACCCAAGAATGGAGTAGGGGGCCCCTTCCCACGTCCAGTACCAATGGCTCCCAGTGGGGACCTGGAGATTAGAGCTGAGCACCATCCAGCTCCAACGTCATGACGATGCTCCGTCACAACCACGGACGCTAGCTAACATCAAAATGGACCTGAAACCCCTAGCTGCTCTGCCCACCCACACCTCCCCGCTACAAGTACCGCGATCACTGTATTCTTCTCTCGATCCTAGGTAGGGATGCTATGTCTGTGTTCGATAGCGAGGTCGATAGTCTGCGATATATGTTGCCAAAGATTTCACCCTCGGGCGATAAGAGTACACACACGAACGGTGGCATGGGTCAGACCTTTGACGCCGTGCAGGAAATAAAACCAGTTACGTAGTCAACACGCACTCACATCACACCATGGCGCGCTGTGGTATCTTCTTCGGGGTGCTATGAATACGAGCTGAGTTTTATTGGATCTCACTTCAACAGCTATTAAGATTACGAGAACACGCATGCCGGGGATTGCCTGACCACAGATTGTTTGGGTTCTACTCTTACTACGAATCCACAACTTTATGAGGACTCGTCGCATACTGCTTTTCTGAGTTGTCGAGGAATAATTGTCCGTCCAACCTTACTGCGTTTGTTGCAATTTAACAGGTGTAAAATTGTGTTTCATGAGCTGAGTATCGTAATGACACTGGTTTAGGTCGATTCTCCGTGCAATAGTCGGTGCTGACAGCTTCCCTTGTAGTACAGTGACTTTCCATTCGCACTGTGTTGTAGGATACTGCAAGGCTTGCCAATAAACGGATCAGTGAAAAAATGAGTTTTATCTCATTCACTGCAAGAAAAGTAGTACGCTCTGATGAGCTCTCTTGTGAACACAGGTTGACATTTACCAGCGCTACACTGATGGCTGCACATAGCTACTCACGATGTCAAAACAGTACAGAGAAAAGGATTTTCGAAAAGAAATAAACTATTGCAGGCATGACGGTGGTAAAAGAATGTCTAGTAATCAAAATATCCACGGGTGTACTGCCGGTCTACAGTGTCCAACGGGCATACTGAAGTTTAATGATAATAACAAAATGGTCAGCCACGCAGAAGTTCATGTGAAATTTGCAGTTTAGGTCTTAAGGAAACAGTTTAATGCAATATAACATGCTTTTAATAATATCAATAAGAAAAGAGTGGTTTTAATAATAATGAGAAGAAAAGGAGCTAGCTACTTAAAAGTTCAGGTGGTAATTGCAGTATAAATCTGAAGGTCACAGTTTGGAGCAGTATGACTACAAGGTTACTCTTTTCAACTACTGTAGTCAAACGAAGCAACACTTAGTACTCATTTTGTTTACGATGTCGGCGCTGCATGGATGCAAGAGGTACCTTGGTGATTTTTTTAACAAACAGTCGGATGGCGTATCCGGCAGATCGGTCCAGGGTGAAGCAGACGAACCGGGCTGTGAGCAACGTGAAGCGGCAGTCCATACAACTCGATGAAATGCGGTGTCACTAACCGATTACCGGACGGTCACAAAGTTGTCCTTTTTCACAGCCGGAGGCCCGCACTAGGTGGCGGACGCGAGGAAGGCAGGCCCCACTAACCGACCAACACGCCTCGCACACCACTCGTCCAAGAGCTTGTTCCCTGTGTTGGACAAATGCGGCTTTCGCTGACCAACTTGGCCCAAACAGCCCAACTCAGCTCTCACATAGAGACCCGATGTCACGAAACAACCCGACTCCAACAGTGCAACTCCGATGTCTCAGACCAACTTCCTTTCTCCTTCCCCCCCCCCCCCCCCCCCCCCCACACACACACAGCCAGCACTTCATGTTCAATACGCCCCCGTTGAGATGCACTTCAGATGTCAATGCGGTATTCAAATTGTTCCCACATTGCACCGAACATGTCTTGAGTTACATCTTCCACAGTCGCTGTTATGCGATGTCTCAGTTCATTCATTGTCGTTGGTAACAGAGTCTTTGATAAATCCCACAAAAAATAATCACATATAGTCAGGTATGGCAACCTTGAAGATCAGTAATGTAAGGCGGAATCATTTGGTCTAGTACGACTGATCCTTCGTTCAGTAATCCTTTGATTTTAAAATTCCCGCACTTCCCGATGCCAGTGTGACGGTGCCCCATACTGTTGGTAAGTGAAGCCACTCGAATCAGTCTCCAACCGTGAGAAAAGAAAGTTCTCAATCATATCGAGATATGTGCTTCCTGTAACAGCGTTCTTGCCAAGGAAAAATGGACCATACACATTTTCCAATGAAACTGCACAAAACACATTAAATTTTGGAGAGTCCCTCTCATGTTGCACAACGTCATATGGTTATTCCGTATCCCAGATTCTCACATTACGACGGTTCACCTTTCCATTTAAATGGAATGTTACCTCGTTACTAAACACTAAGCTTGGAAGAAAAGTTTCATCCACCATCTTGCCAAGAACTAAATTACAGAACTCCACACGTTGTTGTTTGTCACCTTCACGAAGAGCTCGCAATAGCAGAATTTCGTATGGTTTCATGTGGGAACGTCGACGCAACACACGCTAGACGGAACTACGGCGGATGTGTTCGACGTCGCTGGCCTAAGTTGCCGAGCGGTTTTAGGCGATTAAGTCTGGAACCGCGCGACCGCTACGGTCGCAGGTTCGAATCCTGCCTCGGGCATGCATGTGTGTGATGTCCTTAGGTTAGTTAGGTTTAAGTAGTTCTAAGTTATAGGGGACTGATGACCTCAGAAGTTAAGTCCCGTAGTGCTCAGAGCTATTTGAACCATTTTGTTCGACGTCTGTGTCAGATACTCGGGGTGGAGAAGCGGAATTGTTCATGCTATCGTCTAATGCTCTGTGCTGTCGGAGGACCCACCCTATACCTAGTACAAAAGTGACGGTAAACAGCTATTACTGGCACGCACAGCGCGAAACGTAGGACACAAAACTCTTTCTGTTGTCCCGACACCATTTTTATTAGAACTGAAGTGGGCGCACACTGGTGCTACCTAGCGGGAGCTATGAAAAACTCGAGAATTTGCTCTTTCCAACAGTATTTTGCTCACGCACATGTCTCAAATACCATAACAGCTATGATTTTTTAAAATTGGATAACTATTTTTGATATCAACTTGAAATGCTGATGCTCCTGAGTTGGAAGCTGTGCAAAGAGAATATCTCTGTCAATATTTTTTGTTGTGTCTTTCTTCTTTCCCTTCTTACTTCCTGATTTATTCTCCCTCTAGCTTCTGTCTGTACGGACGTACGCCGGCCGGAGTGGCCGTGCGGTTCTAGGCGCTACAGTCTGGAACCGAGCGACCACTACGGTCGCAGGTTCGGATCCTGCCTCGGGCATGGATGTGTGTGATGTCCTTAGGTTAGTTAGCTTTAGTTAGTTCTAAGTTCTAGGCGACTGATGAGCTCAGAAGTTAAGTCGCATAGTGCTCAGAGCCATTTGAACCATATTTGTACGGACGTACGTAAATGAGTAAGTTATTTATGATAATAATAATTACCGTCAGACAGACATATGGTATTGTACCTCTCATTTTTTCCTGACACTAGTGGTTTCTGTATATTTTTAACAGCCCATCCTTTACAAGTCTCGATCAGCTTTGTTTCATGGATAGAATTTGCCTCTTTGGAAGTGATCTGTTTAGCCGCTTTACGACTGTCCCACTGAGATAACTACTAATTGCAGCCATTACATGGAGACTATTTGTTATATTACGCCGGTGCGCCACAGCGAAATTGATTCCACTTGAGATATTTAAAACCCACGGCCGCAGAAGAATTAACCAAGCCAGTTACTTGTAAATCGTAATATTTCGGGTTCCCAGTATCAGTTAATGTTGTGGCGTAAAAAGGTTGCTACGCCACACTGGGAAGGGAGCCGAAAGAAAGGCACGCGTACACACACGCCGACTGGCGTCAAGTCTGGAACAGGATAACTATTGAATGGTAGCAAGAAAAGTACGTAGCTGCTTTATACTTAAGTTTTATTCTCTGATGAATACAGCGTTCTTCTTGAGACATTTATACGATAACTCTCAAACTAGGTAAGGCTAATGGCGCCTTGCTAGGTCGTAGCCATGGACTTAGCAGAACGCTATTCTAACTGTCTCTCGGCAAATGAGAGACAGGCTTCGTCCGTATTGTCGCTAGCAATGTCGTCCGTACAACTGGGGCGAGTGCTATATCGTATCTGGAGACCTGGCTTGTGGTGGCGCTCGGTCTGCGATCACACAGTGGCGACACGCGCGTCCGACATGTACTAAATGGACCGCGGCCGATTTAAGCTACCACCTAGCAAGTGTGGTGTCTGGCGGTGACACCACAGTTAACGCATGCCATAAAATGCGCGTTACAAGCAGCACCAGCGCAGTAAACCACTTACAGATCTTCATACTCTACGGAGTGCTGTGGAAGATGGACTCCCAAAGAATTGTGTCTCACTCGTAAAGGTGCTCTGATGTGAGTTGCGTCACAGACTGCCGTAGACAATGTGGTATCAGCTATAGGATAGAATGACAAAGGACAAAATAAAGAAAGATCTAAGGATTGCAGGTGGACGTACTGGAAGACTAAATTATTAACTTGGGTTAGAAACACTGGAAAAGGTGTGCAAATTTTGTCATGTGACAAGTTGGCATCACACACACCCGCAAGAGCGTAGATACAAGAAAGATGTAGCTGACGCTACTGTGCAAGACGCAATGATCTCCTATAAAGGGAAGCACCCTGAGACCGAAAAACCATCAACGGAAGTCGGGTCTGGAACGTATCTCTGGGTGGGTGTGAATCTTATACAGAGGGGCCAGATACGGTTAGAAGGGGCACCATTTGGAATATATATTATCATTCTGATAGTGTCACCAGGGAATATTGCATAATATGTTTCTGTTTTGTGCAGTCTGTGATATTTTCGATTGTCCGTTAACGTTGAACCAGCAATTTACTAGCATCCACTCTTGTGCTTAAGTGATGTGAGTAACTAATTTATTGAATGGAGTGAAATACGTTACACATGGCAATCATTTTTATCAATTCACAGAAATTTAATTTTGTTTATTCAGAAGGAGTTCCTTACATGTCTATGAGGAAATGAAGGCAAGTAATAGTGCAGGAAGTCTACGTCGTTAATGATTATCGAAGGGTAGCCGATAATCTATTTTGTTGATAATACTTTTTAATTGTTACAACTAAAGGTAGTGGCTCCTGAGAATAGAGCAACCACCTTAGCACTCGACCGTTGTTCTCCTGAGTGCTCCACAGGCTATACCGCCTACTAAACTGTTATAACCTGCATCCTACCTCGTGAGCTAGAATTAGTGAAGGCGTACAAGTCGAAAACAATTACTCTTGCCCTGCAATAAGACCAAAAATAGAAAAAAATTATTGAAGGGTGACGTAATATGATTCTCATGGTGATAGAGAGAATGACTTTATGCAAATGTGCACCAACAGAGGATGAAAAGGACTTAGTAGTAATGCCCCTTCGAACACTAAGTCTGATTTGCGAATTGTGAGTCCTGGTTTCTCTGTCCCACAGCGTAACGAGTAGTATCTTACGGGTTCCGTTAACTCCAGGAAGGTTCATTATTATAAATTATTCATTATTGCTTAATAAACCTCTTCTGTCTTGCCATTATTAGAAAGTGTATGCTGCTCGTCACCGCAGCCGTAACATTGTGGACAAAACTGCATCAGCGTCAAACTTACATTACGATCTAAAAATCAGTTATGACAAGTAAACAAAGGCAGTTCACCAGTGCTCAAATGGTTCAAATGGCTCGAAGCACTATTGGACTTAACATCAGAGGTCATCAGCCACCTAGAGTTAGAGCTACTTAAACTTAACTAAACTAAGGACATCACGCACATCCATGCCCGAGGCAGGATTCGAACCTGCGACAGTAGCAGCAGCGCGGTTCCGGACTGAAGAGCCTAGAACTGGTCGGCCACAGCGGCCGGCTTCACTAGTGCAATGTGTACCTTATATACCAGATTTTATGGATTATACATATCATAAAATGGATGCCTTACCCCATGGGAAGATTGCTTTCTTTACGGTATCTGGGAACCACATCAAAAAATAATTTTCCCAATGGAATAAATATTGTACCTCACTTACGGAAAACTGTGTGTAATTTAGTTTGGGTTTAGGATACGTATAATTGTAATGGATTTCGGATCACACGTGCTATTGAACAAGCCCAAAGTGGAACAAATACCACAATTAATAGACACAGCTACAACCCTGATAATCCTGTAAAGCTCTTTCGACATGAAGCTACAGCCAATGCGAGCCGTGATAACTGTCTTATCAACGTTTGATACCACATTTGTTAGGGGTTGCAGTTATCGACCGCGGTCCGTATTAGTATCGTTGGACCGCGAGTCGCGAACAGCGCCGCTAGCGCCGCTCCGCGGCTTGTATAAAGTTTCTAGCGAGCTCTCGTCCACTCTTGCTAGGGACGTCAAGCAGTAAAGTAGCGTAGCCTTCAGCTGATAAGAAGCAACCTCTGACAAGGCGCTTAGTAACGTATGGCCTAAGTGAGGCCTCAATGGCTACCTGTTTATAATCATATGCATGCAGCCAAGAAGAATCCCGTACAACCAGTTAAGTACAATATATATTACTTTTTACCAACGACTTCTAATTATTTTAGTCGTTGCATATCCAGAATATGCACCCAGCACCTTATAGACGTTACTGACAAACCTGCTGTGATTTATTTGTTTCTATTTAGCATTGGCCACCAGTCAACATTGGCGACGACTTGTTAGTCGTCATCATAACAACAACATCTCATCTTACTAGTGCCGCCCAAAAAATTCCATCATTTGCTCTTACCGAGCGAGGTGGCGCAGTGGTTAGCACACCGGAGTCTCATTCGGGAGGACGACGGTTCAAACCCGCGTCCGGCCATCGTGATTTAGGATTTCCGTGATTTCCCTAAATCGCTTCAGGCAAAAGCCTTTCCTGTGAAAGGGCACGGCCGATTTCCTTCCCCATCCTTCCCTAATCCGAGTCCTCCGTCTCTAATGACCTCGTTGTCGACGGGACCCTAAACACCAGTCTCCTACTCCTCCTCAGTTGCGCTTGACAAACGTTGACCTGCTTGATACAGCGTCCTGCGAAGTGGAAGGGTGTGAATGCCTGATCAACTAAACGAGGTCTAGCCAAGAAGTAGAGCTAAGGGTGCTCACAAACACGCGGCCAGTACAAGCGGAAACTACAGCCTAGCTTTCCGAGTGCCTGATCCCTGGGATCGCACATTCTCGCACTAATATAGATTAATTGCTCTAGTGTTTCGCAGTCGACACTATGATCGACATCCTTCACAAACAAGAGAGAAGTTTGGCTCAAATGGCTCTGAGCACTATGGGACTTAACATCTGTGGTCATCAGTCCCCTAGAACCTAGAACTACTTAAACCTAACTAACCTAAGGACATCATACACATCCAAGCCCGAGGCAGGATTCGAACCTGCGACCGTAGCGGTCACGCAGTTCCAGACTGAAGCGCCTAGAACCGCACGGCCACACCGGCCGGCAAGAGACAAGTTTGAGAAGAAACGAAAATGTGTTTGTCATTAAGTGGTCGCCTTTCACTTTTACCAGTGTGATTTAGTGGTGTTGCAGCATGTATAACTGTTGCTGTATTTTTGACATACACCACAAGGCCAAGGGAACATACAAGGTGTGGCATTATTCGTTTCCTTAACAATAAAATTCATTCAACATGCTTTGACATAGTTGTTAGAAGATGTTCCAGCAGTAGTGAAGCTGATAATGTATTTGCAGGTAGGTTTGTGTCCAGCTTGTTGGTGGCCAGGGTAACCTTGAAATAAATTGTTGAAGTTCGATGGGTTGGCGCATAATCGCCAGTTACTTTCTTTCCTGGAGTGAAACAGGAGTGGTCGCTGTCACGATACCGTTGGTAAACACCGCAGCCAGCTGGCTGTCAGCCTATCTCGTTGAGTCCATGAAGCTTTTCCCTCAGTAATTTCATAGAGAAACCACGGTAATTCATTCACTTTGTACCTGCTGCAATAGTGGTTACTCACTGGATCTCTCACGACATCATTGATCGATACAGGCATCTTGTGGCAAAACTAGAACATGTTCTAGGCGGATGGAGCTGTACCTGAAACAAACAGAAGGAAAAGTTGAGGTCGAGTTCATTGGTCTTATTTGCAGTAACAGTCAATGTAGTTTTTGAGTTTTCCCTTCATAACAAACCAAAATTCATGGTTTATGTTTATTAGTTTCAAAAATATAGATGTGTCAAATCGGATGACTCTTTTGGTACACCCTGTGTTATGTGAGTCCGCCCATATTGTAAAATGTTCGAGCAAAACCATTACACTTGTGTACGTAGAAAATTCGCAAAATAATTATTCTGTCTCTTCGAGAGTGTCGGTTAACATTTCATTGAATGTGGTTACTTGTAAGTGAATACCTGCAGACTGAAAATGTGTTTCTTTGCCACATGAATTATGCTTCCTAGTATCATTATATCGATGGTCATTTTAGAGTAGATTGGTTTCCAAGCATAGTTCTAAGTACACATGTCAATAACAACGCTGCCTGTATGTATCATTTTTCAGCAGGCCAATGGTCGCCATCAGAAGACTGAAAGTGTTCTAAGTACACATGTCAATAACAACGCTGCCTGTATGTATCATTTTTCAGCAGGACAATGGTCGCCATCAGAAGACTGAAAGTGAGTTAGACCTACAATGTCTCGAGGGGCAGAACGGAGAAATCGAATGCTAACCAGACCCTGATATTTGCCGCTTATCCAACATACTGGATACATCTAGGGCAATACAATACAGGTTTCACGGACGATTGTTACTTCTCTCATACGTTCTACCCTCAGACATTCGATGCCTAAAGTTACCACCATACGTTTCGGCAGCTGTCAGTGTTTCATCTTCAAAGACGCATCACACAAGACGGGGCCGGAACGCTGTTAAGAAATTTTACGCATTAATAATGGCCACTAAAATGTCTTAACACGAGTACATGTGGTATTTAACCGATACTCAGCCGACATTTCACACGTCAGACTTCGTAAGTTCATAATCCGTAGTAACATTAAGAAGTCTCCTAAGATGATATCACATCCATGATCAGTGTTATTTAGTTGATCATGATTACCTACTAGCGCAGGCATGCTTATCAATAAATGACTGCATCTTTCAGTGTGATAACAAGTACATGTTCAATATCCAGATGTGACTTAATGATGATAGTAATCGGACCTCACAAACACTCGAAAAAGTGTAATTGTCGGTGTACACAATTGACCCTCTCAGTTATTCAAGCGATACATAAAGCGAATGTCTTAGTATTGCAGTGAACTAGAGAGAATTAGAAGACCAAAAGATAGGAGCGGCTGAATGTAATATGTATCTAGAAGACAAAGCATCGACACCGAAAACTGCATTAACCAGTCATGCAAGACACATAGCAGCGACTTCAGTTGAACAAGAGTACCATACCTAAATGCTGCATTACGTTATTGCCACACACAGAATTTCTTGTACGCTTACGTGGAATCTTTTAGTGTCATTTTACAGAGAATATATTAAATGTCATAATTTTCATTCATCAGTTTCTCAGTTACTAACACATCATGATGTTTTGAGGGTGTTGCAAACAGAGCCTACAAATATGGCAATGGGTAATAAATGTCTCTACAACAATAATTTATCTCACGTCAACAATGTCATTACTGCGTAGTATTGTTATTTTCAAATATATTCCATATTTTGGTGTACATCTCCACCTATCCCGTCAAAACTGTCGATTAATCATGCAATTCCGTTTCTTAATGCATTGCATGTAAAGAAGTACCAAATTGTACATTTCACTAACTCTGAAAATGTCTGCATGTATGATACAATTTTGATGAACCTTGATTATGATCAGCAATGTCAATCACGTATCTGGGTCCAGCTATGTAGTGCGAAATGAGCTGTTAATAATTTTTTCGTAAATAACCAAAACAGCAACCTTGATTTGCAATAAAATTTGCATTCTTGGTCGCATTTCATTTGAATACGTAACCGGTTTTGGCTTTACACCCACCACTGGGGCTTACAAAAGCTGCTACGCCGAGGACGCAGAGTCGTAAACTGTCTCCTTTGTGTCTGTGCTTTTTTATAAATGACGTCATTAAAGCCGAAACCGGTTATGTCTGCAAGTAAATTGAATATAATAACGACTGTGTATATTTACATATGAAGGTCACCTGCCTCTAAAGGTCAGAGCGATTTCATTCCATGAAGTTGTGATTCATTGGTAAAATAAAAGGGAGCTACAATGTCTATAGGACGGAGATTGTACGGACTATACTAAAAACGAGAATTCTCATTTAATGTCCCATCCTCCAAGAAGCCAGTAGAGATGGAGCACAAGCTCAAAATGAGGTAAGGAAATCGGTTACGTCCTTTTCATGGGAACCATTCTAGTCTTTGCCTTCAATAAGAATCTCACAGTTCCCAAATACAGATGGGCTGACGAAGAATTTAGATATTTGAATTGCGTCTGAACATCATCTCAAGATGAAACACAGTGATAAAACTGGTAATAAAATTGATGTGTTTTACACTGAGATGAAAGCTTTAAAAATACACAACAATGATCTTTAATTCGTAATATGGATGAAATTTATGGCGTATTTGTTACAACTGGTATTTAAGCTTCCACTTCCAGTTCAGACTTTTTCAGATGTCAGGTAGCGCTCGTGGGTTTGTTCTCGTTCAGATTTCTGAATATCTTCTTTTAACGCATGTTCTGGTGACTGAAATACAAATATCGTCAGTGCATCGGGTTCTCTTGCTGGGAGACTAACTTCAACAATGAAAATGATTCAAATGGCTCTGAGCACTATGGGACTTAACATCAGAGGTCATCAGTCACCTAGAGTTAGAGCTACTTAAACTTAACTAACCTAAGAACATCACGCACATCCATGCCCGAGGCAGGATTCGAACCTGCGACCGTAGCGGTCGCGCGGTTCCAGACTGAAGCTCCTAGAACCGCTCGGCCACACCGGCCGGCTTCAACAATCACTGTGGAAGTATGCAACAAGTATCAAATACTCTCCTCAGGGTCCACAACCAGTCCTTCTCGATCCAGTTTATTCAAATATATTTTGAACATTTGACATCTGTAGTTGATCTACATTTTGTGTTAGTAATATACATGAAAAGTACAAATGAATGTTATAATTGCCCTACATCCTACCGGTTAGGTACTTGCTAGGTTGCAGATACGTTGATGATTGGCATCATTGTTGCTAAGGGTAAAGTTCAAAATTCTGCCACCAATAACTGATGGCCCATGAAGGATGACTTATGCACCTACAAAGCTCTTGGTCTCAATAACAGTATTGTCTATTGCTTCATACACTGTAGGGCGGGTACGCCTTCTCCTCCTATAATAACGTGGAATCTTCTGTGTGAGCGGTCCAATGCTGATCAAATGGTTCAAATGGCTCTGAGCACTATGGGACTTAACTTCTGAGGTCATCAGTCCCCTAGAACTTAGAACTACTTAAACGCAACTAACCTAAGGACATCACACACATCCATGCCCGAGGCAGGATTCGAACCTGCGACTGTAGCGGTCGCACGGTTCCAGACTGATGCGCATAGAACCGCTCGGCCACATCGGCCGCCCCAATTCTGTTGCTCGAGCGGCTGCACGAAGACTGACGCCCTCTTAACAAAACCATTACTTACATAGACAAAACTGTTGCATCGTCAAGCCTCCGGTTCGCGATGTACGCTTAGCGGTTCTTGGCTGACTCTAACGATCAGATATTTCCTAAATCCACTGTCTGTGTGTTATCCCGAACGCGTGCTGTAGTATTTTTAGCAGCACGTGTCCCCGCTGGTTTGTTTATATACTGTCCAGAGAGCGGTAAGTGGTTACGCGGCGGCCTGACCTCTGCCTTACGTAACGGCTTATAGCTGTCTGCGTCAAAGGAAAGGAAATAATTTATTCAATTTCTATAATAGTGAGTGAGATTACCAACGACTTTAATTTTTTTACAATTGTCAACACCTTTGACTCACACTGACACAGATTCAGATTCATTTACTTTACAATGATTCCTGGTCCTGAGAAAAGGCAGCCTGCGGCCTGGTGTGAACAATGTTGCTCCTTCGCAGTCGCAGAGTAAACCTTTCTCTTGAGTCATCAGGACAAAGACGACAAAGATAATACTCGGAAGATTGTTACATCAAAATTCGTTAGTCGTCCCGTAGGGTGAACGTTACTTTATTCTGTAAATCATATTGCGATGCAGTGAATTCCTACGACTCGAATATGTCCTCGCCTTACACGACACTGTCGTAGACGTAACGTCGTCAGAGCTCTTGCTGCTCTAACGACGCTTGAGAAACAGGAAGGGTTGATCCCTGGCAATTCTTCATGTCATATAACTTTGTTCCTATTTAAATAATGAATCTGCGATCCTATTTCGCTCTACTGTACACTTGGTGCTAGGAAGGACGCTCGTCGCAACTTATACTGCAACCTTCGATTAACACGGCTTCAACACAACCAAAGTCTTTGGGGTCAGAGAGATTTTTTTATAGTGTGTGGTGCGATACATGTGTATTCGGGTCCGTGTGCTACGTGATTAACTGTACAACACAATATCATGTGCTGGAGAGATCACCAGCTGTATGGTTGACCAGCAACCACGATCAGCGTGTCGTCTTATCAGCCGGCATTCCGTTAGAGAGTCCTCTTCAACCCAGTCATACCGGTGACGTCAATTGCACTAGAAAGAGTGCTATGAATGGGAAATCTCTCACTGTAAAAGGATTGTCCATCACTTCACGCCCTCCATACGACAGCAAAAATCATCCAACGAGAGCACAGCTTCATATTGACTTTCTGCGGAAATGGTGGGCTGACCGCTACATGAGTGGAGTCCCAGGGAGAAAATAATCCGAGGATATCCCACCATCTCTCCATCGATGGCTGATGCTCTTCAGTGTATTTACTGCGAACCTCATTCATCGATTTGTTCTGCTGTACACTTTCCCTTGTGGCAAGAAAAGCTCTTTGTACCACCGAATTTCAGTGCAGAGGACTTACGGGTCCTAAACAGCGGGTGTGATTGGAATTGACACTGTTAGGTTTACAGTGTTGTGGAAATGCGAAGTATAGTTATTGCTATACATTTCATGTATTTGTTTCTCCCAATTACACTAACGTGTGAGTGTACTACGATATGATGGTAGATGGTAGACGCTTGAGTCAAATATTACAGCCTGTAAAGAATCACACTCATCTTCTGAAGTGATTATTCTATTACTCAAAGAACAGCTGCTGCCAGTCTACTGACAGTGTTAGCGTTTAATGTAATTGATATCGCATCTACTACTGAAGTGCTTGTACCGTGAAAGATGAACTGGAACTATTTCAATCTGTCTCACCAGATCATATGATTTATCCGTGAAATTGCAAACAGGCACTGATAAATGTCATGATGAAGAAAACCAAGCTGAACTAACTGAAATTGAATGAGATTGTTGTTTGATGTTAATAAGTTTATCTACGCTGATTTTAAGTAACCTTTTTTGTGTTGTGAGCTTTAGATATTTGTAAGTGCCGTTATTACAGCATTTTCAGGTATTGCGGGGAGTTTTCTTTCGTGAATATCATCCCAAGCCACACGAATTAATGCAATAATCGCAAAATGTTAATTTTTCAAGTAATGTATCAATGAACTCCTTGATACGGTGTGTATATTTCATCTTGTGAATGTTGGAGGATAGTAAAAAGTGTATATCATAAACATGGCATTGTGTTATTTGTGAAAATCTTTAAACGTTTGCTTTTCTTTTTCTTTACGCCTAAAATATGTGGTGTAGCAGGTTATTGTCCTAATGGTTTCAAATAGTGCAAGAAATCAACTATAATAGTAGATGGAAAATTTTTAAATTAACTGGCGAATTACAACGCTGAATTTCGTTATCACTCTCCTTTGGTATACTCAGAGAGTGCGATGCAACAAACATGATAAAACACTGCATGTTTATATTTTCAGACCATTATGTTCTACACTGCCATCAAGCCTGCTGATTTAAGTAATATTGTTTTTCCTAAAACCATTGCGGAATAAACAAATGGTAACATTATTAATTTCTAGTAAACAGCGTAATCCAGAGAACTGCATCAGATAAGTCTAGAGAATAAATATGAGCAAAAACTAAGCAAAGTTTTCGTCTCTTTAATTACTGAGTCTTTTAAAAAAGGTAATAATCACAGTTACGTAGCACTGTCTAAGCGGCACTATATGGAATGATTGAGGTACCAGAGCAGAACATATCCTTTTAGCGGGTAAATGAAAGTCAGTTAATGAATGAATCACACGGCCGTTATCTGTTTCTTCACTGCAAATGACGTAGAAAGAGTTCATTATTTTTCTCTAGTTATTGTTGTATGCCCCTATGTTCTCAAATGAATCGCACACAAGATAATAAAGAGAAGAGCTCGGTACTATTATCATGTTGTCTCAGTGTACTGTTTGTGTAAGAACTTCGGCCAGAAATCTAGTACATTTAAACCGCCCTGTCCACTTTTTGATTTCTTCGTTATGTAGTCGTTCGTGTGCCTGTGAGAGAAGGTGTCAGACAGTGATGCCCTGACGTTGCTGTAAATGACGAGCTCTATGTATGGTGTATTACAGAGGTTGATCGAATTAGTGGAATATTTTTGTGTTGTTGTATTACTCCATATATACGTATGACTTCATGCGTTGATCAGCACAGTGACTTTGATGAATGCAGACGCAGTTCCATTCCAGTGTATGCAATTGCGGTCTAATAAGTGACAGATACACATTTACTAGCTATTTCTATAATTTATCATATATATATTCTCTCACTGAATTGTTTGCATACTTGTAACAACACTTTCCATTCTAGTGGCAGATGTAATATGAATGACGTTAAACACTAACAGTGTTATCAGCAGATGGGTGCTCGCTTTAAATAGTCGAAGGATGAGTTCAGCAGATGACGACTATGCAACTGCCAATTTTTGCATGTCATCGACGTGTGTGTGTGGTTGGATGTAAGCGAGGCTTTTTTACTTGCTGGTTTCATCATGTTGATAACTCTTCAGAGGCTGAGTCGTGCAAAAAGTACTGTACGTGCGTTCGGCATTTTTTTCGTGGTACCGAGCTGTAAGCGGTCGGAATTTGCGCAACAGAGACTGCAGCTTTCGCGATATCAACATCTGCACGAGGCAGCGTTTCACAGTACAGAAGCAGCCAGCCCCACAGCCGGCACGTATAAGAGCGATTTGTCTTGAAAGTAGCCGTCCACCTGCACATATTTTCATTAGCATTCACTCGACAGGCCAACTTTCAGCTGTAGTGCTGTTCGTCAGAGTGAAAAATAATTATATCACCTGTTTCCACGAAAAGTGTAAAAACTACATATGATCAAAAGTATCCAGACATTCATATAAGTCCAAACTGGAAATGGCTTAGATGCAAGATACGAATTAATTACAGTAACGTTAAGCAGGACAGCCCCTCCCCCTTTACACACAGTTCGGCCTCAATAACACGAAACTCGCCTAGAGAAATGGGTTACTAACACTGTCAGGTGCTAACAGTTTACATGTGTTGACGAACAGTAGGATTCTGGTGTCACTTAAATGACGCTAGGAGCGCAGTGGTACTGTTTTACACACGCCACTATACGGTATGTCCGTCTGCAACAAGACATGACAAACGGGGGATTGAACAGAATTGTCTGTGCGCTGGGACAGACTGATACTTAGGAAAAAATAGGTACCGATTTATGATTGCTGCCACTTGATCGACATATTATGTCGAAAAAACCCTCCAACATATGAGGTTGCTAATGCGTATACAAAGAACCTGACTATTTAATGTACTTAGAGTGGATATTTTTGGAGAGCTTGAAACAAGTACTTTTCAAATACCTGAAACATGTTCGTTTGAAATATGACTGAAATTACCTAACTGACAGAAAACACAACTGATAGAACTGAATAGCATGTAAACATGTGTTTTATCTCGTCGCTTATGCGCTTTGCCCTGTACTGGTCTTTTCTGTCTGAAAGAATGTAAATTTAATTTAGTGGCGATAATGTTAACTGTCAATAAATTTGACCCAAACGAACACTGCATGATCTTACATGACACAAAAACTGAATTTGATTTGAAATTTTCCCTGCTTATATAGGAAAACTCGGTCAATTTGAAAATAATAGTCCCTGTGCTTAATGAATGCTGTCCCGGATGTAATAAAATTTCTTACCTTTACCTGCGCAATGGTAACGCTGTTCGCGCTGCTCTCTGTTAGTACTCTAAATTGTACATTTATAAAACAGCCAATGTGCAAGGCTGTTGCTTAGCATACATTTTAATTAAATCGAATATGACTTCTTGAGAAAAATAGTTAAACAAAAATGACATGGATCTGCGAACTAGTATCGACTTGGGGTAAGTAACAGTATGGCACTAACTGTAAAACTTGTATTTTGAGTCTTTGAACATAAATCATTCTCACAATTAACACACTCAAACTGATTGTACTTTAACAATTAGCTTTACAAAATCATTGGATGTGTGTTTATACTTTGTCTCAGTCATCACTTATGAATAGGCGCATTCCATTAGTAACAAAACAACTATCTTTACCTTAATTATACACAACTTCTGTTCATATTCCTCTTATAGTTAGCAAACATCATAGTATCTTGCAAATAAAAAAAAATCACTACTGCCCATAGCGGGTCGGTATAATATATCCAGAACACAACAGGTACAACACGTCTTTTCACTTAAGAGTCCTCCGTACATCACTCGATCTCAAGTTACTGTAACACATTACCCATAACACCTTGAATCTGCCATCGCTGTTGAGCAGCGACGGTTATACACAATCGATACTAAATTTGACTGTCTCTGGTTCCATATAATATTTTCCTAAAAAATATGAGTTAATTTACCCTGTGTATATACCTTTAAAGCTTACAAGAAATATCCAATATTTTGCTGCTAATTGAGTTACTTAAGATACAAAAACTACACTCCTGGAAATTGAAATAAGAACACCGTGAATTCATTGTCCCAGGAAGGGGAAACTTTATTGACACATTCCTGGGGTCAGATACATCACATGATCACACTGACAGAACCACAGGCACATAGACACAGGCAACAGAGCATGCACAATGTCGGCACTAGTACAGTGTATATCCACCTTTCGCAGCAATGCAGGCTGCTATTCTCCCATGGAGACGATCGTAGATATGCTGGATGTAGTCCTGTGGAACAGCTTGCCATGCCATTTCCACCTGGCGCCTCAGTTGGACCAGCGTTCGTGCTGGACGTACAGACCGCGTGAGACGACGCTTCATCCAGTCCCAAACATGCTCAATGGGGGACAGATCCGGAGATCTTGCTGGCCAAGGTAGTTGACTTACACCTTCTAGAGCACGTTGGGTGGCACGGGATACATGCGGACGTGCATTGTTCTGTTGGAACAGCAAGTTCCCTTGTCGGTCTAGGAATGGTAGAACGATGGGTTCGATGACGGTTTGGATGTACCGTGCACTATTCAGTGTCCCCTCGACGATCACCAGTGGTGTACGGCCAGTGTAGGAGATCGCTCCCCACACCATGATGCCGGGTGTTGGCCCTGTGTGCCTCGGTCGTATGCAGTCCTGATTGTGGCGCTCACCTGCACGGCGCCAAACACGCATACGACCATCATTGGCACCAAGGCAGAAGCGACTCTCATCGCTGAAGACGACAAGTCTCCATTCGTCCCTCCATTCACGCCTGTCGCGACACCACTGGAGGCGGGCTGCACGATGTTGGGGCGTGAGCGGAAGACGGCCTAACGGTGTGCGGGACCGTAGCCCAGCTTCATGGAGACGGTTGCGAATGGTCCTCGCCGATACCCCAGGAGCAACAGTGTCCCTAATTTGCTGGGAAGTGACGGTGCGGTCCCCTATGGCACTGCATAGGATCCTACGGTCTTGGCGTGCATCCGTGCGTCGCTGCGGTCCGGTCCCAGGTCGACGGGCACGTGCACCTTCCGCCGACCACTGGCGACAACATCGATGTACTGTGGAGACCTCACGCCCCACGTGTTGTGCAATTCGGCCGTACGTCCACCCGGCCTCCCGCATGCCCACTATACGCCCTCGCTCAAAGTCCGTCAACTGCGCATACGGTTCACGTCCACGCTGTCGCGGCATGCTACCAGTGTTAAAGACTGCGATGGAGCTCCGTATGCCACGGCAAACTGGCTGACACTGACGGCGGCGGTGCACAAATGCTGCGCAGCTAGCGCCATTCGACGGCCAACACCGCGGTTCCTGGTGTGTCCGCTGTGCCGTGCGTGTGATCATTGCTTGTACAGCCCTCTCGCAGTGTCCGGATCAAGTATGGTGGGTCTGACACACCGGTGTCAATGTGTTCTTTTTTCCATTTCCAGGAGTGTATTAACTGAGGTAGTATTGCCTAGCATCCTTAGGTTAGGTAGCCCCTAGCCGCACGCAATTCGCCTAGATGACTCACTCTTTTGTCGTATTCATACACACCCTAACATTAAAGTATCAATTTTCAACTCTGCTTGTCACTACAGCGCTTCTTCCTCTCAATAGTGCACAGGCGTCGAATGGAGAGAAATAGCGCTTGGCTGATAAATAGTTCAGAGACTTTTGAGCACTGAACTAATTACGAGCCTCAGCAGCACAGGATGACGTCGATATAACGTGACGTTGACATAATGCCAGTGACGCGTCGGTGACGTCTAAAGTCGTTATTAATACATGGCCACGAGTTAGGAGCTGTGTAGTCAAGTGTATGAGTGGCAACAACCTGTGATACAGCTACTGAATCTACTACCACCAGCAGGTAACAGTTGCGGACAAGACACAAAGCTCACCAACATGAAGTTTGTATTTCAATATTAACCAAAAGCGTTTTAACACGATCTCGTCATTAGGTAGTAACGATCTGCACGGCTAGCATGCAGGTAAACGCATGATAAATAAAGCGCGAACGTGTCATTCTGTTTTCTGTCTTTCACGTGTTTGTAGAGAGCGGCAGGAATCGTTTGCTATCGAGGCCAGGTGCAAAAATTATAAACGAGAGAACATTGCTTACCACAGACACTTTTTTTAAAGCAGTTCTATTATAAGATTGGCTTCGAACCAATGTTGTGCCTGAAAGTGTACAAAGGCTCACAACGTAGCAACTGTCTCTGTGTTTATCCAAAAGAGGAGGGAAGATTTGCTTCCACCAAATAATATTTCAATAGATGGTTCAAAATTGGGAATTTTGGAAATTTGTAGTAAGGTCTTAGGGGACCAGACTGCTGAGTTCATCGGTCCCTAGGCTTACACACTACATAATCTAACTTAAACTAACTGACGCTAAGGACAACACACACACCCATTCCCGAGGGAGGACTCGAACCTCCGACGGGAGGAGCGGACGGTGACAAGACGCCCCTAGACCACGTGGCTACCCCGCACAATGGGTGTTCAGAGCACTTGTCATCTATGTAAATATGTCATAGATTTGTGCATAAAAAAAATTTTCCGCCATAAATCGTTTCACTCCCCGCGAATAAGTAAAAATACACATTTCCTCCGCATCACATTCGAAGAAGAACAGGAAGCATTTAAGCAATATTGTTTCTTCGTCTTCTGGCATTGGCTATATCGACAATTGTAAATACGCTCTACGACAAAAGTACCCTAAGCACCACGACGGCATCAGTAGATTATAATATACATATAGAGATAAACAAACGATTACAGTTTCTTAATAACTGGATGATTAATTCAAGAGAAAGTGCTCCACAAATTGAACAAGTCAGTAACGCACTGTCCCACATCTGATCCCTTTGCAAGCGGCTTGACACTGACTGATAAAGTTTCTTGATGCCCTCCAGACGGATATCGGACAAATTCTGTACAAGTGGTGCGTTAGAGCATCAAAATACTGGGAATGTTGGAGGGTCCTCCCACAATCGCAGACGACAGTGAGCTTGGTATCGAAGCGCTGTCCAGGGCTTCTCCAGACACGTCTTCAATGTTTGAAGCAGTACTCATCACTGGAGACAGTTCTACGCCAGTCAGTGGGATTCTACGCCAAATACGCCCCAGACAGCGGTGGGATACCAAGATGTCTGTCTGCCAACATACTGTCCAACAACCACGAGTGATGGTCTGGCATGCAATTTCCTTTCATTGCAGGAATCCTTTGGTAGTCATCAACAGCGATACGCCGAAGATACTCTACGCCCAGTTTTGTTGCAGTTCATGGCAGGCCAACGTGTGTTTCCATTTCAGCAAGCTGATGGCGACCCGCTCACGGTGAGAGTTTCTACTGCTTGTCTTCGTGCTTGCGAAACCCTGCCTTAGCCAGTGAGGGCGCCACATCTGTCTCCACTTGAGAACGTTAGGACCATTATGGGCAGGGAAGTTCAGCCATCTCGGGATTTTGACGATATAGCGCACTAGCTGCACAGAATTTGGCAGGGTATCCCACAGAAAGACAACTCTATCCATCAATGGCAAGCCCAATAATTGCCTGCGTAAGCGCCAGAGTTGGAACAGCGCGTTAAGGACTTGCTCAATTTGTGAATCACTTTCCCTTCAATAAATCATCCAATTTTCTGAAATTTTAATCATTTATTTGTCTATATATGTACATCACATCCACTGATTTCCATTCCTGTTGGATATTTACTTCGTGGTTCGTCGTTGTTTTGTCTTAGATTGTATACAGTATACGCAAGTACTATATTTGGTTTCTCGTACCAAAGGTTAATGCAGTAAACTCGACAAATACGAAGCTAGTTGTTTTGTACGTACCTGCACTAAGGTACTAAAATATCTAATAAAGACTGTAAGCCAATTAATGTCTCCTTCATATACATGGGGCAAACACTGTAGTTGTATATCGAAGCTTAACATTATAAATTATTGAAACATATGCTGCAGGACGTGATACCACCTGCTGTTCGACACAGTCTCCATATACTTGTTAAATAATTTTAAAAAAAGCATACTCCGAGACAATAGTTTGGATTAGATATTGTGGTTCTTTTCTCCAGATCTACGAAATAACAACGCTTATAAGACTCAGTCATAACTAGGAAATATCCTAATTTGTCGGTATTGTGTTTAAAAAGTGTTTCTCGGCACACTTAATAAAACGTTTGCGCAGTAGCAAAGGCGCTGGTTTATACATGGTATTGACGGAGCGTCCATCAGCTACAAGTGCTAAGCAGCTGTGTCCTGAAAAGGTACTTAGTCAATACTTTTAGCAGTCATTCAGTCACTAGAATGCCTAATCGACATGTACGTCGCACAAGTGCTTTACAAAATACTGTAACGTATGGACGCCAGTAATTTAGTCTATCTATAGAAGAAATCAGGTATGCATAGCCCTCGAATATTTAACGTAAAAACGTATCTACAAGAGAGGACGCATTTACACATCCGCGTAGAGTGTTCAGTTCTTTTGCTGATATATCTGCATTTTGGCCTATACTACGAAGTTACGAATTTGGCGTCGTATCAATTTAACATTGTGACACCCAATCTGCTTATTGCATTGTTTGATGGTCTATCAAATTACCACTTGCATAGCCAGTTAGCTGATATCTCGATTTGACCTTCTTCCAATTTGTTATTTGCATGGCCGGTACTACTAATTTCAGGATTTTGCGTCCTACTAATTTGCCAACGGTTAAGTCACTACTACCAGTTTGGTTTGGTACCGATCAATTAACATTTTGCAGCCTACGTTATGATGCTTTTATTTTATGCTGTCAAAGTATCTTACCTCGCCTTTTTTAACTCTGCTTCTCAGAACAGCGACGAGTGATTGAAATAATAATTAATCGGTGAAGAAATAAACCTATGGAGAGTACTGACAAGAATAAGGGGCAGAATTATGGAGTACGTGTTAAGACATGGAATAACTTTCATGGTACTAGACGTAGCTGTAGAGGGTAAAAACCACAGAGAAAGACATTGACTGGAATACATCCACCAAATAATCGAGGCCTTTATTGCAAGTGCTACTCTGAGATGAAGAGGTAGGCACAGGAGAGGAATTCGTGGCGGCCGCATAAAACCAATCAGAAGAGTCATGACCGTAAAAAAGTGTACTTGTCCCGATTTTCGTCCCGTTTGAATAATTTTTCGGTGTGTCTTTTTTTTTGCCTTAGAATGTACGCTCGTGTCCCAAAATATTAATTCTGTAAGTAGGCTGTTTAGGTTTTATGATGGTAACGCCACGTAGTGCTCTCTATATGAAAATCGCTGACTGCGCTGTGTGGCATCCGTGGCTAGTTGGGTTCATTGTTGAAATATTCGCCAGTGTCGTGTTGGGAGCTGGATGTGAACAGCGCGTAGCGTTGGGCAGTTGGAGGTGAGCCGCCAGCAGTAGTTAGTGCCTTCAGTAGTTAGAATCTTTTATTCAGCTGGCAGTATTGGTGTTCGCTGTATTGTAGTAGTTCGAGTAACGAAGATTTTTGTCAGGTAACAGATTCATGAAAGGTATAGGTTATTGTTAGTCAATGCTATTCTTTTGTAGGGATTATTGAAAGTCAGATTGCGTTGCGCTAAAAAATATTGTGTGTCAGTTTAGTGGTGATCAGAATAAGTAAAGAGAAAACTGTTTGAGTACGTTGAGTTTTGCTCAGCTGTTTGAAAACAAAATAAGGTAGAAGTTTTCCAGCACTGTCATTCTTAATTTTTCTAAGGGGACGTTTCAATTCTAGCATTATCTCAGGATCCATATCTACATTTATATGTGTATCTACTACATATCTTTGTTCCAAGAATGTGAATGTCGATCGGAGTATGTGATACATCATACCCGACTGTCATCTTCGTGTCGATATGGCTCATCATACTGCACATGTACTTCCACCTGAACCATTAGTATTTGACATCACGTATCGAACGTTTTTTCGCTTCTATTATCACATGAAAGTCACACCCTAGTGATTAGCCCAAATTTAGATCCACTTGCCATCATGTTATAAGAGTTAGCCAAAACCAGTATCCTTGAGGGGACTGCCTGGAGCTTGGTTAGCTGTGGTAGTTGTGGAGACGACTGCTGCTGATGCTGCAGGTCTGATAGGTAAGGAAGACATCTTGTGGACATTGACCGCTGCTGAGGTACTAGCACACGGTGGAATATCTGTGAATCCTCCTGTGAAACCATAACTATTAACCCCTCAGTATAAAATGATACACATGTTCCTCGAAATAATTGGTTGGTTGGTTTGTGGGGGTTGGAACCGGACTACAAAGGCCATCTGTCCTAGAAATTATTATCATAATAATAATTAGAGAGAGACAGACAATAGACTTACTGATATTCTTCTTCTTCTTCCCAGCTGACTACTGCTGCTGGCAGCGTTTCATGCTACTCATATAAGTAAAAAGCGCGGACAGAAAACGATGATGCTCACGCAGTCAAATCATAAAAATTTAAATTTCCTGAAGGGTGGGAAGCTGAGATCGCTCTCTGTTGGCGAGATCAGCAGTCACTGTGCAGCGACTGGCTGATATCATGATGACCATTATCCATTGTGAAAGAGGGAGGGAGGAGGGGGTGGAAAATCCGAGAAATGAGGGAGTAAGGGGGAATTCGAGGAATGCTACTGCTGACATCACTGATTCCAGGAATGTTTATGCTGACATCAGTCGTTTTCTGCACAGAAATATCCTTGTCCCATCCATGCTGGTGTTTTAAAGCTATGCTGGCCGAATGTCAATTCTGGTGTTTTAAGTCTAATGTGCAACAATTTGTTTCATATATATATGACGTGTTCTGTGTACTGCGTTTTCAAATTTCTACATGCCACACCTCTGTACAATCTATCACAGCTTTGACATTCAGAGATATAATATTTATGATGTCTGGGAGTTGTCTCTCGTGATTGTTGGTTGACTTAAATTTATTGCAGAGTTTTCAAAGTCTTGTATGCTACATGGAGACGTCGGCAGTGGCTAATTTTCCTAATATCCAATTTTCTAAATGACTTATAAAACTGTAGGCTAAGGTTCCTGATACTGGCCTTCTCGTGGGTAGTCCCTCACTTTCCAGGTAATATTCATCCTCTTCATGGAATTAGTTTTGTTCAGTAATCAGTTTCGGCGCACTAGTTTTTTTTTCTGTTATTGCTTCTATAATTAGACAGCTGTGAGACTTGAGAGTTTTTTCTATGATTTCTATTGTTTCTGTAATAGAAGTGGAAGAGAAAGTGTTTTCTGTGTCTAATAAAATCAGATATAGATGTTGCAACTTTTCTGTAATTTATAGCTGGCCTCATTGATGTCTTGTGTTTATGTATTTTTGGTTTGCGGCAGAGTGCCGGTGAGTGTGGATTCTTCTGTATTATGTGGTATTTCTGTTTATTAGAGAGCGTATGTTGAATGTTTTAACTGTTTTTTTTTTCATTTGATTCTATTTATTCTGATTCAGTTTACATAAATCAGCACTACAATCACTGAATAAGCGTCTATGGAGAGAATTTCATCGTGTTATTGCACAATTGTCACTAGGAACGCTTGGAACTTCAATATTTACAAGCAAATAATTACATGACACGACAATTAGATGCTTCGGAGTCGCTGTTTTTGCGCACTGCCATAACAGTTGCCGGATTTTTATTAAAGTGATCGCATCTTTGCTTATGGGTTTGGCAATACCAGTCCTTCATAATTCGTGCAAAGTTTTCACCAAATAGCGACTGTCCATGGATTACATTCATTACAATACCACACTTTGAATTTGGCTGATGTAAGTGCACGTTCACTGTACACTATCTCATGTTTTCCTAATTTCGTTATCTATCTCGATTCTTTAAGATCACTCATATGAGCTTCATGCAGCCAGAACTTTAGTAAACATGAGCACTTTATTTTGCACTTACATTTATCTATTTTTTACATGCTTTGATATGTCTTTTGTTTACATATGATTTAGGTACCATTTGTGGCTTTCATAATATTCACTTATGTACTAAGCTTTGTGTAACTTTTATCTGCATGGCCCTGTCAATGTATATAATGCATTTGTCTAGTACTTCAAGATATGTGTTCTTTTTGATAAACAAACACGCTAATATTGAGGACATCATTGTCTCACCTACGAAAAATTCATCCTAGCATGTCCGTAAGGTGAACGCAATGTAAATAAAAAAACACCACATAATGAAAAGGTATGCACCCAAGGGTGCATGAAAAATTATAATTGAACATACCCTACAAAGCCTAAAATGAAGATAGTAGCGAGACATTGAGTCATCTATAACATAAAAAATGGGTAGTTATTTAGTAAATACATATCATGAAAATCATCAAAGTGCAACTCGCGGCCGTTTTCAAAAAACTTTGTTTTAACCGTCGCTCCCCTTGCAGGCAATGCCTGCTCTTACCAGATGCCTAGTTATTCATTTGTTGAGCCACAAGTAGGCAGACGGCAACCAGTAGTGACACAAATTGTACGTACGCTCGCAGTAAGTTTCTGAAATTACTGTGCTTGTTGTTGCCTAACCACAAATATATGCTGTTGCCTTTCTCGAGCTAGTCTGTCGTGATATTTCAGCTCTTCGATTTAACATTTGAAAGCAGAAAACTTCAATTTTCCGCGCATCTGGGGAGTGGCAGGGTTATCTGGCCACAGCACTAGGACTATAATAAAGCGAAGAGCCGGCTAATAACGGAGCATATTTAGCGTGAGCAATTTGAAGCAAGTTTTGGGAACAGCGTTTCTGAGGTGACTAGCGCGGTCACTGCCTCAACAGCGATGAGTGGGGGGAGACGACGACCTACGAAGACCTTATATAATAGCGGCTCGTGCACAGTAGGGCACCAGTCCTCCAGGTACGTCCAGCAGAAATGGCCATCAGGAAGGTGAGGCCCCAGAATATATGCTGGTTCTTTTGTAGTAAACATCGTTATCTAAACTGTATCCGCTGCTGTTACTGCCATAAGTATTTTAGCAGAGGCCTGTCCTTTATCATATCTGTAGATTGGGAACAGTAGTTACTCGTACATATTCACGTAGCAAATTTTGGAAAGTTTCATATATTGTAGTAGGACAAATTGGTTTTATTAACTTCTTATTTTATTTATTTATTTTTTGAGACCTATCCAGGACATTACAATATGTAAACGGTAGTGCTAAAAAATCACACATTTGACAATTGGTGGCGTAACGTTCCCAGCAGCGATTGACTGTGATACTGCTGAATTTTGTTTGAAGTACTATCTCAGGTTCATTATGTAATTATCAGATTATTCAGGGTATAGTTAATGAAAAGATAAAAACAGGCTTTACTACGTAATTCGTACATGTAGACATGGGGCAACAGGGGACATTAATGAATATCCACTAGGTTCCGTTCTACTTCTAAGAGTGTCCATTATGTAAGCAAAACACCTATTTAATATACAAGATGCAACTTCAGTAACTTTTGATGATGGTGTTGTAACCAATATCTATAAACGACCAGCAATAGAAGACATTGTAAGTATTATCTGTAAACAAACTTGTATCATGAAAATTATCGTGTCAAAATTCTGAGGAGAGTTCGTCTTTGTTCTTAAGTCACCCTAATATGTGTCTTCCAGAATCGTATAAAGAAACTACTTCATCTATTCATGTCGTTATTTTGTATAATTGTGAGCTGTATAGAGAAATTAAGCCTCCAATATTTTTATAATCAGTATTGTACTATAGTATAGTATTCTGGGGTATCTTTCTTTCGTTGCAAGAAACTCGCAGTAAGGTTAATATTCTATTAGCGACGGTGATAATGTTGTACAGAAATGCTAGCACATGTGTATTCTCTTTATCAGGTCATTTTAAATAAATCAATAGAATTTAAAGCCTACACATTCTTGAACAATGCCACTACCAAATTATTTGCTGGCTTACTTAGTAGCTGGCAACTTCCTCTACTTCATAGAAGATTTTTTTACAGAATGTGTAGCTTCGTTGTTATTTATTGGCTATTCCTTTTAGGCGACACTGACGTAATGATATCAATGTAAGCAACACTCTATCAGTATTGTCAGTTGATGTTAACCGAGAGCAGAACGAACTCTTCTGTGCGTGTTCTGCAGAACTGCCTTCTGCAGTCGCTATCGGAGCAGAGGATAAAGCTACTGGTCATAAAGGTTATTCACAGTTTCTTTTGAGACAATACAGGTATCCTAAGTTAACACTGGGATAATGAAGACACATAACTTTCCATTTATCTTTGACGTCGTATGATACTTTCCTTTATTTCGCCATATTCTGAACGCAGGTTATTTTCTAATTATGGATCAGCATATAGTGATGCCTAAGAAAAATAATTGTATCACCTTCCACGCTACCACAGTAAGTTGGTGATATGTGCCTGTACGCTGCGTTAATGTCAATGGAAGTTCGAAGGCCAACCGGGTTAGTGTTGGACTGATAATGTCCAGAATTCAAACTTCTTCAGATCCTAGGAGTTTTTCTGCCACTTAGCTCTATTCTCAAGTCTAGAAATGATTTGTTATTAATTCAAACATCAAGATACCGTGGTCTGCAGTTTAGGATAAACTGTAGGTTCGCCGAAAGCTGGTGACGTAGGACGGTTCAAATACCAGATGAAGGCAATGGTATACAACCTCCAGTAATGCTCTCCAGTGCACAAACAAATGTTCGCATTATGGTTAAATTTAGCTTACTGCTCACTGAACTGCTTATGTACCTCTGATCCCTAATTAGTTTGATATGACTCGCTTTTATTTACTGAGTAATAGTGGCACACAATTAAAGCATTCACGAGCTATCTGACGGAAAGTATTCAGACACTATTAGCGGACAGCAAAATCGGGTGTGAAGACCATAACTCCTCTGTGGACACTTTCAACCTAGTTCGGAGTGTATGTAGTGGAATAAATGGACATTCTTCATCAACAGCAGAATCCAGAGGAGGTAGCGATGTTGGTGGCTGGCGTCTGGAGCAAACGCGACGTTATAACTCAACCCAGAAGTGTTCAAGATCGGGACTCTGGGCAGGCCAGTTCATGCATGGAATGTTGTTTTCCACGTAGCACTGTCTCACAGATGCTGCTTTATGATGGTGTGGATTGTCGTGCTGATACAAATAGATATCATTTCCAGACGTTTCTGTGATGAACTTAGCACACAATGCTATGTGTTCATATCCTTCTGTATGTATCGTTTACTTGAGTGCAATAAGGAAACCACACACTAACCGCGAATAACACTCCTATATTCTGTCACCCCCTTCTCTGTACCTCCCTGGTGGCATTGTATATGAAGGTGGATAACGTTCTCCAGGTATTGGACAAATCCAAATCCGTCCATCGTATTGCTGCAGGGTATAACGTGATTTACCAATCGAAATTATTCGTTTGAGTCACTGACTAGTGGTTTCGCTCTTCACACAACCTTGAGCGTGGCTTAGCACTGATTACACAAGAGCGTGGCTTATAATTAGCTGATTGTACCACATACTTTTTAACTACTTAAGCACAGGCATTTAGGTCGTTGAGCTACTGGCAGCACTTTGTAACTCACGGATGGTTTTTTCAACCAGTACATGATTTCTTACAACCACGCCAACGGTCTCTGCCGGTCAGTATATGGTGTCTACCTCGTTTAGATATATCTGTGGTTGTGTCTTCGTGTTTCCACTTCATAATCACATTATATCGAAAAGATACATTTGAAGACGTATGTTGGAAACATTATTTACTAAGTCCCTAAGTCCCCTCTAAATATCCTGGATACCTGTTACAGGAATTATATGTTCGAGTATAATGACTTTTCTGGAGACTAGAAATCTACTCTGTAAGTATCAGCAAGGGTTTCGAAAAAGACGATCGTATGTAACCCAGCTCGCGCTATTCGTCCACGAGACTCAGAGGGTCATAGACACGGGTTCCCAGGTAGATGCCGTGTTTCTTGACTTCCGCAAGGCGTTCCGTACAGTTCCCCACAGTCGTTTAATGACCAAAGTAAGAGCATATGGACTATCAAACCAATTGTGTGATTGGATTGAAGAGTTCCTAGATAACAGAACGCAGCATGTCATTCTCGATGGAGAGAAGTCTTCCGATGTAAGAGTGATTTCAGGTGTGCCGCAGGGGAGTGTCATAGGACCGTTGGTATTCACAGTATACATAAATGACCTTGTGGATGCCATCGGAAGTTCACTGAGGCTTTTTGCGGATGATGCTGTGGTATATCGAGAGGTTGTAACAATGGAAAATTGTACTGAAATGCAGGAGGATCTGCAGCGAATTGGCGCATGGTGCAGGGAATGGCAACTGAATCTCAATGTAGACAAGTGTAAAGTGCTGTTAATACATAGAGAGAAAGATCCCTTATCATTTAGCTACAACATAGCAGATCAGCAACTGGAAGCAGTTAATTCCATAAACTATCTGGGAGTACGCATTAGGAGTGATTTAAAATGGAATGATCATATAAAGTTGATCGTTGGTGAAGCAGATGCCAGACTGAGATTCATTGAAAGAATCCTAAGGAAATGCAATCCGAAAACAAAGGAAGTAGGTTACAGTACGTTTGTTCGCCCAGTGCTTGAATACTGCTCGGCAGTGTGGGATCTGTACCAGATAGGGTTGATAGAAGAGATAGAGAAGATCCAACGGAGAGCAACGCGCTTCGTTACAGGATCATTTAGTAATCGCGAAAGCGTTACGGAGATGATAGATAAACTCCAGTGGAAGACTCTGCAGGAGAGACGCTCAGTAGCTCGGTACGGGCTTTTGTTGAAGTTTCGAGAACATACCTTCACCGAGGAGTCAAGCAGTATATTGCTCCCTCGTACGTATATCTGGCGAAGAGACCATGAAGATAAAATCAGAGAGATTAGAGCCCACACAGAGTCATACCGACAATCCTTTCCACGAACAATACGAGACTGGAATAGAAGGGAGAACCGATAGAGATACTCAAGGTACCCTCCACCACACACCGTCAGGTGGCTTGCGGAGTAAGGATGTAGATATAGATGTAGATGTAGAATCGTGAAACACACTCTGTAAACTGAAAGAAATTCAACCTGCTTTTCAGCTCAATAGTTACGCTGATCTAATTTAATGTGTTGTGCGTAGTGGTATGGTGATAAATTCTGCTTATGGATTGAGCTTTTTCATTCAACATATAAAACGTCACAGCTCTGTGAGCCGTTAGTTATGCCCGCGTCAACCATGATGGTGCTGAATTTTTACTTGGGATGTTTCCATATGTCATTCTTTACACATTGCTGCGTAGATCATGATATGCTCCAGTACAGCTTCTTACTACCCAAATGGAGGGAATTAGTTAATATGTAGAAGCGAAACAGTTTATTTCAAAGAAGAAACAGCGTCATGAAAAAAAGTCTGAGTTCAAGCAAATATTTTTGTCAACCGGATTTGTATCAAACGACTGAGTAATATTAGACCTCTCATTGCCATGATTGTTGCATTAAAGAATAATTTATCGCCCAGTTAAGAAATCTCATTATAAAGTCATGTTGTGTGACTTTTCAGTGTCCAAATACTTCACTTGATTGCTCAGCACGGAAGAGCTCACCCACAGCAGTTGTTAAAATCACGAAGACAAAAAGAGCACAGAATATATTTTTTGTAGAGGACACTCTGAAGGATAGTTTCGTATATAAAGATTAACTGCTGTTCTCTGTTCCTGGACGCTATTACGAATTATTTTTTACTGTTACAACGGACAAAAGACTGCTGCAGGTAGGCATAAGTTTCACTTAAGGTGGAAATGACTTATTTAACTTTGGTAGGCCTTGATTTGCAACATTAATCCTTGTTCCTGCGTTACACACGCATGTGTTTTTCATCTATGTGTAATAATCCTTTCAAATTTACAGACGGACATCTGTGTAGAATTAATTCTTATTGAGATAGATCACTAAAGTATTGGAATTAAAAGAATTAAAAAAGACAATAATGTCTCTTAACAACAAACTGATCCATCAAAGGTGAGCAAGAAAGGAAAGCCGAGTTCTGGTTCGCTATGCCATTCGTATATCACATTAGTGTCTTTGTCCCGAAGAACTGGGTGCCAATGTGAGTGTATTTACACAAGTAAGTGTGATTGTGAATGTGTTTTTTATTTTTTTGTGCTCACTTTCTGTTGTGTGTGTGTGTGTGTGTGTGTGTGTGTGTGTGTGTGTGAGTGAGTGAGTGAGTGAGAGAGAGAGAGAGAGAGAGAGAGAGAGAGAGACTTGGAAAGGAACGAGGAGCAAGTGTTTTAGAGAGGTGTTGAGTTTCTCGTGTTGTTAACATTTGTCTTGTACCTATTTTACAGATTTTCCTTGTTACTGCGTTCCTGAATGCTATTTTAGCAGCACCGCAGTTGAATCCGAGAGACGCTACCATTGTTGTACTGGAGAATGACTTCAACGGAGTTGATCCGTGGCATTGGAGGTACGTCACTAATATGTTATACCTAAAGTACTCATCATCACATTTAACGCTAATGCACTTAAATAAAGGTTTTCCTACGATTACTTGTTAAAATGGAGGTAAGCTCAGTAGTCTGTCGCAAAGATAGAGCAACTATTGATAGTTTGTGACGCATTCGCTTTTAGAGATACAATGTTACTAACATATTCATTGTGGTTCGTCAGAAAGAGCTTCTCAGATTATACGGCCAAATACAGTAACGTCTACCAGCTATAAACATACTGATTTACACTCTCCTACTAATCGTTTTTAGAGATCAGTCTAAACACAGAGGGCAAAATATCTTACTGCTTTTGTGAATTATTCAGTCTAGTTTATACCTGATGCTGTTCTCCTTTTGACAATTATTTATTTCACATATCCTATATGGTACGCCCAAATTTAAGTGGTGTAATCTGGAGGACCGCAAAGTGTTCTTTTGAAGTTGTTGCAATATGCTGAAGTTAGGTATAGTACGTAATTCATGTAAGGAAAACGATTGCTGGCATTTGATCACTTCTCGAGAAGGGCACGAGATTTTTCGGATATAATAATAGTTGCTCATTTTTTATAAGACACTATACAAATATCTCAAAATAGATGTTGGAACTTTGTTGTAGCCTTTGCAACAAGATCTGTCCTCCCACACCCAGTTACTCCGTCATGATGAAACATCTCTCCAGCTTTTCGTAGACCAAAAAAACAGTATATTTCAACTCCCCGTCGAAGGTATGGTTCCCCAATTATTGGGGACGGACTGTACGCCAAGTTTTTTCGGAAGTGCGGAAAAGGATAATAGACAAGTAGTTTTCGAAGAAGACCACGGGAGATATAAATGTAAGTGGTCAGATACAGATGTGATCCTCTCATCTACAGAATGCTAATCTAAAGCCTTAGCATTACGCAATTTTCCTCGTTTCCATGCAACCATCAATCTCCAGATTCTCTTACCTTCATCTTTCGCCAATCAAGTGATATAACCACATTCCCAAATTTTTGTTTATATCTACCTTCCTCGTACCAACATTTACAATTGTTTTTTTGGAGACGTCCATTTATCTTCAAGTGAGCTAAGTATTGTAGTATTCAGCATCGCAGCATTTTTAGAGAGATTCAAAAACACATCACCATTCCTCAGAAGCGCACTATGCCACATCACTAAACTTTCATTCCTCCTGACAATTCTCTCTAACATCAGCCTACTCACCACCATTATTAAATTGTGTTCCGAGTCTGTATCTGCTGTTTATTACGCCCTACAAACCAGTATAACATTTTGGGATGTATGTCATGCTAAGATGTAATCAACTTTGTATGCTGCAGTATATACAGTTATTTCTCAGGTAGACCTCGTCTTCTTGTCTTTTTTGAACTGTATATTTGTTACTATTAGCTGAAATTTGTTGCATAACTCATTGAGGTTTACTGCTCTCTCATTTTATTACCAAACTCAGTTCCTCGCGTAACTTTTCCGTTTCCTTTATCTGTTCCCATCCTATTACCAGCTGAACTGTACTGCGGGATGCTAGTTTCCCTTACTCCCGTCCTATTTACTACAAGTGAGTCCCCGATCTCCACTAACCGAGTCTGCAGTTCCTTCCCCTACCACAGTGTTCCTATTCTCTATGATTATTAAATTTTCACCTCGTTTTAGAAATCGAGTTATCAATATTGATCGCTAATCCTTGGAGACATGAACTTTTCCTGAATTTTTTTTTTTTGTCTTTTACGTAACACTAATCCAAATATTATTGAAATAATTGTGACATTTTATGGTTCTAAAAAGTTAAGATTGTCTTATAGAAGACGGGCGCATCTAGTGCAATGAGTAAGGAAAGATATGTACGCTTTGTTGCACATAAATAATTTCCAGATTTTTCATAACACCCTAGTTTAACAAAGCATGAACTTTTATTCACTAAATGCCGCTCATGGATGTAACCCTCATCTATTTTAATAACATTTCATTTAGCTCACAGGTAGACCTTTTTTAGCAGCGCTTTACTTTGCTCACGAGTAAAACTTTTTACTTTCTTTAAGGTCTTATTATCAGACTTTTATTATTTTCTGTAACATCAAGAGATGAGTTAACGTTTATTTTTACACAGTCACTACCTCACCATTTTTAACAAAAGCATATCAACTGTAGTTTCAGGCTTTCGCTCTACTTTCGGTTTATTCCGTGCCATCATTCAGGAGCAGGGAACACTGTAAGGCTGTCATTACTCAATCGTCAGATTGTTTAGTGACTCCACTGCTACTTCACAGTCACTCTTGCGAGTAGCACGATCCGGTGGTCTACCGCAGCGACCTTTCCGCACCTCGACCCGCATTTCTGCTCCTGTTGAGTAAATACTAGGCGCATAGATCGCAACACGCTAATAGAGTCGTCATTAAACCACATCCAATTACACTTCTGTTCAGAGTCAAGCGTAGCTGGGTAAAGAGAGATAAGGCTAAGAAGAAAAGTGACTATCCATTGCAATTCGCCTTTAGGACTCTTCCAAAAGCACAACGTTACCTTTAACTGTAGGAAACCGTACACCGATTTGGAATGTCAGTTGAGAATAAAAAAAAAAGGATACACTGCAACTGTGGTCACCCAATAGAGTTCTCGTTGTCAAAAAGGAAGATTATAGCCTAATTTCCCGTCGGCGACGAGGTAATTAGAGGCGGAGCAGAAGCTCCGGTTTGGGAAGTATATGGAAGTGAAATAGCCCTTCCCTTTCAAAAGAACTATCCCGACATCTACCTTAAGGCATGTATGAAAATAGTGGGTAAACCTGCGTCTGGATGGCCACATGGAGATTTGAACCGCAGGTCTCACGAACTGCTTCCAGATTCTCACCACTACACTACTTCTTGCACTAGCGTTTTATATTCTGTCTCCTTTATTAATGAACCATACTTTCCTACAGTTCTCCCAATAAACCAGAGTCTAGCATTTACATTTCTTAGCACAATCCTCATATGCACGTTTTATTTCATGTCACTTTGCAACGTTACTCCCGAGATATTTAAATAGCGTGACTGTGTCAAGCAGGACGCTACTAATGCTGTGTACGGACATTACGGATTTGTTTTTTCTACTCATCCTCATTCACTTACATTTCTATACATTTAAAGCTAGCTGCCATTCATCACACTAACTAGAAATGTTGTCTAAGTCATCTTGTATCCATCTACGGTCACTTAACTTCGACACCTTACCATACACCGCAACATCATTACAAAACAACCGCAAATTCCTTCCACCCTCGCCGCTAAATCATTTGTGTACATAGAGAAGAATAGCGGTTCTATCACACTTCCCTGGGCCACTTCTAACGACACCCTTGTCTCTGATGAACACTCGCCATTGAAGACAACATATTGGGTTCTATAACGTAAGAAACACGCAAGCCACTTACATGTCTGTGAGCCTATTCTATATATTCGTACCTCTTTAACAGCCTACAATGGGACACTGTGTCAGACGATTTCTGAAAATCTAGAAATATGGAATCTCCTTGTTGTCGTTCATCCGTAGCTCGAAGTGTATCATGCGAGAAAGGGCAAGCTGAGTTTCTCAAGAGCGATACTTTCTAAAACCCTGCTTGTCATCTCAAGGAAGTTCCTTATATTTGAACTGAGAATATGTTCAAGGATTCTGCAGTAAATGGATGTTCTGCTTATTGGTCTCTAATTTTGCGCGTTCGTCCTTTTGCCCTTCTTATACACAGGAGTCACCTGCGCTTTATTCCAGTCTACGCCAAGGATACTTCTTACTATGTTGTCTATACGCTTTCAATCTTTTTTATTCTATCTGATTTACATTATGAGGAAGAAAATTAACTATGTTTTAACGTTACATCTCTCTATTTCGTCGAACGGGGTTAAATTTCTATGAAAATTAAACCACTTGCTACCGAAATATTCTAAGGTTGGTAGCACGAATGTTTTGTAAGCAATCAAATTGTAGACATTGCACTTCCATAGGTTTCTACCAATGAACCGATGTTAGGCACCTGCGATACTGAGCCTATATGATCCTTCCATTTCATATCGCTACTAATTTTTACCCCCATGTATTTATAAGCGTTGACAGTTTACAGTTATGAATCATTGATTTTGTAGTCATATGGCACTATGTTGTTTCTTTTCCATTTCGTGAATTGCAGAATTATGGATTTCTGAACATTTATAACACGTTGATTATCTCTGCTTTGAAATATTGTCAAGGTGTGACTGAATATTTATTCAGTTACTTTCAGGCTGTACGTCATTGAAAGTAAGCACTTCACCTGCTAATAGTCTCAGGTTACTATTAAAGTCACTAATACGGAACAGGAACTGTTAGGGTCACAATACACTTTCCCAGAGCACACCTGAAACCACCTCTACTTCAATCGATAGCTCCACATCCAAAATAACATGCTGCGTCATCCACATCAGAAAACCTCAATCCACTCACAACTTTAGGTTGATACCACACGTGGTAGAACTTCCAATAATATTCGTAAGCCTAGATGCTGCCGAGTCAAATTTTGTCCAAAAATGAAAACGATACTGCACCGGCCTGACCCCCTTGATCAGAGACTTTCAATATGTCATGTGAGAAAAGCGAATTGGGTTCCAGATGAGTGATGTTTTAGGAATCCATGATGGTTGGCAAGAGAAAGGCCATTGTGTTCAATATACCTCATTACGTTTGTACTCAGAATGTATTGTAAGATTCTAGAATAACAAATAAATTTCGTTAACACTGGATGGTAGTTTTGTTCATCACTTCTGCTACCCTTCGTGCAGATGGGTGTGACTTTACTCTTTATTCCAAACATCTGGCACGGTTTTTTGTTCCACGTGTACTACCGTACATTATGGTGGAAACAGGGGCTGAGCTGGTATAGAATCTGACAGGGATTTTATCGAGCCTTTCAGGTCTCTTCAGTTTTGCAGTTTCAGTTGTTTTTCAACAATACTGACACTGATATTAGTATCACTCATCATGGAAACTATGCAATAATTGGGGCAGTATTCCTAGATTTTTTGGTTGCAAAAGATAATTTGAAAACGGAGTTTCGCTTTTCTGCTTTTATTTTGTTATAATCAGTTTCACTATAGTTTCTTTGAGTTTTGTGTCAGATCTTTTGATGATATTCTGCTAACGTAAGGCTTCACGAATAAGCCTCTTGACAGACAAATATGATTCATTTTGCATCTCTCTATCGAGAAACCTATGCTTTATTTTACACCTATTACTAGCTGGTTGGTTGCTGTAGAACATTCTTTACACTTCACCACGCGGAATCTTTACCGTCACCGTCTGTTCTTCTAGGCACATATCTATGAAGTGCTTGGTTAACTATTCTCGTAAAGTTGAGTCACAGTTCTTCTACATGGTCCTGTCTAGATCGAAATGTGTCACTTTACCTCATTAACATATTTTAGATCTTAATATACACTGCCTTAGAAGAAAGATGTTAGTGCAACTTTGGTATGTCAATGAATAGTCTGTGTGAGACGTACAAGAGCAGCCAGCGGGCATTAGCGTCGCTCGTGTATACTGTTGAGACAAACCTGGCAGGTCACATAAGGAGCGTGAGGCGTGTAAAATAAGTGATCATGATGAAGGACACTGAGGTACAGTATACTGTAGCCTACTCTGTGGGCGACTACGTTTACAAGTAACTGGCCATGTTTACAAGTAACTGGCCATGTTGTGCGGCTGGATGGCAGACATAGGAGTCCCAGTAAGAAGAGACTGCCGAAATGAACACTATATTTCCAATTGACACATTGATTCTGCGGCTTGGTGGGAAAGAATCACGCCCCTGCCCCATAAAAGTGGACCTGTAATTAGTCAACTGGCGGCCACCGTCTGTCCAGCAGGATGCAACTCACGCTGGCACGCTGCTTTGCTGACGTATGCTCTCAGCGCCAGGCCTGCACTCTGTTGCGTGAGCCACAGCCCTGATATCAACAATACATAGCGGAATCTTGCAGAGGTAGCGTCTCTTGGATGAATGAGCACACCCAGCTGGCCAAGGTGCGTTGCAAGAGGTGCACCCACCTCCTTGTCAGAGGGCAGTTGCTGTGCATGAGGTGTGACCCACTGCTGTCTCACAGAAGTCTGGTACCTGCTGGAGTGGACCAGCAAGCCCACAGTACTGTACCACCAACTCCAGTAATGGATTTAGTACATTGGCAGGGCCTCAAAACAGTGGTAGTGGCTACTGGCTCCATGTCACCTCCCCATTTGGCATAGCCGCTGTGTTCTGGCGGTACTGCTGGACTGCGAAAGGCTCTGTTACAAGATCAATGATTACTAATACCCAACAGCAACACATTTCTTGTGCCAATGTACCACTTCTGGCAATATGTTCAGCAACACCACCGAAACTCGATGATGGGGACATTGCCTAGCCTGCGCCATGTATTACCAGTGTGATGGTAAGTTATACCGAGGAAGGCTAGTCCACCTCGCAAAAATTTCATATGCTTATCGTCTTATCCTAATTGTCGAAATGCCGCGCTTACAAGTCATTGGTGGCTAAGCAATATTCCACTGCATCTTAACGCAAATTTTACTCGTAGTCTGTTAGCAGCGCTACATTGTTCCCCTCAACGGTGACGACCTAGACTCTCGAGTGTCCTTTAGGAATGGTTTCCCACAATGTGTCACCTATACCGCAAGTTCCTCCTTCAAAACATCGGGCAGCACAATTCTCGAAGTCCATATTCCGCATTTGAGTACAATCCTTACGATATTCATTTGCTTGCACCTACCTCACTTAACAGTCTGTTAGTTTTTTGAGATCTTTCATCAGTCTGTGCTGCTACACTCCCCACAATCCGTAAATCATATGCCCTTCGTAATTTGAAAGTATCTACCACTTACAGAATGAGATTTTCACTCTGCAGCGGAGTGTGCGCTGATATGAAACCTCCTGGTAGATTAAAACTGTGTGCCGGACCGAGATTCGAAATCGAGACCTTAGCCTTTGGCGGGGAAGTGCTCTACCACCTGAGCTACCCAAGCACGACTCACGCCCCGTCCTCACAGCACAGGAATTCTATGACAGCACGTTGCTTCTGACGAACGTCAAGTGTAGCAGCCATCTTGACGATATGCTGTGACGACGCCACTCACGGGAACAGGTTGAACTAGTTTTGAAAACAAGGGGGAAGTATGTATCTACACACTGTAAAACGTTCACACATGCAGAATGAAAATTCTATTTTTGTAAAAATGGTGTGTATTTCTTTTGGAGTGACCCTCGTAGAAACGAGTACAGGGAGAGACTGGAAGAAGCTGTCAAACGCGCAGTAACTTTACTACAGTATGGAATGGGCAAGTGGGTGATGTTGTCTAGCATGTCCATGTTGGACGCCTGCGGCTGTTTTGAGGCGCTCTGAGGTCAATCTCAGAGACAGTAAGAATAGAAGTGGAGAAAAAAGTAAAAATAAGGAAGCAGCAGAGTACATAGGAAAGTGTAAATGAATCTAAATTACTATCTGTTTCATGTGTGGGGTACTGGGAGTTGTATCTTAAGCATGAATGTATGAATTTTGTGTTATAATAATGGTTTTTTAGTTTACTTTTGTGAAAAATGCTGATCGATGACAGCAGGTTACTTAGAATTATTTTAGGCCATGTCCTCAGGTTATTTTACACCAAGAACTAGGACGGGAAGGATGCTAGTTCTGGCGATGCTGTACCTCATCGACCGAGGCAGAGCGTGGGCACTGCGGAACCATTTTCTGTTTGCCAGTAAAGAGAACGTGGTGGTTTCTAGTCACCAATGAACACTCAGTTAAGTGTTTAGTGCATGGCAATTCCGGAGTGAATGAGGAGGCTGGATGAGGTGTTTTCCGATTTGAGACGGGTAGTCAAGAACAAAGGAGTACTTGGGAAAGTTTATGGGGAGTACAAGAAATAGCATAAAGCTTGAGAGCAGCTGCGAAGGCAAATATAGCAAATAGTGGAGGTAGTGTGTGACGTTTGCTACAACAGCAGAAGAGAGGTTGCATATATGTATGGGGAAGTATTTTGGAGACTGTATTTAGAACGGTATAAGCTGGTAACGAAAGCGAACTGAACGCGACATTGGAGGCACTGTAGGAGCTGGTAAAGGATAATAAGTCAAGGACAAATGGTATACTAAGCAGATCCCGAATTTGGAGAGCAGAATGCGTCTGTTGAACTACCCTTTCCTTGGGGATTTGATGCCCACACATATCGCAGTCGAAAGCGACAATTAACAGAGCGATGATGTTCTCCACGATTTGTGACACTCCTGCAACCCCCTGGTCTATTCGTTCATTCTTTCAGAACATCGTGGGCTTGAAACACCACTGAGCATCATCGCACCACTCTCGAGTACAGTTCGACCGTAAGTTTTGCTCTTGTGTACAGTTTGGAACCATTAGAGACCATTAACAGCCATACTACGAAATATGAAGATGATCCGAAGCAAGAAGTGCTCGTGCATTTTCAGACCTCATTTCGAGGGGAGGGGGGACAACATTGACACAGTTGTAAATAAAACCCAGATCATCCTTGTGAGGCCCATTCAGTTCTGCAACAACCCAGATTTATTGAGAAATTTTAGGAATGAACCTGTACTGAGAAAACCTTTGAAGTAGTTCGTGGAACATGCATGCAGGCAATCCTGCTAGCAGTTCAAATACATTCTTAAAAATCTCAATAAAAGTGATCGGATGCCTGGGAGTGTGCTTCAAAGTTGGGGTATTAGAGGGACTCTTTGACGTTTTATTCACACATTTGTCTATGTCACACTCCCTTATGATCACGCTACCAGGGGGGAGGGCGGAACAGGAGAGCTGAAAGTGCTTAAGCGTCTATTGTACACAAGAGCAAAAATTGTGGACGTATTGCGTTCCAAAGGGGTGCCAAAGGGGTGCCGAGGTGACGCAGATTTTTTTTATGTGTGTATTTAAAAATCCTGAATTTCAGTACCCCTACAGTAACTGTCTGCTAGTACTAACACACACATTTAGCAAGTGCGCCTGAAATACTGCTAGCGTTCTGGAGCCACACACACACACTCACTCACACACACACATACACACAAACACACGTAAAAAATATATTGGTAAATAGTTCAATAGCCTGGTACTCTATGCTGCGCAGTAATGATTGGTGGGTGCAATGCTTGCGCAGGTACGAGACGAGCAACGGCATCCGGCAGGAGCAGTTCGGCACGGAGGGCGACGGCGCGCGCCTGCGGGGCAGCTTCTCGTGGCAGCCGCCGGACGCGGGCAGCGCAACCTACAGCGTCACCTACGAGGCCGACGAGAACGGCTACCGGCCCAGAGTGGCCTTCGGCAGCGGAGCAGTGGCTGTGCGCCCCACACCGCTGCCGCGACCTACAGAACTGCCCTTCCTACAGCCCTCTCTGGCCATTGGAAGTAACGCTGCACTTACACTGGTGGGCTGAACGGCCAGTCAATTCATGTCACTGGATCTTTTAAATCCCTGAAATTTCAACATCAGCTTCTGAACTGACTTTTTAAAATCGTTGAGAAAGTGTGCAACAACTACCGCTGTCAGATGGGACATTGGTAATAGCCTCTGCCATCTAACAGCAGAAACTTTTGTGAGGTGTTGCAATCTCTCTGAATTGTTGGGAATTTGAAGAAACCGTATCTACATCTATATCTGTATCCATACTCCGCAAGCCACCTGACGGTGTGTGGCGGAGGGTACTCTGAGTACCTCTATCGGTTCGCCCTTCTAATACAGTCTCGTATTGTTCTTGGAAAGAAAGATTGTCGGTATGTCTCTGTGTGGGCTCTAATCTCTCTGATTTTATTCTTGGGGTCTCTTCGCGAGATATACGTAGGAGGGAGCAATTTACTGCTTGACTCCTCAGTGAAGGTATGTTCTCGAAACTTCAATAAAACCCCGTACCGAGCTACTGAGCGTCTCTCTTGCAGTCTTCCACAGGAGTTTACTATCATCTCCGTAACTCTTTCGCGTTTACTAAATGATCCTGTAACGAAGCGCGCTGCTCTCCATTGGATCTTCTCTATCTCTTCTATCAACACTATCTGGTACGGATCCCACACCTGTGAGCAGTATTCCCCACAAGAAGAAAATTTACTAAATTTGTTGTACAAATGAACAAAACAAATGAGTAAATTATATTTGTATACTTTGTACTGGAATGTTTCTCATAATAGACTCTATTTTGTTAACAGTGGCAAAAGTTCCACAGCTCGATACGTCCTAGATGCTGTGTGATGAAGACAGTTCTCAAATGTCTTCTGCGTACGATATCGTGCAGCTACAAATATTTGTTCAATGACATTATTTTCCCAAACATCTCAAACAATTTATGTATGCTCACCTAGATGTGATAAATCCTCTATCCACAGTCATACCTGTCCCAAAACAACAAATTTATCTTTAAATATTCGCTAGTTTTGATTAATAAGGTGGTGTAGTTATATGACATTTCTGAAGATTATGTAACTCAAGAAAGAGAATACCTTTGGCTGTGAATTATCGCTAATGCAGTATCGTTAACGAGTAAACTAGTTTCATCTGTTCTGTTTTTTTCAACGAGTGTACTAAAAATATTCACACTACTGCACAAGGCAGACAACTATCTGAGCGTCTGCTGCAAGAGCTTTATACAGATATAAAACAGACAAAAGTTATTACACATACTTCCAGAATATTATAAGTTTAATAAGGTAATGAAAAGGCCATATAGAGTAAAACTTCAATTTGACTAAATTTTATGACGAATTTATGTATAATGGGACCCCCCCCCCTAAGGCGGCCGTGTGGCCGAGCGGTTCTAGGCGCTTCAGAGTGGAACCGCGAGACCACTACGGTCGCAGGTTCGAATCCTGCCTCAGGCATGGACGTGTGTGATATCCTTAGGTTAGTTGGGTTTATGTAGTTCTAAGTTCTAGGGGACTGATGACCTGAGATGTTAAGTCCCATAGTGCTCAGAGCCATTTGAACCATTTTTTTGGACCCCCCTAAGCCACTCTAGAACTTTTAGCGGTAATAAACTCTGAGAATCTAACAATTGGTGTAAGCTACACAAAATTAAGATACGAGTACAGCATCTTAGAAAATCAAGATAGTACCTTCATTGAAGGAAGAGAAAATTTTATTATATGAGTTCTTAGCCAAAGCGTGAATATGTGGCTAAGCAGCAGGCTACAAATTTAAATGGTCAATATTCAGTCCTGCGTTTCTAACAGGACTTGTTCTTCTCTCATTTATTATTTCTTTTATCTCTGGCAATTGTTCACGTATATAAAAATGCAAGGTACATGGTAGCTAGTAGTCTACATTAAACGTTGAGTACGCCATAAATAGAGAGGTAGGATAGTTCAAATTCCATCGAAGGACCAGGACCATATGTAGAAGAGACTTGCCGTTTTCAGCTTGCTTTCTGCACAGCTTTTGCTTCGCTTTGCCAGAAAAGAAAATATTTCGAGGATTTTGAAAAATATATGTAAAAAAAGAGATCGCAAATGTAAAGAAGCTTCCACTATGGAAAAGGTGAGATGAGATTTTATTGGGAATGATGAGATGACTGGAGGACTGAATGTACTGACCTATCACAATTTGTTAACAGAAACTGGAGAAAACTACAAGGAGAATAACGAAACAAACCATCGAGGTACTCGACGGATATCGGTTATAAATGACGACGTCAGTAACCAACAACATCGTTAGAAACGTGCAACACCCTTAATATATCCATAAATATCTGTTTAGTTAGAGAGATCAACCACTTTAACTACCAAAACAAATAATGACATCCTAAAAGCAATGTCTTATGAGGTAAGTTAAGTTTCTTGAAGTATAAAGAAAAACGCCTGATTATGATGCAGTTTAAATAGTGTTCAAAGATTGAATAAAGGAAATACGGCAGAAATTATTAACAGAAGCTCTTCGAAAAAACACAGCACCTGAAAACTGACAGTATGTTGTAATTAGTCATAAAAAGGAGACAAAACATAAGAAAAACTACAAAGTGAACAGACTCTCCCTACATCTCTGCCGCGCGGGGCAGCCGTGCGGTCTCGGGCGCCTCGCCACGGTTCGCGCGGCTCCCCCAGTCGGAGTTCGAGTCCTCCCTTGGGCATGGGTGTGTGTATTGTCCTTAGCATAAGTTAATTCAAGTTAGATTAAGTACTGTGTAAACCTATGAACCGATGACCTCAGCAGTTTGGGCCCATAGAACTTACCACAAATTTCGAAATGTCTACATCTGTAAAGTTATCAACTGCTTTTATTAAAGATGTAATTTTATCGGTCAACAACAGAGGTGTCGGTTGGTCACAGCCAGTGTGCTCCCTGCCGCCGTTGGATAAGCAGCTGCAGCAGCAAGTCGTATGCTCTTAGCCCACTTATTTGTTACATAGTTTAATTCTTAATTTCTTTGCGTGTTTTTGGTATTTGCATTGTTTACTTCATAAATTTCGGGCGTATTATAGTATTTGAGAGTTGTAGCATCGCGTTTTAGTACCTGAATAGTGTAAAATCGCGTAGTCTCCTTCCGCCGCCGAGCAGTGTGTCAGCAGTGCTCAAATAGCAGCGTTACTGCATTTACTAGGCAATCTTGTATTTTAATAACCGTTTAAATTTTGTGTCGAATTGTTTGTGCTCTCTGTAGATTAGTTCAGACGTTCTTTGCACAACAGTTTTTAGCATGGATAGGGATTGCAACTGCTGTGTTCGGATGCAGGCTGAGTTGGCATCCATTCGCTCCCAGCTTCAGGCAGTGTTGGCTTCGGTCACACAGCTTAAGGCTGTTGCCAATGGGCATCACTGTGGGGGTCCGGATGGTGGTTTGTCGGGGACGGCCAGCTCGTCCCACGCATCCCCCGATCGGACTACGACTGTGGCTGCGCGGGATACTGCCCACATTGAGGCTGATCCCTCACCTCTGGTAGAGTGGGAGTCGTCTGGAGGTGTGGCAGGGGGCGAAAGACATTCCAGAAGGCTGAACGAAAGGCCTCTCCAGTTTGTCTGACGAACCGGTTTCAGGCTCTGTCTCAGGCTGATACTAATCTTTGGCCGGACATGGCTGCTTGTCCTGTTCCAGGGGTTGCCCTCAGTCTGCAAGATCCGAGCGGTGGCAGAGGGTGGGCTTACTGGTAGTTTTGAGCTCCAACGTCAGCCGCGTAATGGGGCCCCTTAGGGATATGGCAGCAAGAGAGGGGAAGAAAACCAATGTGCACTCCGTGTGCATACCGGTTGGGGGTGGGGTCATTCCAGATGTGGAAAGAGTCCTTCCGGACGCCATGAAGGATACAGGGTGCACTCATCCGCAGATGGTCGCTCATGTCGGCACCAATGATGTGTGTCGCTATGGATCGGAGGAAATCCTCTCTCGCTTCCGGCGGCTATCTGATTTGGTGAAGACTGCCAGTCTCGCTAGCGGGATGAAAGCAGAGCTCGCCATCTGCAGCATCGTTGAAAGGACTGACTGCAGACCTTTGGTACAGAGCCGAGTGGAGGGTCTGAATCTGAGGCTGAGACGGTTCTGCGACCGTGTGGGATGCAGATTCCTCGACTTGCGCCGTAGGGTGGTGGAGTTTCCGGTTCCGCTGGATAGGTCAGGAGTCCACTACACGCAGCAAGCGGCTACACGGGTAGCAGGGGTTGTGTGGCATCGACTTGGCGGTTTTTTAGGTTAGATGGCCTCGGGCACGTACAGAAAGGGCAGCAGCCGCAAATGGTGTGGGGCAAAGTCAGGACATGCGGGGGCCAAGCAGCAATCGGTATTGTAATTGTAAACTGTCGAAGCTGCATTGGTAAAGTACCGGAACTTCAAGCGCTGATAGAAAGCACCGAAGCTGAAATCGTTATAGGTACAGAAAACAGGCTGAAGCCAGAGATAAATTCTGCCGAAATTTTTACAAAGGCACAGACGGTGTTTAGAAAGGATAGATTGCATGCAACCAGTGGTGGCGTGTTTGTCGCTGTTAGTAGTAGTTTATCCTGTAGTGAAGTAGAAGTGGATAGTTCCTGTGAATTATTATGGGTAGAGGTTACACTCAACAACCGAGCTAGGTTAATAGTTAGGTCCTTTTACCGACCTCCCGACTCAGCAGCATTAGTGGCAGAACAACTGAGATAAAATTTGGAATACATTTCACATAAATTTTTCAGCATGTTATAGTCTTAGGTGGAGATTTCAATTTACCAGATATAGACTGGGACACTCAGATGTTTAGGACGGGTGGTAGGGACAGAGCATCGAGTGACATTATACTGAGTGCACTATCCGAAAATTACCTCGAACAATTGAACAGAGAACCGACTCGTGGAGATAACATCTTGGACCTACTGATAACAAACAGACCCGAACTTTTCGACTCTGTAAGTGCAGAACAGGGAATCAGTGATCATAAGGCCGTTGCAGCATCCCTGAATATGGAAGTTGATAGGAATATAAAAAAAGGGAGGAAGGTTTATCTGTTTAGCAAGAGTAATAGAAGGCAGATGTCAGACTACCTAACAGATCAAAACGAAAATTTCTGTTCCGACACTGACAATGTTGAGTGTTTATGGACAAAGTTTAAGGCAATCGTAAAATGCGTTTTAGACAGGTACGTGCCGAGTAAAACTGTGAGGGACGGGAAAAACCCACCGTGGTTCAACAACAAAGTTAGGAAACTACCGCGAAAGCAAAGAGAGCTTCACTCCAAGTGTAAACGCAGCCAAAACCTCTCAGACAAATAGAAGCTTAACGATGTCAAAGTTAGCGTAAGGAGGGCTATGCGTGAAGCGTTCAGTGAATTCGAAAGTAAAATTCTATGTACCGACTTGACAGAACATCCTAGGAAGTTCTGGTCTTACGTTAAATCAGTAAGTGGCTCGAAACAGCATATCCAGACACTCCGGGATGATGATGGCACTGAAACAGAGGATGACACGCGTAAAGCTGAAATATTAACACCTTTTTCCAAAGCTGTTTCACAGAGGAAGACCGCACTGCCGTTCCTTCTATAAATCCTCGCACAAACGAAAAAATGGCTGACATCGAAATAAGTGTCCAAGGAATAGAAAATCAGCTGGAATCACTCAACAGAGGAAAGTCGACTGGACCTGACGGGATACCAATTCGATTCTACACAGAGTACGCGAAAGAACTTGCCCCCCTTCTAACAGCCGTGTACCACAAGTCTCTAGAGGAACGGAAGGTTCCCAATGATTGGAAAAGAGCACAGGTAGTCCCAGTCTTCAAGAAGGGTCGTCGAGCAGGTGCGCAAAATATAGACCTATATCTCTGACGTCGATCTGTTGTAGAATTTTAGAACATGTTTTTTGCTTGCATATCATGTCGTTTTTGGAAACCCAGAATCTACTCCGTAGGAATCAACATGGACTCCGGAAACAGCGATCGTGTGAGACCCAACTCGCTTTATTTGTTCATGAGACCCAGAAAATATTAGATACAGGCTCCCAGGTAGATGCTATTTTCCTTGACTTCCGAAAGACGTTCGATAGAGTTCCGCACTGTCGCCTGATAAACAAAATAAGAGCCTACCGAATATCAGGCCAGCTGTTTTTAGCAAACAGAACACAGCATGTTGTTATCAATGGAGAGACGTCTACAGACGTTAAAGTAACCTCTGGTGTGCCACAGGGGAGTGTTATGAGACCACTGCTTTTCACAATATATTTAATGACCTAGTAGATAGTGTCGGAAGTTCCATGCGGCTTTTCGCGGATGATGCTGTAGTATACAGAGAAGTTGCAGCATTAGAAAATTGTAGCGAAATGCAGGAAGATCTGCAGCGGATAGGCACTTGGTTCAGGGAGTGGCAACTGACCCTTAACATAGACAAATGTAATGTATTGCGAATACACAGAAAGAAAGATCCTTTATTGTATGATTATATGATAGCGGAACAAATACTGGTAGCAGTTACTTCTATAAAATATCTGGGAGTATGCGTGCGGAACGATTTGAAGTGGAATGATCATATAAAATTAATTGTTGGTAAGGCGGGTACCAGGTTGAGATTCATTGGAAAAGTCCTTAGAAAATGTATCCCATCAACAAAGGAGGTGGCTTACAAAACACTCGTTCGGCCAATACTTGAGTATTGCTCATCAGTGTGGGATCCGTACCAGATCGGGTTGACGGAGGAGATAGAGAAGATCCAAAGAAGAACGGCGCGTTTCGTCACAGGGCTATTTGGAAACCGTGATAGCGTTACGGAGATGTTTAATAAACTCAAGTGGCAGACTCTGCAAGAGAGGCGCTCTGCACCGCGGTGTAGCTTGCTTGCCAGGTTTCGAGAGGGTGCGTTTCTGGATCAGGTATCGAATACATTGCTTCCCCCTACTTATACCTCCAGAGGAGATCACGAATGTAAAATTAGAGAGATTAGATGGCGCACGGAGGCTTTCAGACAGTCGTTCTTCCCGTGAACCATACGCGACTGGAACAGAAAAGGGAGGTAATGACAGTGGCACGTAAAGTGCCCTCCGCCACACACCATTGGGTGGCTTGCGGAGTATAAATGTAGATGTAGATTAACGCTAGTTGCATTTAAGGGAATCTCCCGCCCCCACTTCCGCAACCTCCACCACACCCCCCCCCCCCCCCCGCCCCGCACACACACACACAGGGAAATTCACACAATGAACGTGCACCTAAGGTTATTGTATGTGGTGCGTTCTAGGTCAGGATGTAACATGATACTTTACCCAAGCATCTCAGGCAAATGTGTCTCATAATTTGATCGACAGCTCTCCCCTGGGGTTAACGTTTCATGCTGTAAAGAAAATGCGAGATTTTGGAAGTAATAGTCATTCTTACTGTGAGTACATGAACGATACATTTAGCCTGTTATTTTAAGAGCAGTTTATCCACTATTATCATTTTCAGTACGAATATAATTCAATTCAAATCTTTCTGAGTTAGGTTATTGTCATGGCTGATCTTACATTCTCCTGTACGTGCAACGCAGCCATCTAGTAAGACACTAAAGTAAAACGAAAGAAAGGATGAAAAAATATTTTGAAAATATATAATCAAGGTAGTGCGTAGTATTCATTATGAAACTCATATTATATTTCAATCCACAAACGTCTAAACACTGTCGGAAATATTTTCTACAGAATAACAGTGTTCAGCTTTTGAGTGACTAAGAAGGTCGATTAGGAGAGCTCGGTACCCTACTAAACTACGTAACTGTCAGTTGTTTTATTACAGTTTGTATCTTCCAAACTATCCAGTGAGACACGAAACGTTCTAAACCATTAAAAGAAAGATATAATAAAATAATTTAACAATATATAAACAAGTCTTTTCTGAATCATCAGTCTTCTAACTAGTTTGATGCTGCCCGTCACGACTTTCTCCCTTGTGCCGACTTTTCATCTCACATCAGCAATTGTAACCTAAGTCTTCTGTTATTTACAGGATGTATTTCAATCTCTGACTTCCTTACTGTTTTTCCCCTCTACAGCTCTCTCTAGATCGTGGAAACTTTTACCTGTTTCTGATGTCGAAAGAGACCCCGTATCATCTTGTCTGTTCGTGTCAGTGTTTCCACGTATACCGTTCCTCGCCTATTCTTTGGAGAACCTCCTCATTCATTACCTGAGCAGTATACATAATTTTCAACATTTGTCTGTAGCACCGTATCTCAGCTGCTTTGATTCTCTTCTCTTCATGTTTTCCCACAGTTCACTTTTCACTAATGCTGTGCTCCAAATGTCCATTCTCAAAAATTTCTTCCTCAATTTAAGGCCTCTGTCTGATATTACAACATTCCTCTTGACCAGGAGTATCCTCATTTTCACAGAGGACAGTAAGGTCATCAACGAATCTTGTTGTTGATACCGTTTCACCTTGATTTTTACCATCGCTGTTGACCTCTTCCTTTTATTTATGTCGTTGCTTCTTCGCTGTATAGACTGAACATTAGGGACAAAAGACTACGTCCGTGCCTTACACTCTTTTTAATCCTAGTACTTCTTTCTTGATTTTTCATTCTTGTTCTTCGCTCTTGGTTCTTGTGCATATTGTATATTACTCACCTTTTCCTAAAGATTGCCCCTATTTTTCTCAGAATTTCTAACATCTTGCACCATTTTACGTTGTAGACAATTCCTAGTCAAGTGTCTTGATTTTTCGTCTGTCTTACTTCCATTACCATCCGCAAACCTCAGAATTACCTCTACAGTGCCTTTACCTTTCCCAAGACGAACGTATGGTCATCTAACGGCTCCTCAGTTTCCTTCTACTTTCTTCTGCATGTTATTACTTTTAGCGACTTGAGTGCTGGAGCTATTGAGCTGATTGTATGTAAAATCTCACACTTGTCGGCTCTTGCTACCTTGGGAATTATTTGGATGATGTTTTTCCGGAAGTTTGATGGTATATCGACAGTCTCATACATTCTAAAGAGAAATGTATATAGTGCTATTGCTGTCACTTCCCGAAATGATTATAGAAATTCCGATGGAATATGATCAGTCTTTTCTTCCTCACATGATCTTAAGCAGTCTAGAGCTTTTTAAATTCTGATTCTAATTCTAGATCTCCGATCCCTTTCCTGTCGACTCCTGTTCCTTTTTCCATCACGTTATCAGGTAAGACTTCCCTCTCAAATAGGGCCTAACGTACTTTTCCAAGTATCCATTCTCTATTCTGCATTTAACCCTGGAATTTCCATCGCACCCATGGTACTGCCCTTGTATTTAATTTCACCAAATGTAGTTCTGACTACTCTATATGTTGATTTAGTCTATACGGCAATCATTTCCTTTTCTGTTTATTCACATTTTTCATAACCAAATGTAGTTCTGACTACTCTATATGTTGAGTCAGTCTATACGGCAATCATTTCCTTTTCTGCTTATTCACATTTTTCATGCACCCATTTCGCCTTAGCTTCATGGCACTTCCTACGTATTTCATTTCTAAGTGAAATGTATTTCTGTATTCCTGAATGTTCCTAAACTTTTTTGTACTTCTTTCTTTCGTCGATCAACTGAAATACCTCTTCTGATAACCTCAGTTACTACGCATTTACCTTCTTTCTACCTATATTTATCCCCCAGCTTCTGCGGTTCTCTGTTTAGGGATGTCAATTCCTCTTTAACAGAACTGCCTACTGAGCTATTCATTATCATAGTATCTGAAATGCCACCTTTCAGAGCGCGGCTTAACCATATACACGTCCAACAACATTTAAAAGGGAACAACAGTTTGTATAGGAACAACAGTCATAAGATGAACCATTATCTTTTCCACATTACAGCCCTCTGTAGGCAGGTCTATAAGCTGGAAACCTTTAATGTCAAATTATAAACAAATGTTATTATCATATAAACTACAGACCGTATATATTTTAATGAAGAGCACAGCTTGAGAGAACAGTAACGGGTGCAAATAAGTTAAGTACAATTTTCCATTACCCTTGTCAAGGTTAGGCGCCGTACCTAAATTTAAAATCCAATGAGTGAAAAAGCAAATTTAATACTTGGCACTGCGTCTGTTTTGTTTTCTGTTACAGTAAAACAGAACTCTACCTCGCGTAAGACCGATCACAGTTAAGAATGCATAGCCAGAATGTTCGGCAAAGATAAATCCCTTAAGCACGAGGTTTAAGCCACGCAGAGCAGATTATATGCTCCTCCTCTTACAGGTTTTTACTGGTAACACCAAACACAATACACGCAACACAACAGGACTATGACCTGACAAAATAAGAACTAGCTGAAAACAGTCTCTGTGCATTTGGCAAAAGAAAATCAGCGGTTACGTGAAAGAGTTAATAGTTTACAATTACATAAGTTAGCGAGTGGCGATCTCCACTGACCGTTTATGCATTTAGAATGAGGAATATAGCAGTTACATGAAACAGTTAACAGGTTTGAATTAAGTAACATGGAGAGCAGCGACCTCCTCGGCGAAAATCAGGTGGCTTGCGAAGTATGGATGTAGATGTAGAAGTAGAAGATGGTACCGACCGGCATGGTGTGTAGAAGCACAGCTGCGAAGGCATTACGGTCCAATAGTCTGATAGGGCTGCATACCACACTGTCCGTGACGCTGGAAGAGACTAAAGGCGTGTCTAATCCGGGCCACCATTGCACGCTCAACACTGCCGCAGTTACAGCATTCAGCTCTGTGGCTATCACAAAAGATTGAATAACAGAAAAATAATTTCACTAATACCCCCGAGACTGGACTATGAAGCCAAGACAGCCAGAAATTTGCAACTCATCTCAGCGTCTCTCGAATTTACAAAGTCATCGGGAGCGAGACAGGCAGGGCAGTGAGGCCCTTACATGGCCGGAACAACTGCGGTCACTTGTAAAAGTTCGATCTACCGTTTCAGACAAGACAGTCTTTTTCGTTGATACTGTTGTGTTTTGTGTAATAGCCATTACGCTGTCATTTAACCTTCCCTTCCTATCCAACCCTTTACCATCATTGAGGTGGTGTGTTTATTTTTGGACACCTACAATATTTACAGATTACTACTACGTATAAAACTGTCCCTGGATACAAACTGCTGGCAGATACTACACCTCCGTTACTACTGTTTTCTATTACTGCTTTTTCCACAACTTTCTTCATAGATTCTATACAGAATCTTCTACTTTATACCCTATAAATCTATTGTAGTTCGTAAACTTAGTTGGGGAATGTGGAAGTTTCATGATGTCACAGAAATCTACACCTGCAGTAGCACACTCTTGCCAGCTGTTCGCAAGCAATAAACAATGTTATGTTTATAGATTTTGATACCATTTTCTTAATTTGGAGTTACTGCAACTCTGCTCCAAAAGGCGGTCTATAAGAAACTTCACTGGCTAGTCATAGGTGATTTTTTTTTAATAGAGAGTTCCAGACCCATTTCACTATACTGAATACATCTTACGCAGTTTGCAAAAATTCCGTTGAGAATTGTCATATCAATATTTCATTCACATCCGAATCGCCCACCAAACATTCATACTTTTCACTAACTGAACAAAGCGAAGTACTTTCTTTCTCAATTTCATTGGAATGGAAGGTGTACCAACAAGGTTCGGTTCACATACTGTGTTATCGCCTTTATTGTAGAAACACCTGCCTTTGACTTTCCAACATTTCTCCTTTTCTTAAAAACCTTCAGAGGATTTCTAGTCACTTTACTTTTACCCACGATTATCCTCCAAAAGAAAAGAGACTTCAGTGAACAGAATTCACTAAAAACATTGTCAGGATTATAAAAGACGAAATAAACTTGAAACATATGACAATCGAGCGAGCGATCACAGGTTAGCCACAACACTTATTTTGTAACACTTATGTTCTCTCACATCACTAGAATGTAATGATGAACATGTAGATTCATGAGTAAAACATCTGACCGCAGTTTAACAGCGCCACAGAGGATCACGACCATGCAGAACATTTTTTGAAAATAATTGTAGTCTTCTGAACTCAATAATTATATATCTTATGATAAGGAAAAGTCTTTAGTTGTTTGAAATGCGAAAACGTAAAAATTGAACATTTCATGATTTTTAACCATCTAAAATCTGGCCACCGCTGGTGCAATCTTGATTGATCCTAATACCTTGGGCGGAAATTAACTGCCCAAAAATAATATCTGCTGACACACCAACGAAATTTTGGAAGGTGTGACGGCCAACCAAGCCTCCCTGAGACGCTCCAGAACAACCTCCAGCTGTTACAGATAATCAGCGAAGATGGCACTATAAACCATCTAATCGTCAAAGTACACCACTGGCCATTAAAATTGCTACACCAAGAAGAAATGCAGATGATAAACCAGTATTCATTGGACAAATATATTATGCTACATCTGACATGTGATTACATTTTCAAGCTATTTGGGTGCATAGATCCTGAGAAATCAGTACCCAGAACAACCATCTCTGGCCGTAATAACGGCTTTGATACGCCTGGGCATTGAGTCAAACAGAGTTTGGATTGCTTGTACAGGTACAGCTGCCCATGCAGCTTCAACACGATACCAAAGTTCATCATGAGTAGTGACTGGCGTATTGTGACGAGCCAGTTGCTCGCCCACCACTGACCAGAAGACTGTATCCACAAAGGCCCGTACAGGACCTGCAACATGCGGTCGTGCATTATCCTGCTGAAACGTAGGGTTTCGCAGGGATCGAATTAAGGGTAGAGCCACGGGTCGTAACACATCTGAAATGTAACGTCCACTGTTCAAATTCCCGTCAATGCGAACAAGAGGTGACCGAGACGTGTAACCAATGGCACCCTATACCATCACGCTGGGTGATACTCCAGTGTGGCGATGACGAATATACGCATCCAATGTGCGTTCACCGCGATGTCGCCAAACACGGATGCGACCATCATGATGCTGTAAACAGAACCTGGATTCATCGGAAAAAATGACGTTTTCCCATTCGTGCATCCAGGTTCGTCGTTGAGTATACCATCGCAGGAACTCCTGTCTGTGATGCAGCGTCAAGGGTAACCGCAGCCATGGACTCTGAGCTGATAGTCCATGCTGCTGCAAATGTCGTCGAACTGTTTGTGCAGATGGTTATCTTGCAAACGTCCCCATCTGTTGACTCAGTGATCGAGACGTGGCTGCACGATCCGTTACAGCCATGCGGATAAGATGCCTGTCATCTCGACTGCTAGTGATACGAGGCCGTTGGGATCCACTCCTGCGTTCCGTATTACCCTCCTGAACCCACCGATTCCATATTCTGCTAACAGTCATTGGATGTCGACCAACGCGAGCAGCAATGTCGCGATACGATAAACAACCGCGATAGGCTACAATCCGATCTTTATCCAAGTCGGAAACGTGGTGGTACGCATTTCTCCTCCTTATACGAGGCATCACAACAACGTTTCACTAGGAAACGCCGGTCAACTGCTGTTTGTGTATGAGAAATCGGTTGGAAGCTTTCCTTATGTCAGCACGTTGTAGGTTTCGCCACCGGCGCCAACCTTGTGTGAATGCTCTGAAAAGCTAATCATTTGCATATCACAGCATCTTCTTCCTGTCGGTTAAATTTCGCGTCTGTAACACGTCATCTTCGTGGTGTAGCAATTTTAATGGCCAATAGTGTAATTATGTACATACTTAAACTTCAGATCACCCATGACAAAGTCTAAAAGGCAGGACTAAACAGTCTCACCAGTGGATAAGCCAAAAGCAACCCAGTTGTTATATAAGTTCCAGTTCCAGAAACTGGTAATATGTTTAGAATCTTTGGATAAAGGGATGTGACAATATGCCTGATGAAGATCAAGAACGGTAACGAACTTGGTCCCAATGAATCACGTAAAACAATGGTGTAAATCAGGCAAAGATACAGATTCTAAAATAAACTTTTGGTTAACTAATTTATAGTCAACTACCTGGCGGAACTTCCCGCTATTGGCTTTAGGTACCCGAAATATGGGCCGTACATAAGGAGATGTAGAGAGTCTGATCACGCCATCACATAAAATGCTATCTATCAAGGAGAGGATAGCCATTTTCGGAGGTGATAGCATCTATGGATCTTGCCAAACTGGCACCTCAGCAGTAAAGATGATTTTACACTGAACGTTATTCGTTGTGGAACGACACTGAAATGTAGAAGTCTTGATCGTACAGTCGTTTATTAAGCCTTACTCGTTTCAAAATTTCACCATCAGACTGAAGTTGTGGAATAAAGTGTACAAGAAATTAATGACATGTAATACACATACACTATGTGATCAAAAGTATCCAGGCACCCCCAAAAACATACGTTCTTAATATTAAATCCATTGAGATGCCACCTAGTGCCAGGTACTCCATATCAGCGACCTCAGTAGTCATTAGACATCGTGAGAGAGCAGAATGGGGCGCTGCGTGGAACTCACGCACTTCGAACGTGGTCAGGTGATTGGGTGTCACTTGTGTCATACGTCTGCACGAGAGATTTCCACACTGCTAAACATCACTAGGTCCACTGTTTACGATGTGATTCTGAAGTGTAAAAGTGAACGAACACGTACAGCAAAAAAGAGTACATGCCGACCTCATGTGTTGACTGACAGAAGCTGCCGACAGTTTACGAGGGTCGTAATGTGTAATAGGCGGACATCTATCCAGACCATCACACAGGAATTCCAAACTGCATCAGAATCCACTGCAAGTACTATGACAGTTAGGTGGGACGTGAGAAAACTTTGATTTCATGATCGAGCGGCTGCTCATAAGCCACACATCACGCCGTTAAATGCCAAACGACGCCTCACTTGGTGTAAGGAGCATAAATATTAGACGATTGAACAACGGAAGAACGTTGTGTGGATTGACGAATCACGGTACACTGAAACGTCCCCTTAGAAAAATCAGTGAATTACTGTGCTGATAAACCCCTTACGTTATTTGATTTTCAAACAGCTGAGCAAAACTGAGCGTACTCAGACATTTCTCTCTTTACTTATTCTGATCATCACTAAACTACTTTACACGAACTACTGCAATACAGCGAGCGCCAATACTGCCAGCTAAATAAAAGATTCTAACTACTGAAGTCACTAATTACTGATAGGCATCGTTAGCAAATGAAATATTTTGATAAAGAACAAACGATATATATATATATATATATATATATATATATATATATATATATATATACAGGGTTTTTCAAAAATGACCGGTATATTTGAAACGTCATTAAAAACGAAACGAGCAGCGATAGAAATACACCGTTTGTTGCAATATGCTTGGGACAACAGTACATTTTCAAGCGGACAAACTTTCGAAATTACAGTAGTTACAATTTTCAACAACAGATGGCGCTGCAAGTGATGTGAAAGATATAGAAGACAACGCAGTCTGTGGGTGCGCCATTCTGTACGTCGTCTTTCTGCTGTAAGCGTGTGCTGTTCACAACGTGCAAGTATGCTGTAGACAACATGGTTTATTCCTTAGAACAGAGGATTTTTCTGGTGTTGGAATTCCACCGCCTAGAACACAGTGTTGTTGCAACAAGACGAAGTTTTCAACGGAGATTTAATGTAACCAAAGGACCGAAAAGCGATACAATAAAGGATCTGTTTGAAAAATTTCAATGGACTGGGAACATGACAGATGAACGTGCTGGAAAGGTAGGGCGACCGCGTACGGCAACCACAGAGGGCAACGCACAGCTAGTGCAGCAGGTGATCCAACAGCAGCCTCGGGTTTCCGTTCGCCGTGTTGCAGCTGCGGTCCAAATGACGCCAACGTCCACGTATCGTCTCATGCGCCAGAGTTTACACCTCTATCCATACAAAATTCAAATGCGGCAACCCCTCAGCGCCACTACCATTGCTGCACGAGAGACATTCGCTAACGATATAGTGCACAGGATTGATGACGGCGATATGCATGTGGGCAGCATTTGGTTTACTGACGAAGCTTATTTTTACCTGTACGGCTTCGTCAATAAACAGAACTGGCGCATATGGGGAACCGAAAAGCCCCATGTTGCAGTCCCATCGTCCCTGCATCCTCAAAAAGTACTGGTCTGGGCCGCCATTTCTTCCAAGGGAATCATTGGCCCATTTTTCAGATCCGAAACGATTACTGCATCACGCTATCTGGACATTCTTCGTGAATTTGTGTCGGTACAAACTGCTTTAGACGACACTACGAACACCTCGTGGTTTATGCAAGATGGTGCCCGGCCACATCGCACGGCCGATGTCTTTAATTTCCTGAATTTCGATGATCGTGTGATTGCTTTGGGCTATCCGAAACATACAGGAGGCGGCGTGGATTGGCCTCCCTATTCGCCTGACATGAACCCCTGTGACTTCTTTCTGTGGGGACACTTGAAAGACCAGGTTTACCGCCAGAATCCAGAAATAATTCAACAGCTGAAGCAGTACATCTCATCTGCATGTGAAGCCATTCCACCAGACACGTTTTCAAAGGTTTCGGGTAATTTCATTCAGAGACTACGCCATATTATTGCTACGCATGGTGGATATGTGGAAAATATCGTACTATAGAGTTTCCCAGACCGCAGCGCCATCTGTTGTTGAAAATTGTAACTACTGTAATTTCGAAAGTTTGTCCCAAGCATATTGCAACAAACGGTGTATTTCTATCGCTGCTCGTTTAGTGTTTATTGCCGTTTCAAATATACCAGTCATTTTTGAAACACCCTGTATATATATATATATATATATATATTCATGGCATCCAGTCTTACAAATTTACTGTCTCTGATGGACACATGTCCACATCATCCGCTCTCAAAACTCCGCCATCTATCTCCCCACATCCACTACTGCTGGCGGCTCACCTCCAACTGCGCAACGCTATGCGCTGTTCACACCCAATACCGCAACACTACAATAGTAACCAGTCCAAGAACGCAAACTATACACAGACTGTGCACAGCACAGTCAGTGATTTTCATACAGAGCGCTATGTGGCGTTAAAAACCTAAACAGCCTACTTAAATAGCCCCATGCTCCCCACAAAAAAATTTACAAATTGTTTTGGTCTGTGGCCAATACAGATCTGAAAAAATTTTTCGTAATTACGATAACAAAGAAATCAAATGCACACACTTATTGATATACTGTTGGTCAAAAGCAAAGATTTTCTCACAGTCCATACAGACAGTCCTGATCGTTCATCACAGTAAAATTGTAGTAAAAGAAAATCCACACATAAGTAATGGATTTCCATGCAGTCTTGAAGAAGCAGTGTTGTCCTTCCAACAGAAAGACAATGCTAACTCTTGACATGCAGACAGGTAATGGGCCACAACAGAGCAAACCCACAGCAGAGTCAGTCGAAGTTGAAGAATATTGATAGGTAGGTCATCACAGAGCAGACCACTGTAGTCCTGTTAGAGATAATGGTATTGGTGGGCCATCAAAGCTGCAGACCCACTGTAGTCCTTGTAGAGATGGCCAGCAGCCATCTGTTGCGACTGTGCGGGTGCACAGTCACCATTAAAGAGTCTTGCAGACAATATAGCAAGTCCATAAACCACCACTTGTGCACTCACAAACTGCTTGGTATGTCCTTAGAACCAGCAATGCTTTTAACCAGTCCCTTGCTGAATTATCAACACACATGCAAACACTAACAGTCCCAACTTCACATCTATTGTGCATATACTATGACCAACTGAAACGTGTGCAATGAAATGTAACTCAATTTGAACTGGTGTCTATACAATTATAAATTTACAAATAAGAATACAATTACAAAGGTACAATATACATCATTAAAGAACATAACAATACAGATAACATTTGTAGTAATATGGGCTTTACAAAAGAATAGAAATAAACATATACATCAGTGTTACAGGAATTATGACATAAGTAAATACATAAAATAATGAGAATAGATTTCAAAACAATAATTTCATACATGAGCGTTGAAACAAAACAGGATAAATAATGTCTAAACATCTTTACAAAGTAAATAACATATTTTTAGAAAAATTGTACAACATAACTCTTATCAGCTAAACACATAATGACAGGAAAAACACGAATACACAATGGTACGCAAACACATAGCGGAATAATACAAAAGGAAAGGTCAGGGTTCGTTTTCAATGTAACATTTGGTACTGCAGTCCAACCCAAAACTTCATTCCATAGATCTTTCCTTTTATTTAAACATTTGCTCCTCCAAAAAAAAATCCTATCTGACCCTGTTGCCCCTAAACCCTACTGTTTTGTTCATATCCCCTTTTAAAATAAATATTTCTCAATGTACAATACTCATTTTTGGCCAAATCTTTTTCATATAACTTCACAATACATTCTTTCCCTATTCTTCATAGTTAGTTTCTTATATAGTCTACCCCCTCTTAAGCTAACTTAAATCTACTGAACTCAGATATATATACTAAGGGACAAGACAATGTAGCAGCACAAAACAAATTAACACAAACAAGCAAGCAAAAAAAGCAAATTGCTAAAGCAAGCAGCAGTACATCTAAATTAGCAAAGCAATTGCAACATTACAACTAATATAAGGCACTGTGCAGCAAACAAGAAAAATAAATCAGTAGTAAAACTGGCTTAACAGAGTAATACAAAGTGAAATTCAGTTGCACTATGCCTGGCAACCCCAGCAGCGGCAAATGTAATAACTTATATCTAAACATGTCAAACCCACAAGCAGAAAAAAAGTACACTAAAGACAACAATGCTGATAAGGGAAATGTCTATTCACATCTTAATGTCTATGTCATTAAAGTGGTGTACCACAAAAATTTATTCAACAAAAACTTACCAAGTACTTGAAACGAAAATTATGTATGCAGTTGCAGTTATTAGTCCCTTCTTATTGTTCTTTCCTTTCCAAGTGCTCCTTTTGTCGAAGAATGTGGATCGTAAAATTGTTATTCACTAGATCTATTGACAGAAAGTGTTCACATTAGCAAATGCATTTAATTTTATTTTATATAACCAATGCTGCAACACAGCTGGAAACCAGATATCAAATGAAATAAGTAACTATGTAAATCAAAGCGCAAAAACATCATTAAATAGCCATGTGGCATTTCATAAGTCAGTAGAAATTCTCTCAACTCTCATAGAAAGACACTTGTCATAACCAGGTGTGCAGATGTAAGAATATTTTCCATCAATTCATAAGAATTTCAGCAAGTAGTACAAAGTACGTGCTCCACAGTACAATCATATGTTTCCAAGTAATAGCGTGTCATATTTGCGATGCTTTCTACAAAGGAATGTCAATAGCAAGGTTGGTCTCTTTTTTTTTTCCACCTAATGGCTTTTTCTCCAGACAGCTGGCACAGTTTGGCGCCCACAACGCATTATGTCAAGGTCACTTACGACAACAGTTTGCACTACAGTGACAGTCTCACATAAAAAAAATTCACAGATCGAAAAATCACAGCAGAAATGCGTAGAAACGAAATCTCATGAATAGCAGTGTTGTGATACATTCACGCATGGACACACAAGTTATAACTCTTAAAGTACGATTCTTGGGTTCCAACATCCTTTTTCACAAACCAGTGTCCCTAACTTCTATTTATTATTCATATACATATAAACACGTAATCACATTCCTCATATACGGTAGCATCATCTTATTGATCATAAACATACCTCAACAGCATAATACACACTGTCATTGTAATAATAACATCATAAAACCTCAGCCAAATCTCCAAAACGTCGTAGCTTTCTGCAATGATTTCAAAACCTTCAATAAAGTCATCTACCTCAAACGTACTTCAAAAATCATAATCTTGTACCAAATACATCATTCAAAGCACTCATAGTAACAGAATGGTCCCGAGAAAAATATGAACAGTTCACAAAGTACAGACAAAATACAATTTCATAAGTGTGAAGTTATACTACTGTGTAATTATGTAAACATGTGTCACTGACATAGTAAAAAAAATGTTTCTCTCTCTCAGTTAAATGAGCAGATAGCTTTTTAATTCTGTGTTACAGAAATATGGTACCAATGTGTAAAGTTGTATAAGCAAATACCATATTAGCTAGAGCTCCTAGCGCTCGTTACACACTTAGTACACAAAGTAGGCGTGTACCCCCCTGAGGATTAATGTAATTATACCCTCAGGTGTTACAGATTACAGCAATGGAATGAAATATATCACGGAAAACCTTTGTATCTTTGTAATCCAATAATCTTTAAAAATAAATATTTTAAGTACTCAATTGATCACTTAAATACGTGTACTTTAGCGCTAAACTGTGCGTCTTGTAAGATAATTCTGTCGAAGTGTCGTAGTTATCGACCTCTGTAAGCAAAGTTCTGCAGAAGTCAATGTACTTACCTCGTAATAAACGAAAGTGAAATGCTGTGCGTATAGATGTCGTTATCATTACGTACATTACCGTGCTCAAGAAAGTGCTATACTGTAAAGTATTGTTATGCCAAGGAAAAGGCTGTCTCATTGTAGCTATACCACTAAAGTTACTACTAAAACATGTTTTACTTTCCAGAATAATACAGAAAAGCTGTGCAGATATAAAACAGATACAGCACAAAAGCAACAATGTAAATTGTGTCACACATTAGTAGCGTCATGATATAATAGTGTAGCTGTCAGAAAGTACTTTAAATAAAAAAATGTCTTTTCAAGTAAACCAAAATGTTGCATTAAAATCTCATTAGCAGTATATGTTCTAAGTATGTAAGCCTTAAAGTCGTTACATAATCGTGCAACTAACAAGCAAGAATGTACACACACAATAACACTGTGTCCTCTGTTCACTATAACAATGCATTTGTAATTACTTGTCTAAATAAGTACCCTAGGTTCTAGACTGGATAGTTAACTTTAAAACTTTGCTGCATGTTAACAGTTTCTAAGTGTGATAAAGCTTACTAGTAACGTGAAGTGAAAAAATGTATAGCAAAGACTAAGTTAAAAAGCAGATTATCTCTTAATAAACGGTTTTATATGTGAAATGTGGTGTAATCGTTACTCTTCCTAGTATGCAGAGTTTCAACTTCAACGCAATTATCCTGTGGTATACGTTGGTAAGGAATGCTAAGATTTTTCTCAAGCTTAGCGTCTATGTTGTTTTTCTCTGAGCCAGCCGGCGCACGTGGCTGCCTGTGGTGCGTGTCATTGTCTGTCTCTTTGTTGGCACGCTTCGTTATTGGGTTAGTAGAAGTAACGTCTACAAATTCACATTGTCAAGAGGGCCCTGCTCTGTTTGAATCCCGCCAGTTCTGATGAAATTCAAGTCTGTCGTTACGATTACATCGTCTGTCGTCATGTCGGTAGATTCCGTAGTTTCTTTTTTGTCGGTCATGTGGTTAAGAATTTCTTCCGGAATCGTAACTGCGCGGTGGACCGTTGCTTCTGAAGTTATTCTGTCTCCCTTGACAATAATTATTTTGTTTCCCATATTGTCTGTTTCTCTGATTGTCTCTGTCATAGTCATTACCATGGAGAGGTGATCTTTCCCAGTAATTATTATTACTCTGCCAACGGTTGTCATACGGGTGGTGTCTGTTTTGGTCACTATTTTCGTTGTAAGAATAACCTTGTCGTGTCCAGTTATTATTTCTGTCATCGCGGAACTGTGACGGATGTGACCTGTATTTGTTGTGTTCCTGTTTTCGTGTTCCGCTATTGTCAGTGTCAATTTCCAATTCTTGTAACAGTCCCTGAAAAGCTTCAATGTCGTCTTTGCAACGTCCTGCCAAAATAATATGTCGTAAATGTTCAGGCAATTTGATTAAGCAAATGCGGATGAGTTCTGAGGGGTTGTATGGGTTTGACAGGTACTGATTCTTGTGCAACATATCTTCAAAATATTTCACAAGACTGGAAAATTCAGATTGTTCGAAATGTTTCATCATCATGGTGCTATGTATTACTAGCTCTTCTGTAGCTAGAGACCAATATGCTGAGACGAAGGCATGTTAAAATTCTCTTTCACTGTGACAATCGTGAATGCTCGATCGCATTCTTACAGCTGGTTCATTCTCTAAATAGCCACACATAAATTCTAATCTGTGCTCCAATGACCAGTTGGGAGGAAAACAATAAGAGAATTGATGAAACCACGCTTGTGGATGAATGTCGTTGCCAGAATTCTTAAATGTTTTGAATTTACGTGTAGTAATGAAATCATCATGTCGGCGTGTCGCATACCGGTCATTGTTACTTCGTTTCGGCGGTTCCATCTCAAAATTCGGTGTACCTTGCCAATTTCTTTCATAATTTCCAAAGTGCCGTGTGTTATTGTTTTGTGGCTGTTCCGTATTTCTATGTCCCTCTTCCCGTATTGGAGCGCGAGTGTCCTCTGAAATATGTAATTCTTGTATTACCTGTGTCAACTGATCTTGTACTTCCCAGATTTCTCTTTTGTAGTGTGTATTGATTTGATTTTGATTGAGTTTGAATATTCTAATTTGTTCATACTCTTCTGTGTCAGTGAAGGCTACGGGTCTTGTGTCATTCAGATCATCATCTACCTTTGTAGATAATTTAGTGAACTGATCCGAAAGTTTGGCTGCTTTCTCCGATAATGAACTGATTTCCTCAGTGTATTTTTCTGAACCAAGTTTCAGAGGGTCCATTTGTGTTGAAAGCGAATCTGCTGTGCCCTTTAAGTTTTCCTGAGTTTTTGCAAGTTGCGTAACCGAATCGGTAGATGCAACTGAGTCAATTTTAGCTTGCAAGGTGTCACGATTTTCATGAACAATAGTTTGCAGTTCTTTTATGGCTGCTTCGTGATTCTGTAAAGCATTTTCATGACGCACAAATTTGTGTTTTTACGTCATTACAGACTTTTTGACATTTCGATTCGATTTTTGTAACTCAGCAGTTAAATCTTCGCGTGTTTGTTCAAGCGTTTGTTCCATTGAGTCTAACTTTTGAAGCTGTTGCTATTTTTGTCTCTGATTTTGTTCCATTGTGTCTAACTTTTGAAGCTTTTGCCCCATTTGTTTCTGATTTTGTTCAAGCGTTGTGTCTAACTTTTGTAGCCTTTGTCCCATTTGTTGTATTAACTGTAATAACAATGAACTGGTGCCTGAAACATGTTCCTCAGGGCTGTTCGGCAGTGCATTTGAACCGGCAATATTCGCATTTTGAAAATCAGAAAGTGTGTCTTGACTTATTTGAGAAAACGGTGAGGACGCAAAACCTGAATCTACAGAATTTGCAAGATTGTGTCCCGTCATTTCGGATTCCTGAGGCGAGCTGTTGCCGGCCGATCGATCGATAATGCTTCCCTGATCACTAATTGTTTCACTGTCTACACCATTATTTGCAACCCGCTCCATTTCCTTATGCACAATTACCAAATTACTGCTTTAAACATTAGTTAATTCATTACACGGTGGCGCTAACACACTACTTTCGTCTTCACCGTCATTTCGCAGTTTACTTTGGAGCCTAGTATTACGTTTTTCACCCGCCATTATTGTCACAATATTTCACACGACAACACAGAAAAGCACAACTTGAAGAGCAAAATAAGAAAACACATTAACATAGGGTTGAAAATAATAACTCGTTAATTGCAAACACAGCTGCGAAATGATTGGTGCATATCTACATGCATGTTTTACAACAATGAAAAACTACAACTACAAAGGAAATTCTCTCTATAATTACGCGCTAGCAATAAACAATAGCTACACGAATTACACAAACTACAGAAAAAGTCAGAAGAATCCAGTGAGGTAACCTCGGCTAAGGGTCGACATATGAAACGTCCCCTTAGAAAAATCAGTGAATTACTGTGCTGATAAACCCCTTACGTTATTTGATTTTCAGACAGCTGAGCAAAACCGAACCTACTCAGACATTTCTCTCTTTACTTATTCTAATCATCACTAAATTGACACACAATATTTTTAGCGCAAAGCAATCTGACTTTCAATAATCCCTACAAAAATTGCGCCCTGACTAACAATAACCTATACCTTTCATGAATCACTTACCTCACAAAAATCTTCGTTACTCAAACTACTGCAATACAGCGAGCGCCAATACTGCCAGCTAAATAAAAGATTCTAACTATTGAAGTCACTAACTACTGATAGGCATAGTTAGCAAATGAAAGATTTTGATAGAGAACAAACAATGTATTTACCATAATAGTGTTCAAAAGTCGTAATATATATATATCAGTTCATGACATCCAGTATTACGAATTTACTGTCACTGATGGACACACGTCCAGATCATCCGCTCTCAAAACTCCGCCATCTCTCTCCCCACATCCACGACGGCTGGCGGCTCACCTCCAACTGCGCAACGATACGCGCTGTTCACACCCAACAGCGCAACACTACAATAGTAAATATTCAAAAAATGCAAACCAGCCACAGACTGCACACAGCACAGTCAGTGATTTTCATACAAAGCGCTAAGTGGCGTTACAAATATAAAAACCTAAACAGCCTACTTACAACATGATGTGGCGATCCGATGGCAGGGTGTGGTATGGCGAATGCCCGATGAACGTCATCTGCCAGTGTGTGCCGTGCCAACAGTAAAATTCGGAGGCAGTGTTATTATAGTGTGGTCGTGTTTTTCGTGGAGGGGGCTTCCACCCCTTGTTGTTTTGCGTGGCACTATCACAACACAGGCCTACATTGATGTTTTAAGCATCTTGTTGCTTCCCACTGTTGAAGAGCAATTCGGGTATGCCGACTGAGTCTTCCAACACGATCAAGCAACTGTTCATAATGCACTGCCTGTGGCGGAGTGGTTACGCTACAATAACATCCCTGTAATGGACTGGCCTGCACAGAGTCCTGAACTGAATCCTGTAGAACACCTTCGTGCCAGGCCTCACCGACCGACATAGATACCTCTCCTCAGTGCAACACTCCGTGAAGAATGGGCTATTCCCCATGAAACCTTCCAGCATCTGATTGAAAGAATGCCTGTGAGAGTGGAAGCTGTCGTCAAGGCTAAGGGTGGTCAACACCATAGTGAATACCAGCCTTTAGGAGAAAGTAGGATGTCAGACGTTGCACAGAAGAGCTACATTTCTGTATCCACCCTTCCGAACACTGAAAAAGATCTCCGTTGCTGATAGAGACGTGACATTAATTCCTGTGAGTCAAATTAATGACAAAGTTTCAGTTATAGATAACCATGCAGTAATATGCTGTTCTGTTTTTTATCTTCTTCATCATCTCCCTCAAGCATTAGACCAGTCGATGAGACGATACTTCTTGACCAGTCCATCTTTTCTTTGGTTTACCAATGTTTATCGATGTACTGTAGCAATTGTTTCAGGATACGTTCATCGCCAATTATTTCGATTTGTTCTTTCCTTAACCTTTACTTAAACATAAAATTCCTTCATTATTTGTCATGGTCCTATTTTTTAATCAATCTTGTTACGCCATAGTCTGTTGTCAAATATCTCATCTTGGCGGCCTAGAATACGCTACATATTCTAGAGTTCAAAGTATAGTTTTTCACTTCAGTGTCGTCCACTTAATAAAACTTTAGCATTGTTGCATTATTAATTGCCCCTTACAGTCTTTTGGGATACCACGCAACACATTGAACCTCTCAATCCTATTTTTATGTATTCATTTCGTCGAGACATGATATGTCGCATCCCAAGAATCTGAAGATATTAACTTGTTCAATAGCTTTGTTTCCCATTATGAATATACATTTTAAAGGTTGAGATCCCTGGAACACCACCAACTTGATTTTATTTGTCGAAATACTTGTTGCTTTGCCACTACGTGTAGTTCATATAATGCTCTTTGTTGTCGGCAACTGGAATCATGTTATCAGCAAACATAAAGCGTTTTCAACAATTTCTTTCCTTGAATCTGTCCTCTATATGGCTCTGAGCACTATGGACTTAACTTTTGAGGTCATGAGACCCCTAGAACTTAGAACTATTTAAACCTAACTAACCTAAGGACATCACACACATCCATACCCGAGACAGGATTCGAACCTGCGACCGTAGCGGTCGCGCGATTCCAGACTGTTGGGCCTAGAACCGCTCGGCCACTCCGGCCGGCTGTCCTCTATATCAGATTTCATAATGCGTTGATACCATTCCCTCACAATATCGTCAACACGTAAATTAAAAAGTACCGATGTAATGCACCCTGGTCTGAACTCTTTATTAATATTTCCTTGGGACCTATTTGCAGATTCTAGCTTTAAATTGGTCTTTGATCTATTTCGGATAGCTTCAATGAGATGTAGTGGTGTCTCTCTTTTTCCATAATACTCCAAAGTTTTCCTCTGGGCACACTGCAAAAGGCTTTAACATAGTCTGCAAAGATTTTAAATTATTTACTCTTCTTTTTTATGTGTCTTATTTTAATGAGAAAATATAGTTTTAGTAGGCCTTCCTTTCCGAACACCAGTTTATTCTCCGAATAATGTGATATTTACCATGTTTCTCATTCTCTTTACTGCTATTGACACAAGTACACTCCTGGAAATGGAAAAAAGAACACATTGACACCGGTGTGTCAGACCCACCATACTTGCTCCGGACACTGCGAGAGGGCTGTACAAGCAATGATCACACGCACGGCACAGCGGACACACCAGGAACCGCGGTGTTGGCCGTGGAATGGTGCTAGCTGCGCAGCATTTGTGCACCGCCGCCGTCAGTGTCAGCCAGTTTGCCGTGGCATACGGAGCTCCATCGCAGTCTTCAACACTGGTAGCATGCCGCGACAGCGTGGACGTGAACCGTATGTGCAGTTGACGGACTTTGAGCGAGGGCGTATAGTGGGCATGCGGGAGGCCGGGTGGACGTACCGCCGAATTGCTCAACACGTGGGGCGTGAGGTCTCCACAGTACATCGATGTTGTTGCCAGTGGTCGGCGGAAGGTGCACCTGCCCGTCGACCTGGGACCGGACCGCAGCGACGCACGGATGCACGCCAAGACCGTAGGATCCTACGCAGTGCCGTAGGGGACCGCACCGCCACTTCCCAGCAAATTAGGGACACTGTTGCTCCTGGGGTATCGGCGAGGACCATTCGCAACCGTCTCCATGAAGATGGGCTACGGTCCCGCAAACCGTTAGGCCGTCTTCCGCTCACGCCCCAACATCGTGCAGCCCACCTCCAGTGGTGTCGCGACTGGCGTGAATGGAGGGACGAATGGAGACGTGTCGTCTTCAGCGATGAGAGTCGCTTCTGCCTTGGTGCCAATGATGGTCGTATGCGTGTTTGGCGCCGTGCAGGTGAGCGCCAAAATCAGGACTGCATACGACCGAGGCACACAGGGCCAACACCAGGCATCATGGTGTGGGGAGCGATCTCCTACACTGGCCGTACACCACTGGTGATCATCGAGGGGACACTGAATAGTGCACGGTACATCCAAACCGTCATCGAACCCATCGTTCTACCATTCCTAGACCGGCAGGGAACTTGCTGTTCCAACAGGACAATGCACGTCCGCATGTATCCCGTGTCACCCAACGTGCTCTAGAAGGTGTAAGTCAACTACCCTGGCCAGCAAGATCTCCGGATCTGTCCCCCATTGAGCATGTTTGGGACTGGATGAAGCGTCGTCTCACGCGGTCTGCACGTCCAGCACGAACGCTGGTCCAACTGAGGCGCCAGGTGGAAATGGCATGGCAAGCCGTTCTACAGGACTACATCCAGCATCTCTACGATCGTCTCCATGGGAGAATAGCAGCCTGCATTGCTGCGAAAGGTGGATATACACTGTACTAGTGCCGACATTGTGCATGCTCTGTTGCCTGTGTCTATGTGCCTGTGGTTCTGTCAGTGTGATCATGTGATGTATCTGACCCCAGGAATGTGTCAATAAAGTTTCCCCTTCCTGGGACAATGAATTCACGGTGTTCTTATTTCAATTTCCAGGAGTGTATTTTGTATTACGTATTTAAGCGACTTAGTCCTCTAATTTCCATTGTTATTGATGCTCTTCTGAAAATAAGAATTATTGTTGGTTTCTTCTATTACATTAGTAATTTTCTTTGCTGTCAGCACTGATTTACAAAATATAGAGCCTATGCTAGCTTCTTACGGTAGGTATTTGCAAAGTTCTCTATTCAGATTGTCAGTTTCTTGAGGTCCTCGGATTTTCCAGCTTAGTAAGGTCTCTTGAAATTTCTTAAAATCTATTTTCTCAATTTCCGCAAGACATAGCTTCCTCATTCTCCTTTTATTCCGATCGCCGATTTTTACACAACATTTTTTTTCCATTTGTTATTAAATGATGTTATTCCTAAACATCTCCCGAATATCCAGGTAAATTCGTGAATCCGTCTGCTCTAGTAAAACTTGCTTTCTGTTCGTGGTGAATTTAAGTTTACAAAGTTTATAGAAGTTTTCCCATTCTGATTAACTGTAGATTCTCCGTTTATTCCGATTAGGTCTTTACAGGGCTGTTTTCCTGTTCTAGAATTTATATCTCCTAGTGTGACAATACAGTCTTTCTTATTTGTGGAATCAATGACACTTTACAGGCTCTTCTAAAATTTATCAGATTCAGTCTTTCTTCTTCCTTGTGGGTCATAGGCTAATGTAGTACTCTTACATCCTGAAGCTATTTTAAGTATGTGTGTTAAAATTCTTTCATTTACCCAGCCCTAAGATGTTACCCCGCTTTTTCCGCGCTTGTGGTTCACAGTAATGAAGTGATAATTTTTGAAGTGGCTGTGTGCCACTCGATGCTGAATCTGCCGATGAGGTTGTGCTGTATTTAATGTAAATGGATGATGATGATGACGTGACTCGCTTGCGTGGTGGAAACGTAACTAAGTCTTAATCTCAAGTTAGCTGTTTTTGCGAAAAGAGTGTTTTGTGTACCAGCCTCAAATCCAGACAGTGAAAGAAGTTTCAGGGCGGCAGGAACCTTATCTCGGAAAGACGACGGAGACTGGATCCGGAACGAGTCGACGGTATTCTAGGAATTCATTGCAATTACAATGCTAACAAAAAATAGTAAGGATTTCTGATTTTTAGATGGTAACTTACATATGTAAATTTGAACCAATAAAGCAAATGACGCTATGTAGAAATATAATTTTTTCACTCTGAGACCGACCATCATTACAGAAGGTGGTACTTCCTTAAGTTTTCTTTGAAATTTTTAGCCGCTTCAAAATTTTGTAGTTGTCTACAGGAAGCTCTTTTGTCTTGTGGGTCGTATTGAGGTCGCGATTATACGCTGCCATACAGGGACATACGCCTACAGCGTAACTAAATGGATCTTAGGGTAGTTCCATCAACGGGGACGCGGGGATGGGTGGCTGGGAAGGGGGGGGGGGGGGAAGGGCAGAGTAAAGCAAACCTACGGACACAGCAGAGCGGGGACCAGGACAGACGCGGCGGCCTTCGTCATCACCCGCAAACGGCGCCTCTTTCGACCGCAGCGTGGCCTCCCACCAACGACAGAGGTGTGAAATACACTCCTGGAAATTGAAATAAGAACACCGTGAATTCATTGTCCCAGGAAGGGGAAACTTTATTGACACATTCCTGGGGTCGGATACATCACATGATCACACTGACAGAACCACAGGCACATAGACACAGGCAACAGAGCATGCACAATGTCGGCACTAGTACAGTGTATATCCACCTTTCGCAGCAATGCAGGCAGCAATGGAGACGATCGTAGAGATGCTGGATGTAGTCCTGTGGAACGGCTTGCCATGCCATTTCCACCTGGCGCCTCAGTTGGACCAGCGTTCGTGTTGGACGTGCAGACCGCGTGAGACGACGCTTCATCCAGTCCCAAACATGCTCAATGGGGGACAGATCCGGAGATCTTGCTGGCCAGGGTAGTTGACTTACACCTTCTAGAGCACGTTGGGCGGCACGGGATACATGCGGACGTGCATTGTCCTGTTGGAACAGCAAGTTCCCTGCCGGTCTAGGAATGGTAGAACGATGGGTTCGATGACGGTTTGGATGTACCGTGCACTATTCAGTGTCCCCTCGACGATCACCAGTGGTGTACGGCCAGTGTAGGAGATCGCTCCCCACACCATGATGCCGGGTGTTGGCCCTGTGTGCCTCGGTCGTATGCAGTCCTAATTGTGGCGCTCACCTGCACGGCGCCAAACACGCATACGCCCATCATTGGCACCAAGGCAGAAGCGACTCTCATCGCTGAAGACGACACGTCTCCATTCGTCCCTCCATTCACGCCTGTCGCGACACCACTGGAGGCGGGCTGCACGATGTTGGGGCGTGAGCGGAAGACGGTCTAACGGTGTGCGGGACCGTAGCCTAGCTTCATGGAGACGGTTGCGAATGGTCCTCGCCGATACCCCAGGAGCAACAGTGTCCCTAATTTTCTGGGAAGTGGCGGCGCGGTCCCCTACGGCACTGCGTAGGATCCTACGGTCTTGGCGTGCATCCGTGCGTCGCTGCGGTCCGGTCCCAGATCGACGGGCACGTGCACCTTCCGCCGACCACTGGCAACAACATCGATGTACTGTGGAGACCTCACGCCCCACGTGTTGAGCAATTCGGCGGTACGTCCGCCCGGCCTCCCGCATGCCCACTATACGCCCTCGCTCAAAGTCCGTCAACTGCACATACGGTTCACGTCCACGCTGTCGCGGCATGCTACCAGTGTTAAAGACTGCGATGGAGCTCCGTATGCCACGGCAAACTGGCTGACACTGACGGCGGCGGTGCACAAATGCTGCGCAGCTAGCGCCATTCGACGGCCAACACCGCGGTTCCTGGTGTGTCCGCTGTGCCGTGCGTGTGATCATTGCTTGTACAGCCCTCTCGCAGTGTCCGGAGCAAGTATGGTGGATCTGACACACCGGTGTCAATGTGTTCTTTTTTCCATTTACAGGAGTGTAATTGTATAATTCATTATTATCTTTGTCGATATTCGATTTTCGAGGGTTTATATGCTGTGCTTGTCGTCTTTGTATATGGAAGACGACAATCTGTACAGGTATCGGTGTTTCTTAATATTGCCGTTCATTTCTTAAAAGCATTTTCCCACATTCTTCGGTGAAGAACTGCTGAACAACTGCGGAATATTCACAGTTGTTTGTTAGCTATTATTAATAATTTTGTAATTATAATTTTGTGCTTAGCCCTAATTTTGAATTTGTCTTAGTATCTTAAAACTTGCATGTGTACTGGTGTGCCAAGATCACCAAAAAACCGTTGTATCAGATTACTACAGAGAAGTAAAAACAAGTTCAGTTTACCAAAAGGTCTATTCGTACCGAATCACAAATAAGTAAGTGTAGCAGTGCGTGTTCTTAATTTTATAAAACGTAGGAATCTTTCCACAATATTAATCGATTTCTCTTACTGCAAGCACCGGCAGTACAGGACGATTACTCAGGTGCAAAATTCAGATGCCTGGTTGTTCATTCCTGGAACCATAAATTGGAAGACGGTACACAGCAATGATAGAGATTGTATGCTCGAATTATATTTTGGAAATTACCGTGCTTGCTGTTACTTAAGCAGAAATATTCGTTGTTGCTATTTTCCACCTCCATTGTCGTGATACTTTAGCTCTTCGATTTAACGTTTGAAGGCAGAATACTTCAATTATCCGCGCATCTGGCGCGTGGCAGGATTATCTGATCCCTGGCAGTAGGACTGTAAAAAAAGTGAACAGCCGGCTAATAATGGGGCATTACCTTGAGCAATTTCAAACAAGTTTCGGGCACAGCTCATGGAGATGACTAGCGCGGTCTTTGGCAGCCTACCGGTGAGTGGGGCACGATGCCCTCCAAGGACCTTATATATTACGGCGTGCGCATCGGAGGGCACTATTTCTTCAGGCACCTCCAGCAGAAATGGCCGTCATCAAGGTGAGGCACCGGGATATATTCTGGTCCTAGTGTAATAATTATTACTAATAAAACCTGTCCACTACTGTTGGTGTCATAAATGCCTGAACACAGGCCGGCCATTTGGCGTTTCATTGGACTGGTAGACCTGTAACACAATTTACATACTCCATTAGCAAATTTTTACAAGTAAAAGTTATCATAGCAGGGCAAGTTGGTTTTTATTACTTTCTTTTTAAATTTTTTGTGACTTTTCGAAGAAATTTTACTGAACGAATAGCAGAATATTGCTAGAAACTCTACGTCAGCTTCATTATGTAACTGTCAAATAATTCCCGCTATAGTTAATGAAAACAATAAATAGGTTTCATACGTAGGTCATAAATATAGTAAGCGGACAACTTTCTGAGTAGAGAGATTCATTAATGAAATCTAGAGGGTTCAGTCTAATGTTCATCATGTAAGTAAAAGACGCATTAATACACAACAAGCAGTGCTAGCACTTTTAGTAGATGTATGTCAATATACGGAATCAACATATTAAATTGTAAATTACATGTGTAATCAAACTGGTATCACGAAAATTCTCTCTCTGTTAATAACAACAGCAGCCTTAATTCTCACAGTAGCGACAATATTTTATGCCTAGACATTGAGGAGAATTTACTTTTGTGAAAAATAAATAAATAATTAAGTAAACACTTTTGAAAAATGGTGAAATGATTCTGTTAAGTCACTTTATTTTGTGTTTTCTCAAGTCTTGGAGACAAACTACTCCATTTACTCATTTTTGTATTTTGTGTCATTACAAGTTGTGGACAGAAACTGGCATCCTGCTGTTTTTACTGCCACTGCTGTCCTGTGGAATTGTATTGTGTAATAACCTACATTTCGTTGCAAGAAATTTGTAGTGAGGGTAATATCCTGTATTCACGCTGGATCATATTCTGTCATCTCATCGTAGTGTGAACAATATATTCCCATCAGAAACTCGTTTTCAACAATTGATCAGAATTTAATTTAGCGTAGACATTCATGGACTATACTACTTTCAAAACCTTTGGTGGCTTATTTAGTAACAGACAACTACTTTCCTGAGTGTATCCTGAGTGTTAACCGAGAACCCCCGTACTGTTCTGCAGGTGTTCTGCACAAGTGTGATCTGCAGTCGCCATTACAGTGAAAGGAGCAGATAAGGTTCCTGTAGACTCTTCACAGTTTGTTTTGAGAAAATTCCTCTCTTGAAATTTATACTGGGACAACGTAGACATATATAAATTCCTACATGGCTTTTACGTCGTCTGACACATACCTATATTTGTTGATGTTCTGAATTTAGGTTATCTGCAGATTATGGGTTGCACTTAACGATGTTTATGAAAAATAGTTATTATTGGTACCAGACCATTCGCTACAAAACTATGTCATTAATATGCAACCACTGTTAGTTGCGTTGATTTCAATGAATGCTCAGTGGCCAGGCGGGTTAATGTCAGACTGCCAATCCTCAGGATTCTAATTTCTGCAAAGCCTAGGATTTTTTTACCCCTTGTCGCTTTTTTCACCTCCGGGAATTATTTTTTTTTACTATGAAAAGCGTCAAGAAGTACAGTGGGTCGGTGTTTACGTCAAATTGTACGTGCCTCCGTAATTGGCCACGTAAGTAGTTTCAAAGGACGAATGAAAGCAACGTCATGCAACTTCAAAAATGACCCTATGTAGTAAAGCTCTCCGGTGCTGGAACAAATCTCTGTATTGCGGATAACTGGTTTTTCTGGTCTGTACATATAGCTCTGCTCTAGAATATTTTTCATATGACTCGGTCTCTGAATAGGAGCGGCGAATAATTAATGAGTTCATACACAGTCTGATCGAAAGTGTTCGGACACCTATTACTAGAAATTGATATTGTGTGTGAGCCTTTCGCCTTCAAGACGGCTTCAAATCCTATCGGGACACTTTTAACGGTGTGTTTCAGTGTCTGTGGAAGTATGTCAGGCCATAATTCCTGAAGTGTCGAAACCAGAGAAGTAAAGATGGTGGACGTTGCTGTTTCGAGTGAAATCTAAGTCATAATTCGCTCAGGTCGGGACTCTTGCAGACCATTCCATTTGAGGAACATTACTGTGCACGACCTTTGGCACACAGATACTACTTTTTGGCAGGAAGCATTGTGATAACGACAAAAATAATCATTGTATTCGAACTATTTCTCTCGTGCAGGCGATACACAATACTGTAAGAAGTGTTGATGTTCTTCAGCACTTAGCGTTGTCAAAGCGCAACAAGGAAACCACACCCTAACGACGAGAAAGCCTCCATCGGGTTACCCAAACTCGTCTGTACTTCTCTGTTAGCAGTACACATAATGGCAGGTAACATTCACCATACATTCGCAAAATACAAATGCTTCTATCGGACTGCCGCAGGATGTAGCGTGATTCATCTCTCCAGATCACTTGTTTCCACTCATTCACTATCCAGTGGCGTCGTTCTTCGCACCACCTCACGTTCACATAGCACTGACTACAGATTTCCGGGACCGTTTGAAAATCTGCTCGAGCACTCTATTCCACTTTTTTAAATCCCTATGCGGAAGCATTGTGCCAGATGGACTGCTCGTAGCGTTTTGGAAATCAGGGGTGAGCCTTTCCACTGACTTTATGTAATTTTTTTACAACCAACTCTACAATTCTCGACGTCAGGAACACCTTGTCCAGCTTTACAGGCGTGACATACAATGAATAGCCCAAGTTCGAAGTAACTGAGGTCTCCTGTTCGACTTATTCTGGTTACTGTTCCTGTACAGACAAGACAGTACTCCACTCCCACTCCCTCATTTTATGACGGCGGATTCCTCTCTGGGCATATCTAGTGGACAAATACGCTATAAATAGGGATGTCGCGGCATTTGTGATTAGATAGTGTATGTCCGATCAGTTTCATGTGCACTGGCATTTTGATTGACTGTGATCTAGCTACAGCGCTAGTACTATAGATAGTACGAGCTGCAAACGATGCGCAGTCTTGTCTGTGACTGACGGGAGGCTGCTCTCAATGCCTGCCCAACACCGATGGCTAGTATGTTGTGCCAGTGAGTGGCAGGTCCAGTTTGCTCTGCCGGTCCTATGCAGCATGCATTTTCGTAGATATTTTTCTAACAATATTTTTTTTAATCGGTATGTACTTTTTACCTTTTACTAGGTGAAACATGGGCTGATTTTAGCATAAGGAAACAGATCTTTCTGACTACTGACTGTAATGGATATAGCGTCTTCGCCTTTGAATCTGTTACATTCCTCCACCCTTGAAGTTGCCGATCATCAAGCGTTACCTGTCGGGGTTTTCCTTCCCCTATCTACCTTTTGTTCGACATGTGTTTGACTGTTTGAGTACTATACATTTCTGGAATTCATTCCCATAAGTGCCTACTAGGGACACCCTCGATGTAGGTCTAACAGCCAACAAGCAGTTATTATTATCAGTGTCATTATCATAAGTGGAAAATAGCTACACAACTAGCTGTCTGAAGAACAAGGAACGATGGCAAATGTCGAAATATTACTTATTGTGTGTGTGTACAGTGCACTAAGGGGAATACATTATTAAATTTCTAGGTGATTTGTAGATATACAGGATCAAAAACGTAGCACAGATAGTTATTACCTCCAGCAGTAAAGGATCTAAACTGGAAGGAACTCGATTCGAAATCAGGTGAGATGACAGACTTGCTGCTTCCACTCAACCGTAGCACATGAAGACTGGCTTCGTGCCTAGCTTGTCTGCAGCCCCTGACCAACCCGCGACCAGATGTCTCCAATGGGTGTGAGACCTGGAGAATGTAACGACTAAAGCAAGGTCAAGAATTCCCTGTATCGATATAGGTCGCGATAGTAAGGGCGACTTGCGAAGGAGTGAGTTGCTGGTCCCATATGACGATGACGGGTGCCTTCTAGCAACGTTCGTCGGAGAACCGGAAAGTCTGACTACTCTTGTGTCCAGTATTGTTGTGAACACTTCTACCATATTTCAGGGTCTGTGTTGCTTCGATGGACTCTGCAATGTCCTTCAGACATGCATGCATGCATGCGTGTCTGATGGACTTTGCACAGTATGTCTACATGGAAACAACACAGGTACTATAATATGGTACTTCATGCCTAAACATAAGGCCGCAGCTTTAATCATACGTGTCTCCCCTCACAGGATTCACAGTACGTGTACGGGTATAGACTGTAGACAACACGGCGACACATGGAAATCTGGGCCTGTCTGGGAAGCGCGCTCGGGTATTCGAAGCGAAGGCCTGTTAGGTGTAACGTGACGTATGCACGTTATCGAGACTTTCTTGCACAGGGTGTGATCCCTGCTCTGGAACTGCGCAACTGTGTGGAAACCACTGTTCTCGTAAAAGATAGGACAACACCGTATGTAGTTGGCCCACGAACGTGTTATCTCCAGAGATCTTCCCGATGTATGACCTGCAAGAATCACCTGATCTGAATCCATGTGACTTTTAACTCTGAGGATATCTAGGAGAATGCGTTTACCTGGGACAAGTTCCGTACCTACATCGTCTGAAGAATAATATACAGGAAAATGCTGTTCAGAGAAGTGCTCCAAAAAACTGCTGATCATGTCGTTTTACGGGTGTAGAATCTCGTCGTCGACTCCGGTGCTCGTACTGAACAACCTGTGTAGGCGGCGATTAACAGCAAAATCAATATTATGACATTCTCACTTGTTTGACCTCCTCTGCCCACTACCCGTTCCTAATTCATTACGTTTGGAAACATTTCTATATGTCTTTCATTTATTCACAGCGCCAGATTTCTACCTGGGGCCCAAAATTGGAACTATTTTTTTCCAGAGTAAATCGGTTGCGCATCAGCGTATTAGGATATCTACCACGTTTCACCGGCATACGATAATTACAACCCATGCTGGAATTCTTTAATTATAGACAGCTGGTAGATTACTTTTTTTATGTGATGGTCCTCATCTAGTTTTATTCCTTTTTTATTTTACGTTTTCTCTTTCCACTTTGTATTATGTCGTTTAAAAGTAAACTGAATAAAATTGTGGAAAGACGGCAAAACTTGTTTAACTTCTTGGTGAATTATAATGCTATTCTTACTTCTCTTGTTTTATGTTTTTATTACAAATTTAATTTCATTCGATAAATTTTTATTTCCCATATCAAGTATTGCATAATCCTGCTTTCTTGTGATGTTGAGTATCAATATGAATCTAAGTTAAGTATTGCTATTAGTGTATAAATTCATCTGTAAATGGTCAGCATTCAGCTATATTTCGACCATGTATCGTAGTAACATGTTACGTCATACATCGCACAACTGATCCAAGGGAAGCTTAGTGATCTACGTTACTCTACATCAGTTACTTTTTCACAAATTGCTAATGTCATCGGGCATTCTTCAGTTTCAGATAGCTTCTACACCCACTGAAATGTTCTCATCTACATCACTAAACTTTTTGGATTTATCATCCTACACGCCATTTACATGTCGGTCGATTGAGGTCTCATTCACTGACTAACGTGTCACTGGACAGAAGTTTGACGAGGTTTGGGGTACCACATTTTTGATAATTAATGTCGCTTTTCGTAACTCGAGTTTGTAGATTTTTCTTCAAATGTTTTCTGTAATTCTGTCGCCTGGAGGAGTGGGAACAAAGAGGAAAATTGGTTTGCAAGAACTCGAACAGAGAGTCACCTGTCGCCACACTTGCTGACACGAGACCGATTTTCCCTACCAGCACATCCATGAATAGCTATAATTGAGAGAGTAATGGAATCGAGTGTTGATTGCTGTCAGAAGACTACTTCTGATGTGACAGGATGATCACAGAAAGCCAGTTCCTAAATGTGGCTTTCTTAGAGATATCTATCACTTGGCGCATGGCTCTTGTAGCGATATGGCGAAATGCACTAAAACTCTCGTATCATGAGTAACCACAGGTTCTTTTGTTTTCTTCTTGTATATCGAATAACCCCATATCTGCTTTCCCTTTGGACAAATTGTTTGCCGGCTGCGAGAGCGGAAGAGGTTCATCGCCTTCATGTTCGAGACCTAACGCTTTCAATTAACATGCAGTACCAGACGCAAGATCTCCAATGGCTTCAAACGAGGTTTCGGCTCAGCTTCCCCTCGCAGACGAGTAAATAAAGGCTGAGAAAATCTCGGTAAATACAAGGAAGAAAAATGAAATTGGAAGGACGATTCATCGTGACCAAGGAAAATGTACGTTAACAAGACCAGAAGAAAATTTAACCCTGTCTGTCAATACGAATTTAGTGTCTCATCCACCAGCCCACTCGGAAGCGGTACTGGAATTGTGAAGAAGTGAGAATTTTCCACTGAGCAGTACGGCATAACCAACATATGTATAAAATTTCATGTACAGGGTATTTCACAATTCTACTACAGGCTTGTAGAAGTTGTAGAGGTGACTTCGTAGACAAGGTTTTGATAAAGAAAACATCTCCAGAAATGTTCCACTTGCATGTAAGATAGTCTCAGGACAGAATAATTTTCACATCTCACATTTAAACATACGCACGTAGGGAGACAATGGGCCCCGAGGTGAGACCTATACAGTTTCCATGCTGACACTCTGATAAAATGCACTTCTTTCATTCTACACCTAGGACTTCACGTATGTGTTAGTTGTGACCTTGTCTACCATGACACTGCTGAATTTTCATTAAGGAAGCTTTCACGCGTTTGCCGCGCGGGACTAGATGAGCGGTTTAAGGCGCTGCAGTCGTGGACTGTCCGGCTGGTCCCGGCGGAGGTTCGAGTCCTTCGTCGGACATGGGTGTGTGTGTTTGTCCTTAGTATAATTTAGGTTAAATGGTGTGTAAGCTTAGGGACTGATGACCTTAGCAGTTAAGTTCCATGAGATTTCATACACATTTAAACATTTTGAACTTCCACGCGTTTTTATTTTCACATTGCTGTGTGTATCATGAAATTCTGTAACCTGGATATCATATTCAGCATGGTACAACTTGTAACGCTCAGGAAGACGGAATTAGCTAGTAGGTAGTAATAAAATGCTTTACTTCCAATAAAAAAGTGTCAGATGGAAAAGAGGTGAAGATTATAGATTAGTGCGTTGAATTTGCATCAACGATTCAATGATATGTGAACGTTTCATTGCCATGATACTTGCAATGAAGAATAATTTATCTCCCAGTTAAGAAATAAATAAATTTGTATATTGGAGTGATGCATAACGTCGTGTCGTTTATGTTTGCATGTCGGTATTCCGGTCACTATGGGTTTGTTCAGAGATTGTCATTTTTTTACTTACATTAATTTTGTCGTTTGAAGATAGTGAATGGAGCATTGGCCGCTATAAAATAAAGTGCTAAGTAGAACATTTCCGATATATTCTCCTATTTGAGATCAATAGAGGGGTGACAGCAGCGGAGAGAGCAAGGAACTATTCCCCGTGTATGAGGATAATGCCACTGACCAGAGCTCGGCAAGAAAATACTTTACTCGTTTTACGGAGGATCGTTTTGACATTAGGGGTTTCCATGTCCAAGAAGAGCTTCGGGTTTGATGAAGATCGTTTGAACGCATTAATCTACAATGATACACGTCAGTATATTCTAGAACTGCCCAAATGTGCCGAATTGCGATCATTCCAGAATCGTGCGACATTTTCATGCAGTAGTAAAGGTTCACAAATAGTGTGTAAGGATATCGCCGGCTCAGCCAAAATGACAAAAGCCAGCGGGAGGCCATATGTTCACCTCTGCTTGCTCGTCATCAGTTGGCTCGTGAACAACACCGACCATTCCTACCTGTACCGTTACTGATGACGAGAACTGGCGCCTTCATGCGATCATAAGGAGAAGAAAGGAATGATAGAGACCCAATAAAACAGCAACTCATGCCCATCCACAAAAGATACAGCGGTACTGGAACAGCGACAGTATGGTGTATTAAGAATTACTTTCCCGAAATACAGGGTGTTACAAAAAGGTATTGCCAAACTTTCAGGAAACATTCCTCACACACAAAGAAAGAAAATGTTATGTGGACATGTGTCCGGAAACGCTTACTTTCCATGTTAGAGCTCATTTTATTACTTCTCTTCAATCACATTAATCATGGAATGGAAACCACAGCAGCAGAACGTACCAGCGTGACTTCAAACACTTTGTTACAGGAAATGTTCAAAATGTCTGTTAGCGAGGGTACATGCATCCACCCTCCGCCGCATGGAATTCCTGATGCGCTGATGCAGCCCTGGAGAATGGCGTATTGTATCACAGCCGTCCACAATACGAGCACAAAGAGTCTCTACATTTGGTACCGGGGTTGCGTAGACAAGAGCTTTCAAATGCCCCCATAAATGACAGTCAAGAGGGTTGAGGTCAGGAGAGCGTGGAGGCCATGGAATTGGTCCGCCTCTACCAACCCATAGGTCACCGAATATGTTGTTGAGAAGCATACGAACACTTCGACTGAAATGTGCAGGAGCTCCATCGTGCATGAACCACATGTTGTGTCGTACTTGTAAAGGCACATGTTCTAGCAGCACAGGTAGAGCATCCCGTATGAAATCATGATAACGTGCTCCATTGAGCGTAGGTGAAAGAACATGGGGCCCAATCAGGACATCACAAACAATGCCTGCCCAAACGTTCATAGAAAATCTGTGTTGATGAAGTGATTGCACAATTGCGTGCGGATTCTCGCCAGCCCACACATGTTGATTGTGAAAATTTACAATTTGATCACGTTGGAATGAAGCCTCATCCGTAAAGAGAACATTTGCACTGAAATGAGGATTGACACATTGTTGGATGAACCATTCGCAGAAGTGTACCCGTGGAGGCCAATCAGCTGCTGATAGTGCCTCCACACGCTGTACATGGTACGGAAACAACTGGTTCTCCCGTAGCATTTTCCATACAGTGACGTGGTCAACGTTACCTTGTGCAGCAGCAACTTCTCTGACGCTGACATTAGGGTTATCGTCAACTGCACGAAGAATTGCCTCGTCCATTGCAGGTGTCCTCGTCGTTCTAGGTCTTCCACAGTCGCGAGTCATAGGCTGGAATGCTCCGTGCTCCCTAAGACGCCAATCAATTGCTTCGAACGTCTTCCTATCGGGACACCTTCGTTCTGGAAATCTGTCTCGATACAAACGTACCGCACCAAGGCTATTGCCCCGTGCTAATCCATACATCAAATGGGAATCTGCCAACTCCGCATTTGTAAACATTGCACTGACTGCAAAACCAGGTTCGTGATGAACACTAACCTGTTGATGCTAAGTACTGATGTGTTTCATGCTAGTACTGTAGAGCAATGAGTCGCATGTCAACACAAGCACCGAAGTCAACATTACCTTCGTTCAATTGGGCCAACTGGCGGTGAATCGAGGAAGTACAGTACATACTGACGAAACTAAAATGAGCTCCAACAAGGAAATTAAGTGATTCCGGACACATGTCCACATAACATCTTTTCTTTACTTGTGTGTGAGGAATGTTGCCTGAAAGTTTGGCCGTACCTTTTTGTAAAACCCTGTATACCCACGACTGTTGACATTTACAGTGAACAACTGTGACGTCTTGTAGATGCATTCCAAGAATAACGATCAGGCAGACTGCGTGAAGTGATGCTATTCCATGATAGCGCTCGCCCACATTCTGTTGGACTGTCAAAAACACTATATAGGAGTTGTCTAGGAAAGTCATTCCACGTCCACCTTATTCACCTGGTCTAGCGCCTCAGATTTTCATCTTTCCTACTCTCTATCAAACACGCTCTCTACCAAACACGCTCCGAACATTGCTCGACGAGTTCTTAGCCACAAGGACACTTGGTTTCTACAGTTGCAGAATTGAAAAGTTACCACAGAGTTGGCAGACTGTTGTAAGTAAGGAGAATATATTATTGATTATTAAAGTCACTGTTATGTGTTTTTTTATTAAACCTGAGGAAAAACGCTACGAACTTATGCACCAACTTAATATTACTTGCTGATTTGCCGTAGTAATCCTCATTATTGCCTTATATACTCACGTAATGTGTCGTTCCAAGTATAAATGACTCATTTAAATTTACGGACGACCATTCCGGTGTAGGATTACATTTCCTACCGGCATAAACCAGAAAAGTAATCATATAAAAGAAATTTAAAAAAATGGCAATATCTCTTAGTAACTGACTAGACCGTCAAAGTTGAACGATAAAAGAAAACCGGAACACTCCTTCACTACGTGACCCATTTATCATATTTGTGTCGTTGTCTCGAGAAACAGAGAGTTAATGAGAATGTACGTATGCGAATGAGTGTACTTGGGTGTATTTGTATATTTTATATGTATGTTCTGTGTGTTTGTTTGTGTGTGTGTGTGTGTGTGAGAGAGAGAGAGAGAGAGAGAGAGAGAGAGAGAGAGAGAGAGAGAGAGAGAGACAGAAAGGGAGGGAGGGATCCAGGGTGGGAGGATGAGAGAATGAATGAGACGGGGGTGGAGAATTAGTATTTCTCGAGCTGTTAACATTTCTTTTGTCCATATTTTCTAGATTTTCCTGGTTGCTGTCATCGTGAAAGTTGTTCTAGCAGCACCGCAGTTTAATCCAAGGGATGCTCCTATTGTCGTGTTGGAGAATGACTTCAATGGAGTTGAACCGTGGCACTGGAGGTATGTCATTAAAGTGTTCTGCCACAACCACACGTTCTCACACTTAACTCTGATCTACATACATAATCGTTTTACTACGACTATTTATTTAAAAAAAAGCCAAATTCGAGTACGACTCCCACTCTGAGGGTTCCGTATAAACATGGTTATATATGTAGATAGTTCACAAACTGCGGGAATCAACTATTTCAACAGTTTTTGCCTGTTATCGATATTGATACTGAAAAGGTACAGGTCCTGAGCATTCCAAGACTTTCGAGAAAGTTTTAATTTCAAGTTTAAGTTTAAACTTTTTCTATGCTTTGGCATTTGCTATTGTAATTCGTGAGAAAAGGTGGCTTTAACAGTCGGACAGACAGACAGCCGAGAAACAAACGGGGAAAATATATTCGTCCTTATGATCAAAATTTAGTTGAGACGAAGAGTCGGCTGACGTTTAAGAGATTAGTAAGGAAGAATCAATACGAAAACTAGTGGGATACGGAAGTACTGAGGGATGACTAGATATGCTTGAAGTTCTCTAATGCTATATTGTTGTTGTTGTGGTCTTCAGTCCTGAGACTGGTTTGATGCAGCTCTCCATGCTACTCTATCCTGTGCAAGCTTTTTCATCTCCCAGTACCTACTGCAACCTACATCCTTCTGAATCTGCTTAGTGTATTCATCTCTTGGTCTCCCTCTACGATTTTTACCCTCCACGCTGCCCTCCAGTACTAAATTGGTGTTCCCTTGATGCCTCAGAACATTTCCTATCAACCGATCCCTTCTTCTTGTCAAGTTGTGCCACAAACTTCTCTTCTCCCCAATTCTATTCAATACTTCCTCATTAGTTATGTGATCTACCCATCTAATCTTCAGCATTCTTCTGTAGCACCACATTTCGAAAGCTTCTATTCTCTTCTTGTCCAAACTATTTATCGTCCATGTTTCACTTCCATACATGGCTACACTCCATACGAATACTTTCAGAAATGACTTCCTGACACTTAAATCAATACTGGATGTTAACAAATTTCTCTTCTTCAGAAACGCTTTCCTTGCCATTGCCAGCCTACATTTTATATCCTCTCTACTTCGACCATCATCAGTTATTTTGCTCCCCAAATAGCAAAACTCCTTTACTACTTTAAGTGCCTCATTTCCTAATCTAATTCCCTCAGCATCACCCGACTTAATTAGACTACATTCCATTATCCTTGTTTTGCTTTTGTTGATGTTCATCTTATATCCTCCTTTCAAGACACTGTCCATTCCATTCAACTGCTCTTCCAAGTCCTTTGCTGTCTCTGACAGAATTACAATGTCATCGGCGAACCTCAAAGTTTTTATTTCTTCTCCATGAATTTTAATACCTACTCCGAATTTTTCTTTTGTTTCCTTTACTGCTTGCTCAATATACAGATTGAACAACATCGGGGAGAGGCTACAACCCTGTCTTACTCCCTTCCCAACCACTGCTTCCCTTTCATGTCCCTCGACTCTTATAACTGCCATCTGGTTTCTGTACAAATATGCTATATATGCAGCAATAAAGAATGGCTCAGTAGGTAGAACAGCTGAAGAGTAATGGACATCTCTAAGAAGGGCAATAATAAAAGTTGGAAGAAACACATAAGTAAAAAGAAGGTAACTGCGAAGAAACCAGGGGTAAGAGGAGAAACACTTCAGGTGATCGGTGAAAGAAGATAGTAGAATAATGTCCAGGGAAATTCAGAAGTAAAGAAATAAAAGTCGCTGAGAAATGAAATAAATAGGAAGTGCAGGGAAGCTAAGACGAAATGGTTGGAGCAAACATGCGAAGATATCGAAAAAGAAATTATTATAGGAAGAACAGATTCAGCTTACAGGAAATTCAAAACAATCTTCAGTAAAACAGAAAGCAAGGGTTTCTACTGAGATTATAGAGATGTTTGGTGATTAGGGATTCTGTTATTAAGCCCCATCATTGAGAAGAAGTTCTAAGCATATATTTGGTCCTCATCTTAGCCTTGTTGTACACTCTTTTAGCAAAACTGGATTGTCAATTTTTTTGGAGTTTAACTTCTTTTTTTAATGTAGATTATTTCCTGGTAACAAATATTTAAATGTTAAATGCAACATTTTCCTGAATTCCTTTTAATAATAGTTCAGGATGTATTTTGTAAACATAACCGATACTGATTATGGTACCTATCTTCACGAGATGTGTAAGGGTATATATTTTTTTGATTTTATAAGTGATAAACATCTGACCAGCAACTCACTGAACAGTACAGGTTGCATGCAATTTTTAGTTTTTCTACTTCATATCCAGTTCTTCTGTAAGATTTTATTTTGGGCGGCAATTCCTAGAGGATGTCTGTATTTTGTAATTAATAAAGAAAGAATGTAAACTGCAAAACATAAAAAATAAATAATAGTCAAAAATAAATTAAAAATAAGGAAAGAAGGAAGGGAAAAATAACTAAATGAAAACATGTAATAATCTGCTGCATACAGAAGTCCCACCCCCCCTCTTCACACACACACACATTTTTCTTTGAGTATGTGGAATTAAAAGTGCCATAAAATTTTTATCTATATGCTCATTAGGAATGCAGTTACTGTCATAGTATAATTTGGTGTAAGATACTCTGTGAGGCTATTATTCACACTGTAGATGTAATTTAACTACGTTTTGTAAGATACAAAATTCGCCAATGTGGCTTCATCTGATGTCAATAAACGGCTTTCTATGTTTTTCAGCCGCTCTCGATTCTGCAGTTATGATGTATTTAGGATTAGGAAAGTTTCTGGGGACATTTACGTATATATTATAATTGTACATTTGTAGTTTCATTATTTAGCTCCTTATTGTATGATGTTCTCATGTAACCAAATACTAAAGTGTATCTCCAGTTCAGTTGATACTGCTATTGCTGGCATGTGCTGTAGTTTTTATCTTTGACATGTTGTGGTTTTTGACTATATCCTTCAATGTGTTTCCTGATTACACCAGTCAGTGTGCGAATGGTAGTCGTTGTGAACTTAGCTTCTTTATGGAATCTAATGTGCACAGCTATTATTGTAAATAATTTTGTACTACTGTCGTGGGCTTAAAAGAGCAAATTTCTTGTATTATGGTATAACTTTCCAGCTGTTCATGCCAGTAGGTAATACATTATTTAGCCTTCTATTTGCCTGTAAATAGTGTAGTCTTATTGATTTGATTTATCAGTTTTAGGCTTATGCTTGATAATATTCTTTGATCGAAACTAGTAGCGAATCGCATTGTGCAAGATAAAGGACAGCTGAAGGTTCACCACGAACTTTAACAATTGTTTGGTGGCTGATTATCCCTAAAGGATACATAAATGACAATATCTCATATATTCGCTTTTACAGGCTCAATGATTCTAATCTACAGAATATTGGTCGTCAAGAGAGATTTCACAGATTATTAGATTGCAATGTACAATAGCTGCTACCGGCTACAAATGTATTCATTAACATTCTTCTACAAATCAATTTTAGAGAGGTGTTTCAGCACCGAGAGATAAAAATCTTACTGCTCTTCCGAATTACTGAGCCATAGGTAATTGTATCGCTACTTTTTCTTTACAGTTACCTGCTTCATATTTCGTATTTGTTAAGCCAAAGCTTTAGTCGTGTAATGAGCAGGACTGTGAAGTCATATTAATATGCTTATCTTACGTACGGTGATAGTATTAAAATCGATTGCCGGCATACATTCACTACTCGAGAAGGGCATGGGGTGTTTCGTATATAGAAATAGATGAGCAGTTTCGTTTGACTTCTAAAGGACAGTGAACACAGATGTCAGAATAAAATATGGGACGTTGGTGCAGTGTCTACACCAACATCTGTCCTCCCATTCCCAGTGATTCTGTTGTAACGAAAAATTTCCCAAGGTCGAAAGAAAGGAAGTATAGTTTAACTCCCCGTCGAATACAAGATTACACGATTATTGAGGTCGGAGCACAGACTCTGTTTAGACAAAGGCAGAAAGCAGTACTGGTCATATTCTTTTCGAAGGAAACCATCGAAACCTAAATGTAAGTGGTGGGTTACAGATCTGATCTTCGCACATACAGAACACGAAATCATCGCCTTAACTAGTATCAAATTGCGTTGGTTCGACGGAACCAGCAACCTTCAGGTCCTCTTACTACCGTCTTTCGTCGATCACCCGAGAATTCTGGTTATTTCCTTCCTTGCACCTATATCTAACTGTCCTATTTTAGAGATGACCATTTCTCTTCAGCTTAACTGAATATGGTGGCATCCATTATCGCAGTATTTACAGCCTCAGAGAAGTACACCGTCGTTCCTCAGTAGTTCATTATCCGAATTAGTACTTACTGATTCTTCCTGAAGACTCTCTTAAATTTCCGTCCACTCTTTAGCATTACAAATTGTGTATATCTGCTACTGGGTATCTGATTTCGGAATCTGTGTCTCGTCATGATGCAGTTCTCCACGAGTTTCCTAAGTAAACCGAGTCTTCTTGTAATATTTGAAAAAAGTATTTATTAATAAACAGTTAAGAAATATTCCCATCGTAGCACCAAAAATGAGAATATTCCCCTGCTTAAAAAACGCTGACCTGAAGTGGGATATGAGCTGGCTCATTCTACCTTCCTCAGCAGCTTTAAAAATTTTCCCAAAAAACTTTGACATGCGAACATATTCTTGCTGTTTTTAACATGCAATTCACCTCTCTTTCCTACAAGCTCCTTTCACTATTCCATCGCCATAAGTCACTCATACCTATCCCCTCCAACTTGTCCGTTCTTATGCATACAGCCAAACTCATTGCAGTTACCTCTTTGTGTCTGTCTCACTGTCACTGTCCCCTGTCTCACAGCCACAGTCCCCTTCGTTCTGTCCCACTATTACTGCCTCCTCTTTCTGTCACAGTCTCCCCTTTGCTCTCTCTTACTGCTACTGCCTCATTCATTCCTTCCCATTATTGCTGTGACTTCTCACTGTCACTACATTGCTCTTCCTCGTTATCATTGACTCTAACGTCTCATTATCACTGGCTCTCACCCAGTTCCCCTTCCTACTCCTTTTTATTCCTATCCCATTGGCACTGTTTCCTCCACACTTTTCCTACCAGGGTTCTGTCAACTGTGTTCCACGGCCACTATGTCACTCTCTTTCTCTTCCATTGTCATTGTCTCTTTCGCTCTTCCTATACCATAACCACTGTCTACTATCTTCCAGTATGTATTTCTTTTCCGTCTCTTACCGCAACCACTATCACCTTCTCTCTCAGCACAGAAAAGCGCGAATACGTTCGGGTGCCAAAATTTTTCGGAAAACTTTTAAAGTTGCCGAGAAAGTGAGAATGAGGCAATTAGGACCCCAATCCTCAATCATAATCTTTTAAACAGGGGCGTATTCCTCTTTTTTTGCTCCAGTAGGGGCATTTTTTTCCGATGGTTCGCGTCTCTTACCTGCCACAGTCGGACATGTCGCTCATACGAAAAGAACATGGACCAGAAAAATTTTGATAGTTACACAGGACTTACGTGAACCTGAAACATCGTAAAGCTAATTTTACACCTCGAGACCATATTTTATGTCGACAAAAATTTTTCATGTTTTTCAGTACTACAACAAGAGATTCTTAGAATTCTGATGATAACGGGAACACTTTACAGCAATTTTTCTTGTACAAGTAAGATAAATTTGAGCCTCCGTACCTCTGAATGGATAAAGATATCAAAAAAATTTCAAGATTGTTCGAGACCTGGATCTTCGGAATAGATCGTAAAAATTATAGCACACTGCTGTGAATAGCCTTCTTGGAATCCGTGGCTCGATTTTGTAACCCAAATATCATGTTATTGGGGTGTTTCTCGGTAACGGATAAAGATGTTTGAAAACGCGAAGAAGGCTGTTTCAGCTGAATGCCAATAGAATATGCCGCTAAAATTTGAACAATATGTTGATGGTGAAAATTATAGTGAAAAATATGGTGGAAATCGCTTTTTTCGAGTTTTCTCATAAATCGCGCATGAACTAAATGGTGCCTCTAGAATCCCCAGAAAGCACAGAACCGTATACCACATCTAATGAAAAAAGAATCAACCAATTTGCACTGTTTATCTATGCTGGAAAGAGCGTGTAATATTCAAACTTTGCTCTATAGTGCAGTATAGCTACAGTAATACGATCCTCCTATTGCGGATAGAAATAGACCCTAGCTCAAGGGATAGCCAAAACACTTCACCCTAAATTTCTATCGCCAACAAGGCCCCGGAAAAAACCCTTTGCTATGCTCGGCGTTTTGGAACGTATTGGTACCTCATGCTCTCGCAATCTTACCGATTAGCTAAAATTTAGACGTAACTCAAGGAGGTGTTCTTCATTCTTATTGCTCTTACCGATAGCATATTTCCCGGGTTCGATTCCCGGCGGAGTCAGGGATTTTCTCTGACTCGTGATGAACGGGTGTCGTGTGATGTCCTTAGGTTAGTTAGGTTTAAGTAGTTCTAAGTTCTAGGGGACTGATGACCATAGGTTTTAAGTCCCATGGTGCTCAGAGCCATTTGAACCATTTTTTGATAGCATATTCTTTTGTATATCTTTCTTTTTCTTTTGCCTTCCCCCACTGCAAAGTTCTTCTAGTTCTTTTTCCTCCTCTCTTAATCCTACAATGGAGCCCACATCCTGTCGAAAAGACGTCTTCAGTTCCTGCCCCTCCTTCAGCGTTCCTATGCCCCTTATTACTCGTTTTTTCGTTTTCCAAACCGAGTTATCCATTCAATGTATTCATATACTCTAACTCTTCATAGTCTGTTTCTGACGTCAAAATGTATACCCTGACTACTGATAAACTATATGTTATTCTTGTTACGTTGGTTTTCTGCCTGAGAATATCCTGTAACTGAACTGTTCTCACCAATTCACTCTCTGCCCTAGATTCATATTCATAAATAGTCCCACTCCCTTTTTACTCAGAGATTTATGCATTCCGTACTTCCTGTTCTAACATTTATGCAAATATTGCAACTTATCTGACAACAAATACTTTAGCAACATTTTGCTTTTGTAAATTACCATCATTGTATAGAAACATCCGTATGGGTATGTGTGTGAAGATTTAAACAGTATGCATCTTCAGAGTTTAAGAAAGTGTTGAATCTTGATCACCATTACTTAGAAGCAAGGACATTTCGAAAAGTAGTCGAAATGTTACGAAATACAAAAATATTAACCATGTAAGTAAAGCAAAACTAACGCATTTTATCACAGAAAATTTTCTATGTAGTTTTAATTCGAACTTATGCCCAGTTATAGTAAAGTAGTTCTGTTCGTTAGAACCTTTTTTTATATGTAGAACCACCACCGCAGTGAACTTCCGCCATAACGAAAATCAACCAACATGGCATGTTCAGCACAAGCTAAATGTAGTTTTAGACGTGGGACCTGTCAGCTAGAAAGCAGTAACTGAGCCATTGGTTGACTCACTATCATCAGTAACAGTGGCTGGTTGCAATTTAACGTGTATTTTTCACAACCACTACCTCTCCAAATCAATTTTCAACAATAACATATCAACAGTACTCTCAGACTTGAATCAAACTTTTGTTTTATTTCATGACCTTCACGTAGGAGTACGAAACAACACGCTCACTCGTCAGTTTCATGCCTAGTGGCTCGTGTGTTGCTTCACAGCCGCTCTGCGGCTGGCATGGCCCGGTGGTTGACCGAAGCGGTGCGGCACCTCGACCTACATTTGCACTCTGGTTGATTGAATACTAGCCACAAAGATCTCAACACGCTATTAGATAGCATCGAATTATGCTTCTGTGTAAGGCTAACCATAGTTGGTAAAATACAAAAAACTAGTAAAAAATAGTGAATACTCAATAGAAACCATCTTCAGGACCCTCCTAAAAGCTAGTAATTTGCTTTACCTGCATGAAAGCCTACATACCGTGTGATCAAAAAGTCAGTATAAATTTGAAAAGTTAATAAACTACGGAATAATGTAGACAGAGAGGTAAAAATTGACACACATGCTTGCCATGACGTGGGGTTTTATTAGAACCACCCCATATTGCTAGAAGCGTGAAAGATTTCTTGCGCGTGTCGTTTGGTGATGATCGTGTGCTCAGCCAACACTTTCGTCATGCTTGGCCTCCCAGGTCCCCAGACCTCAGTCCGTGCGATTATTGGCTTTGGGGTTACCTGAAGTCGCAAGTGTATCGTGATCGACCGACATCTCTACGGATGCTGAAAGACAACATCCGACGCCAATGCCTCACCATAACTCCGGACATGCTTTGCAGTGCTGTTCACAACATTATTCCTCGTCTACAGCTATTGTTCAGGAATGATGGTGGACATATTGAGCATTTCCTGTAAAGAACATCATCTTTGCTTTGTCTTACTTTGTTATGCTAATTATTGCTATTCTGATCAGATGAAGCGCCATCTATCGGACGTATTTTTAACCTTTTGTATTTTTTTGGTTCTAATAAAACCCCATCTCATTCTAAGCATGTGTGTCAATTTGTACCTCTCTATCTACATTATTCCGTGATTTATTCAATTTTCAAATTTGTACTGACTTTTTGAGCACCCGGTATATCTAGGATGTCATTTGAGAATAAAAGCTTTGTTTTGTCATGTTCTCGTTGTGAGAAACGAAGACTAGGACTTAACGTGCCGTCGAAGATGAGGTAATTTAGAGACGGAGCAGAAACTACGATTGGCGAAGTATAGGGAAGGAAATCGCCCGGACCCTATCAAAAGAACTATTCTGTCATCTGCCTGAAGTGATTTAGAAAAATGATGCATAAAACTAAATCTGCATGGCCATACGTGGATTTGAACTGCTAGCCTCACAAATACGAGTCTCTCACCCCTGCATCACATCTGCTTGTGTGTGTGTGTGTGTGTGGGGGGGGGGGGGTGATCTGGTTGGGGGTGGGAGGGCAGGATTTCCATCTCCTCTCACAGTCCATCTATTCGCTCTCTTTTCTTGCTTCTTCGGCTAGCTTCTTGACGTTAATTCTTTATGTTTTTTTTGCTTTATATTATAAAAAACATTAACTGTGTTTCTTAAAATTACACCCCTGTTGTTGATGAAACAGCGTTGATCCGAATGTAAATTAATCTGCTTGCAACTGGAAGTATCCTCTTCCGTAACATCTCTCTGTAGTTTCCGTTGTCAGCAAACTATAGCGTTTCGATGAAGTTTACGAAGTCTTACTACCGGAACACCATTGTTCATTGTCGTACCTGTTCTGAGACACGTAAGGTCATCTGTCTACGTAGCAGACGGTGCTTCTAATTGTATCAGTTATTACGGCTCTTCCAGTTCCATTTCGTAATCATGTGGAGAAAATCTCTGTCTTCATTATATTATAATCTATCTGATACCTTCTAGTATCTCCAGGATTCTTACATGTATACTCTCTTTCAAATTCTAAAGGTGGCAGGGTCAAAACACAGGTAGCGAAAGGCTATTTACAATTGGTACAGAAACCAGATGGCAGTTGTAAGAGTCGAGGGGCATGAAAGGGAAGCAGCGGTTGGGAAGGGAGTGAGACAGGGTTGTAACCTCTCCCCGATCTCATTGAATCTGTATATTGAGCAAGCAGTAAAGGAAACAAAATAAAAATTCGGAGTAGGTATTACAATCCATGGAGAAGACATAAAAAAGCTGAGGTTCTCCGATGACATAGTAATTCTGTCAGAGAGAGCAAAGGACTTGGAAGAGCAGTTGAACGGAATGGACAGTGTCTTGAAAGGAGGATATAAGATGAACATCAACAAAAGCAAAACGAGGATAATGGAATGTAGTCGAATTAAGTCGGGTGATGCTGAGGGAATTAGATTAGGAAATGAGACACTTAAAGGTGTTTTGCTATTTGGAGAGTAAAATAACTGATGATGGTCGAAGTAGAGAGGATATAAAATGTAGACTGACAATGGCAAGGAAAGCGTTTCTGAAGAAGAAAAATTTGTTAACATCGAGTATAGGTTTAAGTGTCAGGAAGTCGTTTCTGAAAGTATTTGTATGGAGTGTAGCCATGTTTGGAAGTGAAACATGGACGATAAATAGTTTGGACAAGAAGAGAATAGAAGCTTTCAAAATGTGGTGCTACAGAAGAATGCTGAAGATTAGATGGATAGATCACATAACTAATGAGTAGGTATTGAATAGAATTGGGGAGAAGAGGAGTTTGTGGCACAAAATGACAAGTAGAAGGGACCGGTTAGTAGGACATGTTGTGAGGTATCAAGGAATCACAAACTTAGCATTGGATGGCAGCGCGGAGGGTAAAATCGTAGAGGGAGACCAAGAGATGAATATACTAAGCAGATTCAGAAGGATGTAGGTTGCAGTAAGTACTGGGAGATGAAGAAGCTTGCACAGGATAGAGTAGCATGGAGAACTGCATCAAACCAGTCTCAGGACTGAAGACCACAACAACAACAACAACAACAACATGGAGAAAAGGGAGAATGATAAATTCAGAACCCCCGTGGGTGCTGTAATTACTCCACACCTGTAATCGGAATCCTTATGTGAGGTGTAGTATATCCCTAGGTTCTTCATTTAAAGCTAGTCCTGGGTGTTTTGTAAGCAGGTCTCCTAGAGATAGTTTATTTCTCTCTTCAAGACTGCCACTCTCCCATCCATCAAACAAACTGTGACCATTCGTGCTGTCATTTGTATATGTTCAATACCCCCTGATAGATATACTTGATATGGCTCCTACACAAATTCTAGACTAGGTTTACAATTGTTTTGTAAGCAGTCTCCTTTGTAGACATTGCATTCTACCAATGAACAGAAGTTATCTACCTGCATTTTCTACGAATAAACCTTCCAGTTCACATACCTAAAAATTATTAGTCCCATGTATTTGTATGAGCTGACCGACTCCATCGGTCACTCACTGTTATTACAGTCATAGGATACGTTGCCTCGCCTTATAAAGTGCACAGTTTTTCCATTACTGTTCATTTAAAACAAGTTGCCGAATTTTAAAAAACTCAGCAATCTTATCAACATCCATTGAATATTTGTTCAGTTTTCTCAGACAGTAAGTCATTATGAAAACACGCTGAGATTTGTATTAAATAATTAAAATGCAGCATGAATCCTAAGGCTCTCAGCAAGCTTGCAAGTACATCAATACGTGTCAACAGCTCTTCAGCCAAGGTAACTTGCTGCCGTCTCCATACCAATACGTTGTCAAACCAATGAAAAACTTCGCTTAATACCCCATAAGAACGTTCTGTCAATAAGTATTTGCGTGCTACTGAGTGAGATGCTTTTTGAGAGTCAAAACGTGCTCCATCTTTCTGACTTTCAGGATGTCATGCGAGAAATGTGGGAGTTTTCAGACGAACGAGTGCCGGCCGGAGTGGCCGTGCGGTTCTAGGCGCTACAGTCTGGAGCCGAGCGACCGCTACGGTCGTAGGTTCGAATCCTGCCTCGGGCATGGATGTGTGTGATTTCTTTAGGTTAGTTAGGTTTTATTAGTTCTAAGTTCTAGGCGTCTGATGACCTCAGAAGTTAAGTCGCATAGTGCTCAGAGCCATTTGATTCGAACCAGACGAACGATATTTTCGGAATCCATGCCGATTAGCATGGAGAACCTTATTCTGTTCGTGATAACTCATTATGTTTCAGGTCAGAATATGTTCTAATATTCTACAACAAACTGATGTCATTGATACTTGACAGTATTTTTGTGGATCACTTCTGCTGCCTTCTTGTAGACGAATATGATCTGTGCTCTCTTCCAACTACGGAATACAATCAAACTGAAGGTGTTCCGAATGCTGCATTGTGTACACTCCACAAGACGCTGAAGCGTCTTAGGTACGTTCATTAACCAGTAAGTTCGCGGAGAATGCTGAAGAAATAATGGTTCTACTTTCTACCACCAGGAGCAAATTTGTCGCTGTCAGCAGTCAGGATGTGATGTGGGTGCAACAAAAGGGGAGGAACGATCAAACACATGTTAACGTGGTTCAGGCACGTTTAGTATTATACGGTTACAAGTTACAACATGTGTTCTGTTTGGTTTCCCGACTCAGCAACGTGCTGCGTCCATAACAAGGCATAGTCGATAGCTGCTCGCAACACAGCCACTGTCATTAGAGTGACAGGTCTTCGTATCAGGAAATGTCCAAGTACATTCTTGATGGACAAATATCCCCACAACCAGAAGTCTCTTAGATTTAGGTCGAGGGATCTAAGGCCACGCTTCTTGAAATTGCCTAGAGATGATGCAGTCGTTACCGAAGATTGCCCAAAGCAAATTTTTCATGTGGCAGGCGGCATGTGGTGTCGCCGAATTTTGCATGAAAATAGTGTGTGGACGCAGTTACGTTCCTGAAAATCTGGAATCACATGTTGCACAAGGACGTCCTTACGACGTGCAAATTTCACTGTACTTCTAACAGGAGCGCGAGGGGTCATTTCCTAGAAGAGGAACGGATAGAAAATTAAAGAATTTGTGAAACCACACAAAGCTGAGTGCTGTGGATGTTCCTGCACGGTATGTGGCGGCATAGAACCTCATATGCGACTGCTCTGTGCAGAGTGAAAGGAGCCTCATCTAGCCTATCTTGGGGCTTCATTTGGTTCACGTTCTGAAAGTTGTATGGATATCAATATAAAATGCGCCGCAAAATCTTTGATCTTGCCCGCAAAAGGCAAAGGTCCCGAACTCGAGTCTCGATCCGGCACACAGTTTTAATCTGCCAGGAAGGATCAATCTTTGAGCTGTTTGACAGGGGAGAGACAATTCCCGTGACACAGCTCAATCACTGGTTGCAGAATCTGAGGCACGGTCAACTACAGCTACAGCAAATTCCTAACAACTGACATAGGAAGGGGCCGCCTACCTTTCCCTACTGCACTACCTAATTTACCTGTTTCTCCAAATTTCTTGATCATATTCTTTAGTCCATTTATTGACATGGGGCCTCTTCTCAGCTGTTTCTGAAAGCGACATTTCCGCTGTTCGGCGCTGCTATAGGTGCCATGCTGACAAAACAACTTTACCAGTAGCGCACGGTCTTTCTTCTCAGTGAAGTTGCGTTTCTTACGGAAAGCTGTAATTATTTTAACCCTCTACACCAACAGTCACTTCACTATAGAGATTAATACGAGTCGACAACTGACAAACAGCATACTGACGGCAAAGCAGGCAAATTCCACATTATGGCTGCTTACAGCGCCGTACTTCCACCTGGTGCTAGGTACTGGAAATGTGTTTTCTTTTTTTTTTCAGCAGTGTCTGCGAGCGCACCGATTAATGAACACATCTGCGACATTTCACCTTCCTGCAACGTATACAGCCTGTGCTGTAGCACTAGGAACATTGGCAATTGCATTAGAGCAAACCGACAACTGTCATGGTTTTTGCTCTAGAATTCTACGGTACATTATCGTTAAAAGACGGGCTAACTCAGCTGCGTGTTCGATATAGTGACTGATACCGATTCCGTAGGTTCCTAGAGTTGTGTTCAATTTTAGAAATATGACCTGTTTCCAGAGGTCACTGACATCCATATCACTCATCTTTGAAGTGAAGCGACAGTTAAATTGGCGCTATAAGGTTAGAAACAGATTTCAACATATCTCCTTTAGCTGCGTTACATTAAACTTTAGATCCCGTCTCGTCCATGAGAGTGCGGGCACTAACTTTCGTACCACTAACAGTCTTTATATACGAAAAAAATTTCTTTGGATATTATGAGAGGTTTTTCGATAGTGTTCTGCTAAGGCAGTCGTTGAAAGCTTCACGCATTAAAATCTTGACAGTCAAACTCGTTCCTATCAGTATCTCTATACATAGCCCTATGATTTATTTTATACCTATTGTACAGTATCTTATGTTTATTAAGAAGTTTCGTTACACTGACATTATACTATGGAGGATCCCTCCCATCCAGATTTGTTCTACTAGGCACATATCTGTCGCATACAAGGGCAACTATTCTGTTACACTTGATTCACAGTTCTTCTACACGCTCCTGTCCATTGCTAAATATTTCACCTTGTCAGAGTAGCACAATCTATATGATAATGTATTTATTTACGATAACCGGTTTCAATCAGTGCAGGTCATCTTCAAAACTTAAAATTAATGTTAATCTTAAAATTAAACTGCTGAACGGAACAACACGAAAGTTACTACTACCAGAGAAGTTGCTGTCAGCTCCGAATGTCCCAGGCGTAATGGGTGTGATTGACTACATCATATCACTATCAGTGATAGGATGCCATTATTCGTGCCTGTCGGTGCATCACAACTTGACAATTCGCTCTACAGTTGTCGCTCAGCATTGGAAGTTCCTCTACCAATGATCGAGCCTCTCGGATATTCAAAGAGGTGCTGACGATGGGTTCCACGAATACTCAGAGCGGACCACAAGATTAAGAGAAAGGGCATTTCATCTTAATTGTTGGAGCTTAAAGATTCTCTACGGGGAACACACTTTGAAGATGACGAGAGTGTCTGTCATGCAGTGAAAACATGGCTATGCCTACAGGACGAGAGCTTTTACCAGCAGGGAATACATGCTCTTCCACATCGTTGGCGTACGGCCATAGAAACTGATGGAAACTACGTAGAAAAATAGGACATGGAAAAGACATGTTGATGTATATTGTCAACAAATTCTGACTCTTGACAACAAATACGTTCTGAGAAAAAAACTGGGGCAAAAGTAATTCTGGCCTTCATTTCTATATTTTCTAGCTCCCTTAAATTGTTAAACTGGGTAAAATAACGACTAGCATTTGATAATTACTCTTTAGTATGAACATTGGTGTACGCTGTACTCACACATACCTTGAACTGAACGGTCAGTGTGCATTTGCCTTGTGTTTTCATTTGTTTACTCTCATCTCAAGAAAGCTGGTGAGTTACGTCACTATATACTATTACAGTAGAGTCGAAGTCAGTTCAGTGTAATGTTTTTAATAATGTCATGTTTACGTGAGTGGTACAATGTGATAGACACGTTTCTGAAAAATTCTTGATGAGAGGAAGTGTCCTGCCGCATAAGAAATAGAGGTTGCTACTCAAAAAGAGATGCACTGCTGTTCATGTCTTCGTAACTAACAAAGTTACAAGAAAGACAAAAACGCTGGTTAATGTCTCCATAGTAAGTACTCAATATTGGCTTGGAACATTGATTATTTTCCTTCGGGACGAAAAATTATTAAAATAATGATTTATTTTCACGAAAACAATGTATTAAATTCTTCTTTCATAATTCTTGAAGACTGTATCTACATCTACATCCATACTCCGCAAGCCACCTGATGGCGTGTGGCAGAGGGTACCTTGAGTACCTCTATCAGTTCTCCATTCTATTCAAGTCTCCTATAGTTCGAGGAAAGAAGGATTGTCGGTATGCCTCTGTGTGGGCTCCAATCTCTCTGATTTTATCCTCATGGTCTCTTAGCGAGACAGACGTAGGAGGGAGCAACATACTGCTTGACTCCTCGGTGAAGGTATGTTCTCGAAACTTCAAAAGCCCATACCGAGCTACTGAGCGTCTCTCCTGCAGAGTCTTCCATTGGAGTTTATCTATCACCTCCGTAACGCTTTCGCGATTACTAAATGATCCTGTAACGAAGCGAGCTGCTCTCCGTTGGATCTCCTCTATCTCTTCTATCAACCCCATCTGGTACGGATCCCACACTGGTGAGCAATATTCAAGCAGTGAGCGAACAAGTGTACTGTAACCTACTTCCTTTGTTTTCGGACTGCATTTCCTTAGGATTCTTCCAATGAATATCAGTTTGGCATTTGCTTTAGCGACGATCAACTTTATATGATCATTCCATTTTAAATCACTCCTAATGCCTACTCCCAGATAATTTATGGAATTAACTGCTTCCAGTTGCTGACCTGCTATATTGTAGCTAAATGATAAGGGATCTTTCTTTCTATGTATTCGCAGCAGATTACACTTTTCTACATTGAGATTCAATTGCCATTCCCTGCACCATGCGTCGATTCGCTGCGGATCCGCCGGCATTTCAGTACAATTTTCCGTTGTTACAACCTCTCGATATAGAATCATCCGCAAAAAGCCTCAGTGAACTTCCGATGTTATCCACAAGGTCATTAATATATATTGTGAATAACAACGATTCTACGGCACTCCCCTGCGGCACACCTGAAATCACTCTTACTTCAGAAGACTTCTCTCCATTGAGAATGATATGCTGCGTTCTGTTATCTAGGAACTCTTCAATCCAATCACACAATTGGTCTGATAGTCCATATGCTCTTACTTTGTTCATTAAACGACTGTGAGAAACTGTATCGAACGCCTTGCGGAAGTCAAGAAACACGGCATCTACCTGGGAACCCGTGTCTATGGCCCTCTGAGTCTCGTGGACGAATAGCGCGAGCTGGGTTTCACACGATCGTCTTTTTCGAAACCCATGCTGATTCCTACAGAGTAGATTTCTAGTCCCCAGAAAAGTCGTTATCCTCGAAGATAATACGTGTTCCAAAATTCTACAACTGATCGACGTTAGAGATATAGGTCTATAGTTTTGCACATCTGTTCGACGTCCCTTCTTGAAAACGGGGATGACCTGTGCCCTTTTCCAATCCTTTGGAACGCTACGCTCTTCTAGAGACCTATGGTACACCGCTGCAAGAAGGGGGGCAAGTTCCTTCGCGTACTCTATGTAAAATAGAACTGGTATCCCATCAGGTCCAACGGCCATTCCTCTTTTGAGCGATTTTTTATTGTTTCTCTATCCCTCTGTCGACTATTTCGATATCTACCATTTTGTCATCTGTGCGACAATCTAGGGAAGGAACTACAGTGCAACTTCCTCTGTGAAACAGCTTTGGAGAAAGACATACAGTATTTCGGCCTTTAGTCTGTCATCCTCTGTTTCAGTACCATTTCGGTCACAGAGTGTCTGGACATTTTGTTTTGATCCACCTACCGCTTTGACATAAGACCAAAATTTCTTAGGATTTTCTGCCAAGGCAGTACATAGAACTTTACTTTCGAATTCATTGAACGCCTCTCGCATAGCCCTCCTCACACTACATTTCGCTTCGCGTAATTTTTGTTTCTCTGCAAGGCTTTGGCTATGTTTATGTTTGCTATCAAGTTCCCTTTGCTTCCGCAACAGTTTTCTAACTCGGTTGTTGTACCACGGTGGCTCTTTTTCCATCTCTTGCTTGGCACATACTCATCTAATGCATATTGTACGATGGTTATTAACTTTGTCCACTGATCCTCAACACTATCTGTACTTGAGACAAAACTTTTGTGTTGAGCCGTCAAGTACCCTGAAATGTGCTTTTTGTCACTTTTGTTAAACAGAAAGACCTTCCTACCTTTTTTAATATCTCTATTTACAGGTGTATAAGAAGGAATACACATTCTTTCCTAGAAAACCGATCGTAAGACGTACGAGGAGGTGGGTGAGCTGTAGCATCGAAGAGATGGAATAGAGCCATCGACGAGAACCAACATCAGGCCTCTTGTCGACAAATTCAGGAGATGGGGAAGTATACTTAACCAGGAACGTCCTGGACGACCATGAGCACCTGGAGCTACAGTCCGGAGCATTGCTGAGACCATTGAAAGAAGACCACGCGCTTCAGTTTGTTGGCTAAGCCGTGATTCTCGAAATTGCACGACCTATGTCTGACGTACTCTTTGGTTACGCTTACAAAGGCGACGTATCGCAACGAGGATATGCATCACCTGGAGAATGAAATTAATGCACCCATAAAGAAAAGTGTTATGACATTTGTCTGGCCATGGGAAACGAAAACCTATTGGATGACATCCTTTCTTTAGACGAAGCCAAATTTTACAAATGTGGTTTTGTTGTCAGTCTCAGCTGCCAGATATGGGCCGGCAACAATACCCCTGAAGTGCAAGAATAGCAGAGAAACACCCTGAAACCGAACGTATAGCTAGGTATGGCCAAGGCTAATATTAATGGAACATTAGTTTCTGCAAAGTAGACGATAACAAAGACATGTTACGTTGACGTGCTTGAGCTTTTCCTGTAACAGCGACTGGAGTTTTATAGATTTCTGAATTCTGTTGTGTACCAGAAAGATGAGCCACCTTTCATTTTGCTCTCATTGTTCGATATTATCTTAACCGCATGCAGCCTGGATGGTGGAACGGTAGAAGTTCATTGCGTAGATGGGCCTCTATGTCGCTTGACTTTCCACACATTCCATGTGTACAAGATTCAAGTCAGTACCCTGCCATAGCTGCACGGCCTGATTGTGGAGGCCGGTAAGAGTATCACACCTGACGTGATCAGCTACCGAACGAATTGTGGTGGGCGTGAAAAAAATGCTTCAAATGGCTCTGAGCACCATAGGACTCAACATCTGAGGTCATCAGTCCCCTAGAACTTAGAACTACTTAAACCTAACTAACCTAAGGACACCACACACATCCATGCCCGAGACAGGATTCGAAACTGCGACCGTAGCTGTCACGCGGTTCCGGACTGAAGCGCCTAGAACCGCACGGCCACCGCGGCCGGCGGGGGTGAAAAGGTGATGTCTTTTTCGTTGACGTGCAGCTTGGCCACGTTGAACATTCGTGATTTCTTATGCTTCATATGTGCCATATGTGTGTGTGTGTGTGTGTGTGTGTGTGTGTGTATGTTTTAAAAAGGTGTTTCATCAACACGCATTATATGTGTTATCACAGATTGAATTTTAGTACCAATTCGTGGCCTTACCCCTACGGTAATTGTCGTCCTAACTCATACATTTACGAATGTGGTTGGTTGAAGTTGCTCCTGCCGTTTCCGATCCATGCACCCACATACACTGACAACCTTTCTGTGTATATGTGTGTGTGTGTGTGTGTGTGTGTGTGTGTGTGTGTGTGTGTGTGACACTATCCTCCGCAGTGATAATTTGTGGGTGTAATGCTTGCGCAGGTTCGAGACGGGCAACGGCATCCGGCAGGAGCAGTTCGGCACCGAGGGCGACGGCGTGCGCCTGCGGGGCAGCTTCTCGTGGCAGCCGCCAGACGCGGGCGGCGCCACCTACAGCGTCACCTACGAAGCCGACGAGAACGGCTACCGGCCCAAAGTCTCTTTCGGCACAGGACCCGTCGCGGTGCGCCCCCCACCGCTGCCACGTCCGACGAAACCGACACTCCAGCAAGCTGTGGCGATCATTGGAAGTAATGCGGCACTTACACTGGTCGGCTGAGCGGCCAGTCACTTCATGTCACCGAATTATTCACGTGCCTGAATATCAAAACCAATTTTTGAACCGACCCTTCAAATCAGTCGAGAAAGTGTGCAACGCCTACCCCTGTCACCTGGTACATTGCTGTTAACGTTTGGCAGCTAACAGCTCTAGTTTTCAGGAGATGTCACGGTCAGATTTATTTGTAATTTGTACAAATGCTTTAACCAACAACAAGATAGTTTCTTAAATTTATAACAGAGTTGCATAATTAAATTTGTGTAAAGACGTGTTCTTTAATTTTCCCTGTTTACATACCCTGTTATGTTTTAAATGGCAAAACTGCTATATTCTTGCGACAGTACAACTCATCCTCAAGTATTTTGTAATGAAGGCAATTACTCAAACTTGTTTCGAGCGACGTGCCTTCCAGCCAAAATTGTTAGATCAATGACAAAATTTTCCCAACATCATATGGCATCGCCAAAAATTTAATCTATTTATCGACACCCAGACTTGATAAATCCTCTGTCGAGAATCACACCTGTCTCAAAGAAACAACTTTACTGTTATAAATTCACAGGTTCTCATAAATAAGATACTGAGGTAGCAGTATTTTGTTTATGAATATGATGTCTCTGAGAAATGAACTAGTTTTGGCTATAGGTTATCAGTGTCACAGGATGATTAATAACAATACTGGTTTGCTCAAACAGTGTCCTAAAAATAATGACACTACTATACAAGCCTATTCTTTGTCATGAATCTCTCATGAGAGTCTGCTACAATAACTTACACTTACGTAACATTAAGCAAGATATTCCATATTATTTCAGAATATCGCATGTAAAAAGTCTTTATTATCACATACGTATTAGATTTTCGGCTCTGATTATATCATATACCGAAAATTCGTGATCTATAAAGATGAAGTCTCAGAAATCAAGAATTATTCTTCCTATAACCGTAATAGTTTCAACGATAGGATTATATATAATTAAACTTGAAGTTAAATGTATTTTACAATTATAAGGAATTCGTGTAAGAAGCGACTGCGTTAAAACGCTTTATAATATAACTTTGAGCTGATACACATTGGCAATATCCAGAGTAAAGATTCACACAAATTTAGGAAGAAACTAGCTCATCTGACAGAAAAAATTCTATGTAAACTGTGAGAATACGTATGAGAAATTGGGCATACGGCAGATCAAATAAAGCAATGTGTATAGAATCTCACAAAATCAAGGTTATATGTTCATAAAAGATTGAGACAGTAAACGAAGGCTCTTAACCAAAATGTGGCTTGCTGGCTAAGTAGCAAAATAGAAACATAAATGTGCAAGACTCAGTCCTAGGATCTACTCTCTCCTTTATTACTTCTTTTACCTTTGGCAATTATTTAAGAATGTAGAATGAAGTAAATTGCATGGTGGTTGACAGCGCTCATGTAAATGGGTGGTTAAGACAGTTCAGAGCAAATCGAAGGAGCACAACCACGTGTAATAGAGACTTGTAGTTTGCGTTCTTTCAATAAAGCTATACCTTACTTGGCCAGAAACGAAAATATGTTGCGGGTTTGAAAAATGTGAAAGAAAGTAAATCACAAATGTAAAATAGCTTCTACAACGGAAAATGTGAGAGTTTCATGGAAATTATGAAACGAACAAAGTATGGCAAGCTTCGAAAGTTTGATAATACAGACAGATCAAACTACAAGAAAAATAAGGAAACGAATAGCGAGGTCTTCGATGAATATTGGATGGATATTTGCGTAGTTGAAGCAATCAACAACACTCGTTTCTAAAGAAAATAACGATTTTCCAAAAGTAATGGCCAATATGATAAGTAAAGTTGAACGAGGCATAATGGAAGATGTCTGAAGACGTTGGTGCTTAAATTTTGGTACAAAGGTGGACTAAAAATAGGAATTTGATCAATTATCAGTAGAATCTCTCTGTAAATAAAACAAGACCGCCAAAAACTGATACTATGCTATGTTCATAAAAAATTGAAGTAGCCTCTCACTAAGCCGCAAAGTTTATCAGCCAATTCTAGAAGAATAGGATTTTTTCAGGTAGTACGAGAAATCGGCTTTAAAAGTGGGTGTACCATAATGGACTACTTGGAAGTCGTTAAAAACTATACTGAAGGGAAAAAAGGAAATTAATTAGCACATTAGCTACTCCACAAGCGAGAATATACCACTTAAACTGCTTCATTTGGAAGAAGGAAAGGATCCTACAATAATGGAAGGAGTCTGTCATCTGCCCTATACTAAAGAAAGGAAACCCAATGAGATGTAGAAACTATAGAGGAATCACACTACTACATACAGCTTATAAGATCTTGACATGTTGTTACCGTACCCACTAACACCACATGTGGTGAAAGTACTATTTCCGGCGTTGCTGCGACCGGTACCTGTGTCACATAAAGAGCGCGAAGAGACAACCACGTCTTCATGGTACCAAACATCTAAAATTACTGTAAGTTAGTTGCCAAGTGTCAGGAGACACCCGTCTTAGCGCTCTGAAATATTCCTCGTTATTTAGCGCAAATATCAACACATAGGGAAATTACGCTCTTTTCCCAACATAAGGACACGTCCCTTCGTCGCTCATACCAGTGCACTGAAGTAAACGAACATGTGGTTGGAGAACATGTTATTTCGTAACATCCAGTGGGGTAAAAGGTATCCTGTGAACACGCAGATCTAGCAAAGATACGCAGCGCTAATTGTGCATAACGCGGCGAAGATTCTAAGGCGTGTTCCCTTCTCTCACAACGCTAATTGATACTGGTTCCGAATTACTCGTCTCAGCGAAGCGCAGAACATCGCTTTCCTTGCTCATGTATGATTCAGTTACATTGAAATGATTCTGGTGGGAGACTAGCGTTGAGTATGTACGAGGATTCTCTTGTTGTGTGGACATCTTAACTCTTTTTGGAGACATCTATTCTATGACAGCAGAAGTTGCACAGAGTCACCAAACTATTGTAAGTAGTCAAATGATGTCTTCTCGAAAACAAAATGTGTGATTAAATGCGGAGCTCATCTCATTCGGAAAACATCCAAACTCATCGGTTTTCCATTTACCACATTTTGTCGGTGAGAAACACCGCTTCTGTCTCGTGATGTGATATGACATGTAGCTTTCGGTGTCAATGTCGGCCGGCCGCGGTGGTCTAGCGGTTCTAGGCGCTCAGTCAGGAACCGCGCGACTGCTACGGTCGCAGGTTCGAATCCTGCCTCGGGCATGGATGTGTGTGATGTCCTTAGGTTAGTTAGGTTTAAGTAGTTCTAAGTTCTAGGGGACTTATGACCACAGCTGTTGAGTCCCATAGTGCTCAGAGCCATTTGAACCATTTGTCAATGTCGGTTTATACATCACTGTCGAAACACAGAATGTACGGTGGTGTAAAACAGGGCGTCAAAACGATAACGGAAATATAACACACAAGAGTCCTCTAGTGGTCTTCTTCCTCCACAGTTTTAATGAAACGACTTGCTTCCATTTAAAAATACGTCCATATTTAGTGGCAGCTTCTCGTCGAACGTAAAATTTGCTGTGTGTTTTTGTCTACTACGAAACACGCTGTTCCCCATTGATATTTCATGCGTTTTAAGTACATGGAACAGCTATGTGCACGAGAATTTATTGACTGACACTAACTTTGAATGCTCTCAAACTGAAAGTCGGCTGGAACCATGACGACTTCATTTATTATCGTAGGGATTATTAGTTGGACGTTTACAAGACACTCACAAAATTAGGTATGCTCTGACTATTACTAAACTTCGCCACACATACCTGTCCATAACGAGTCAGACAATTTCACATTTATCACAAATCTCACTTGCAATGATCGGTACTTCTAACTGAAAAGAGCACTAACCAATGCTTAATGTACACGTATAAACAAAAAGGTACACAGAATCAGGAGATATCGCTTGAGTAAAACAAAGCACAGTTGTTAACGAGCAGAGAAATTTATGTTATGTGTGAAAGGCATTAGCTACAGTACTAGACCAGGAACATGATACAAGACATCGAATGTTCAACCTAAATGGAAATAACTTGGATATTACACTAGGTTAGATTTACTTTCATTCCAATTGATCCGTAGTGAGGAGGTCTTCCAGAATGTAGAACATGTCAGAGAAACAATAATACATGACAAATATTTACAACTGAAACAAATAAGCTAATGTACTTTCCACAGGTACAAGTAGAATGATCATCATTTTTTAATGAACACTATATGAAAGAATCATTTTACAAATACAAATGCACTGTATTTAAAATAAAAAAGATTTTATTTATAAGGAATAAACATATAATAGAACTCCTATAATACTTATTTACCATGAACACATTACTGCACTCAAATGGTGCAGAAGTTAGTTTGTACTAACACATACACATTTACAATGAACACATTACTAAATTGAAATTGTGCAGAAGTTATATATATATATATATATATATATATATATATATATATATATACACTCCTGGAAATGGAAAAAAGAACACATTGACACCGGTGTGTCAGACCCACCATACTTGCTCCAGACACTGCGAGAGGGCTGTACAGGCAATGATCACACGCACGGCACAGCGGACACACCAGGAACCGCGGTGTTGGCCGTCGAATGGCGCTAGCTGCGCAGCATTTGTGCACCGCCGCCGTCAGTGTCAGCCAGTTTGCCGTGGCATACGGAGCTCCATCGCAGTCTTTAACACTGGTAGCATGCCGCGACAGCGTGGACGTGAACCGTATGTGCAGTTGACGGACTTTGAGCGAGGGCGTATAGTGGGCATACGGGAGGCCGGGTGGACGTACCGCCGAATTGCTCAACACGTGGGGCGTGAGGTCTCCACAGTACATCGATGTTGTCGCCAGTGGTCGGCGGAAGGTGCACGTGCCCGTCGACCTGGGACCGGACCGCAGCGACGCACGGATGCACGCCAAGACCGTAGGGTCCTACGCAGTGCGGTAGGGGACCGCACCGCCACTTCCCAGCAAATTAGGGATACTGTTGCTCCTGGGCTATCGGCGAGGACCATTCGCGACCGTCTCCATGAAGCTGGGCTACGGTCCCGCACACCGTTAGGCCGTCTTCCGTTAACGCCCAACCATCGTGCAGCCCGCCTCCAGTGGTGTCGCGACAGGCGTGAATGGAGGGACGAATGGAGACGTGTCGTCTTCAGCGATGAGAGTCGCTTCTGCCTTGGTGCCAATGATGGTCGTATGCGTGTTTGGCGCCGTGCAGGTGAGCGCCACAATCAGGACTGCATACGACCGAGGCACACAGGGCCAACACCCGGCATCATGGTGTGGGGAGCGATCTCCTACACTGGCCGTACACCACTGGTGATCGTCGAGGGGACACTGAATAGTGCACGGTACATCCAAACCGTCATCGAACCCATCGTTCTACCATTCCTAGACCGGCAAGGGAACTTGCTGTTCCAACAGGACAATGCACGTCCGCATGTATCCCGTGCCACCCAACGTGCTCTAGAAGGTGTAAGTCAACTACCCTGGCCAGCAAGATCTCCGGATCTGTCCCCCATTGAGCATGTTTGGGACTGGATGAAGCGTCGTCTCACGCGGTCTGCACGTCCAGCACGAACGCTGGTTCAACTGAGGCGCCAGGTGGAAATGGCATGGCAAGCCGTTCTACAGGACTACATCCAGCATCTCTACGATCGTCTCCATGGGAGAATAGCAGCCTGCATTGCTGCGAAAGGCGGATGTACACTGTACTAGTGCCGACATTGTGCATGCTCTGTTGCCTGTGTCTATGTGCCTGTGGTTCTGTCAGTGTGATCATGTGATGTATCTGACCGCAGGAATGTGTCAATAAAGTTTCCCCTTCCTGGGACAATGAATTCACGGTGTTCTTATTTCAATTTCCAGGAGTGTATATATAGGATGGTCCGTTGATCGTGACTGGGCCAAATATCTCACAAAATAGGCGGCAAACGAAAAAACTACAAAGACCGAAACTTGTCTAGCTTGAAGGGGGGAAACCAGATGGCGCTATGGTTGGCCCGCTACATGGCGCTGCCATAGGTCAAATGGATATCAATTGCGTTTTTGAAATAGGAACACCCATTTTTATTGCATATTCGTGTAGTTCGTAAAGAAATATGAATGTTTTAGCTAGACCACTTTTTTCGTTTTGTGATAGATGGCGCTGTAATAGTCACAAATATATGGATCACAATTTTAGACGAACAGTTGGGAACAAGTAGGTTCTTTAAATAAAAACATTGAACGTAGGTATGTTTGACCATATTATTTAGGTTGTTCCAATGTGATACATGTACCTTTGGGAACTTACCATTTCTGAGAACACATGCTGTTAGAGCGTGATTACTTGCAAATACCACATTAATGCAATATGTGCTCAAAATTATGTCCGTCAACCTCAGTGCATTTGGCATTACGTGTAACGACCTTCATCTCAACAGCGAGTAGTTTGCCTTCCGTAATGTTCGCACAATCACTGACAACGTGCTGCCGCATGTTGTCAGGCGTTGTCGGTAGATCACGATAGTAAATATCCTTCAACTTTCCCCACAGAATGAAATCCGGGGACGTCAGATCCGGTGAACGTGCGGGCCATGGCATGGTGCTTCGACGACCAATCCACCTGTCTTGAAGTATCCTATTCAATACCGCTTCAACCGCACGCGAGCTATGTGCCGGACATCGATCATGTTGGAAGTACATCGCCATACTGCCATGCAGTGAAACTTCTTGTAGTAACATCGGTAGAACATTATGTAGGAAATCAGCATACATTGCACCACTTAGATTGCCATCGATAAAATGTGGGCCAATTATCCTTCCTCCCGTAATGCCGCACCATACATTAACCCTCCAAGGTCGCTGATGTTAGACTTGTCGCAGCCATCGTGGATTTTCCGTTGCGCAATAGTGCATATTATGCCAGTTTACCTTACCGCTGTTGGTGAATGACGCTTAGTCGCTAAATAGAACGCGTGCAAAAAACCTGTCAACGTCCTGTAATTTCTCTTGTGCCCAGTGGCAGAACTGTACACGACGTTCAAAGTCGTCGCCATGCAATTCCTGCCGCATAGAATTATGGTACGGGTGCAATCGATGTTGATGTAGCATTCTCAACAGCGACGTTTTTGAGATTCCCAATTCTCGCGCAGTTTGTCTGCTACTGATGTGCGGATTAGCCGCGACAGCAGCTAAAACACCTACTTTGTTGTAGGTCGTGGTTGACCTTCCACATGTGGCTGAACACTTCCTCTTTCCTTAAATAACGTAACTATCCGGCGAACGGTCCAGACACTTGGATGATGTCGCCCATGATACCGAGCAGCATACATAGCACACGCCCTTTGGGCATTTTGATCACAATAGCCACACATCAACACGATATCAACCTTTTCCGCAACTGGTAAACGGTCCATTTTAAAACGTGTAATGTATCACGAAGCAAATACCGTCTGCTCAGGCGGAATGTTACGTGATACCACGCAGTTACACGTTTGTGACTATTACAGCGCCATCTATCACAAAGCGAAAAAAGTGGTCCAACTAAAACATTCATATTTCTTTACGTATTACACGAATATGTAATAAAAAATGGGAATTCCTTTTTAAAAAAACGCAGTTGATATCCGTTTGACCTATGGAAGCGCCATCTAGTGGGCCAACCATAGCGCCATCTGGTTTCCCCCTTCAAGTTAGACGAGTTTCGTTCTTTGTAGTTTTTTTCGTTTGATGCTTATTTCGTGAGATATTTGGCCCGACCGCTATCAATGGACCACCCTTATACGTAAAAATCAGTTGGTTCTACTGAGAAATTCATCAATGGAGTAGAAAGAGTTGGTCACCAATAAATCCTTTAGGCTTCTCTTAAACTGAATTTCATTGGTTATTAAGCTTTATATGGCTGCTGGAAAGTTATTGAAAATGTGTGTTGCTGCATAATGCACACCCTTTTGCTCAAGAGTAAGAGACTTTAAATGCTTGTTAATATTATTCTTATTTCTATTATTTATTCCATGAATTGAGTTGTTGGTTTGAAAAAGTGATACATTTTAATGACAAATTTCATTAAGGAAAAAATATATTGGGAAGCAGTAGTTAGTATCCCTAGTTCCCTAAACAGACCTGCAGGACGTTCTTGAGTTCACACCACATATAACTCTTACTATACGTTTTTGTACCTCGAAAACTTTAGTTTGGCTTGATGAATTACCCCAAAAAGTAATCTCATATGACATTATGGAATGAAAGTAAGCATAGCATGCCAGCTTTTTCATTTTTATATCACCTATGTCTGACACAATTCGAATTGCAAATAGAGATTTGTTAAGACGCTTCAGCAGTTCTGTGGTGTGCTCCTCCGAGTTGAATTTATTATCAAGCTGTAATTCCAAGAATTTAACACTGTCCACTTTTTCCATCTTCTTGTCATCGTATGTTAGGCTTATACTAGTGGACACCCATTACAGGTTCTAAACTGCATGTAGTGTGTTTTTTCAAAGTTTAGTGACAAAGAATTGGCTAGGAACCAGTGATTAATGTCCATAAATATTTTATTAGCCAATCTTTCTAAGACTACACTTGATTTGCTATTTATTACAATGTTTGTATCATCGGCAAACAAAACGAACTTGGTATTGGTAATGTTACTGATAAAGGTCATTTATATACAGAAGAAAAAGTAAGGGCCCTAAAATGGAATCTTGTGGCATCCCACATGTAATTAGTTCCCAGTTGGGTACATAACATGTGTAATCAAACTGGTGTCTTGAAAATTCTCTCTATGTTAATAACAACGACAGCCTTAATTCTCACAGTAGCGACAGTATTTGCTGCCTAGACACTGAGGAGAATTTACTTTTGTGAAAAATAAATAATTAATTAAGTAAACACGTTTGAGAAATCGTGAAATGCTTCTGTTAAGTCATTTTATTTTGTGCTTTCTCAAGTCTTGGAGACAAACTACTCCATTTACTCATTTTTGTATTTTGCGTCATTACAAGTTGTGGACAGAAACTGGCATCCTACTGTTTTTACTACAACTTCTGTCCTGTCGAATTGTATTCTGTAGTAACCTACATTTCGTTGCAAGAAATTTGTAGTGAGGGTAATATGCTGTATTCACGCTGGATCATATTGTACAGAAATGCTATTTCTGTCATTTCGTCACAGTATCAACAGTATATTCCCATTAGAAACACGTTTCAAACAATTCATTAGAATTTAATTTAGCTTAGACATTTGTGTACTATACTACTTTCAAAACTTTTGCTGACTGATTTAGTAACAGACGACTCCTTTCACTCCATCAAAATTTTTTAATGGAATATGTAACTTCATTAATATTACTACTATTGTTATTATTTAATGGATTTCTCCTTTTGCACGATACTGTTTTCTTGAGGTCAGTTTGAGCAACACGTTATCAGTATCCTGAGTGTTAACCGAGAACCCCCGTACTGTTCTGCAGGTGTTCTGCACAAGTGTGTTCTGCAGTCGCCATTACAGTGAAAGGAGCAGATAAGGTTCCTGTAGACTCTTCACAGTTTGGTTTGAGAAAATTCCTCTCTTGAAATTTATACTGGGACAACGTAGACATATATAAATTCCTACATGGCTTTTACGTCGTCTGACACATACCTATATTTATTGATGTTCTGAATTTAGGTTATCTGCAGATTATGGGTTGCACTTAACGATCTTTATGAAAAATAGTTATTATTGGCACCAGACTTTCGCTACAAAACTTTGTCACTAATATGCAACCTCTGTTCGTTGCCTTGATTTCAGTAAATGCTCAGTGGCCAAACGTATTAATGTCAGGCTGCCAATGATCAGGATTCTAACTTCTGCCGATCCTAGGATTTTTTGTGCCACTTGCCGCTTCTTTCACCTCCTGGAATCATTTTTTTTACTATAAAAAGCGTCAAGAAGTACTGTGGGTCTGTGTTTACGTCAAATTGTACTTGCCCCTGTAATTAGCCACGTAAATAGTTTCAAAGGACGAATGAAAGCAACGTCATGCAACTTCCAAAATGACCCTATGTAGTAAAGCTCTCCGTTGCTGAAACAAATCTCTGTATTGAGGATAACTTTGGTTTTCTACACACTGGCCTATACATATAGCTCTGCTCTAGAATTAGTTTGATATGACTCGGTCTCTGAATAGGAGCCGCACATACACTACTGGCCATTAAAATTGCTACACCAAGAAGAAATGCAGATGATAAACGGATATTCATTGGAAAAATATATCATACTAGATCTGACATGTGATTACATTTTCACGTAATTTGGACGCATAGATCCTCAGAAAACAATACCCAGAACAACCACTTCTGGCCGTAATAACGGCCTTGATACGCCTGGGCATTGAGTCAAACAGAGCTTGGACGGGGTATACAGGTACAGCAGCCCATGCAGCTTCAGCACGATACCACAGTTCATCAAGAGTAGTGACTGGCGTATTGTGACGAGCCAGTTGCTCGGCCACCATTGACCAGACGTTTTCAATTGGTTAGAGATCTGGAGAATCTGCTGGCCAGGGCAGCAGTCGAACATTTTCTGTATCCAGAAAGGCCCGTACAGGAACTGCAACATGCAGTCGTGCTTTATCTTGCTGAAATAAAGGGTTTCACAGGGATCGAATGAAGGGTAGAGCCACGGGTCGTAACACATGTGAAATGTAACGTCCACTGTTGAAAGTGCCGGCAATGCGAACAAGAGGTGACCGAGACGAGTAACCAATGGCACGCCATACCATCACGCCGGGTGATACGCCAGTATGGCGATGACGAATACACGCTTCCAATGTGTGTTCATCGCGATGTCGCCAAACACGAATGTGACAGTCGTGACGCTGTAAACAGAACCAGGATTCATCCGAAAAAATGACGTTTTTCCATTCGTCCACCCATGTTTCTCGTTGAGTACACCATCGCAGGCGCTCCTGCCTGTGATGCAGCGTCAAGGATAACCACAGCCAGGGTCTCCGAGCTGATAGTCCATGCTGCAGCAAATGTTGTCGAACTGTTCGTGCGGATGGTTGTTGTCTTGCAAACGTCCCCATCTGTTGACTCATGGACCATGGGCTGCTGTACCTGTACACGTGGCTGCACGATCCATTACAGCTATGCGGATAAGATGCCTGTCGAGATGACAGGCTCTTACGAGGCCGTTTGGATCCAGCAGGGCGTTCCGTTTTACCCTCCTGAACCCACCGATTCCACATTCTGCTAACAGTCATTGGATCTCGACCAACGCGATCAGCAGTGTCGCGATACGATAAACCGCAATCGCGGTGGGCTACACTCCGACCTTTAGCAAAGTCGGAAACGTGATGGTACGCATTTCTCCTCCAACGCCGGTCAACTGCTGTTTGTGTATGAGAAATCGGTTGGAAACTTTCCTCATGTCAGCACGTTGTAGGTGTCGCCACCGACGCCAACCTTGTGTGATTGCTCCGAAAAGCTATTCATTTGCATATCACAGCATCTCTTTCCTGTTGGTTAAATTTCGCGTCTGTAGCACGTCATCTTTGTGGCGTAGCAATTTTAATGGCCAGTAGTGCATTACCGAGCTCATACATATAATTGACTGCCATGACTTTCTTCAGCTGTGGAGAGTCATAGCATCACTCCTACGTGAACTGCCACGCTCAAGGTGATCAGTCTGCTAATTTCAGGTCTTGACATTTCATGCTACATGGAAAACGCATTTTTCGGAAGTAACTGAATTTTTTATTGGAGGTATTGGAGGTACATGGACGATGCATTTAGCCTATCATTTTAAGCAGAATTTATCCTCTATTTTTATAGTCATCACGAGTATACTTCGGTTCAAACGTTTTTCGCTTACGGTAATATCATATCTGATCTAAAGTATTCCTGTATGTGCAATTTAGCCATTTACTGAGGAACTAAATGTTTTTAAAACCACTATAATAAAGATGCAATGAGATATTTTAAGTATGTATAAGGCCGTTGCAGCATCCCTGAATATGGAAGTTAATAGGAATATAAAAAAGGGAGGAAGGTTTATCTGTTTAGCAAGAGTAATAGAAGGCAGATGTCAGACTACCTAACAGATCAAAACGAAAATTTCTGTTCCGACACTGACAATGTTGAGTGTTTATGGAAAAAGTTCAAGGCAATCGTAAAATGCGTTTTAGACAGGTACGTGCCGATTATAAATGTGAGGGACGGGAAAAACCCACCGTGGTACAACAACAAAGTTAGGAAACTACTGCGAAAGCAAAGAGAGCTTCACTCCAAGTTTAAACGCAGCCAAAACCTCTCAGACAAACAGAAGCTAAACGATGTCAAAGTTAGCGTATGGAGGGCTATGCGTGAAGCGTTCAGTGAATTCGAAAGTAAAATTCTATGTACCGACTTGACAGAAAATCCTAGGAAGTTCTGGTCTTACGTTAAATCAGTAAGTGGCTCGAAACAGCATATCCAGACACTCCGGGATGATGATGGCATTGAAACAGAGGATGACACGCGTAAAGCTGAAATACTAAACACCTTTTTCCAAAGCTGTTTCACAGAGGAAGACCGCACTGCAGTTCCTTCTCTAAATCCTCGCACAAACGAAAAAATGGCTGACATCGAAATAAGTGTCCAAGGAATAGGAAAGCAACTGGAATCACTCAATAGAGGAAAGTCCACTGGACCTGACGGGATACCAATTCGATTCTACACAGAGTACGCGAAAAAACTTGGCCCCCTTCTAACAGCCGTGTACCGCAAGTCTCTAGAGGAACGGAGGGTTCCAAATGATTGGAAAAGAGCACAGGTAGTCCCAGTCTTCAAGAAGGGTCGTCGAGCAGATGCGCAAAACTATAGACCTATATCTCTGACGTCGATTTGTTGTAGAATTTTAGAACATGTTTTTTGCTCGAGTATCATGTCGTTTTTGGAAACCCAGAATCTACTATGTAGGAATCAACATGGATTCCGGAAACAGCGATCGTGTGAGACCCAACTCGCTTTATTTGTTCATGGGACCCAGAAAATATCAGATACAGGCTCCCAGGTAGATGCTATTTTTCTTGACTTCCGGAAGGCGTTCGATACAGTTCCGCATTATCGCCTGATAAACAAAGTAAGAGCCTACGGAATACCAGACCAGCTGTGTGGCTGGATTGAAGTGTTTTTAGCAAACAGAACACAGCATGTTGTTATCAATGGAGACACGTCTACAGACGTTAAAGTAACCTCTCGCGTGCCACAGGGGAGTGTTATGGGACCATTGCTTTTCACAATATATATAAATGACCTAGTAGATAGTGTCGGAAGTTCCATGCGGCTTTTTGCGGATGATGCTGTAGTATACAGAGAAGTTGCAGCATTAGAAAATTGTAGCGAAATGCAGGAAGATCTGCAGCGGATAGGCACTTGGTGCAGGGAGTGGCAACTGACCCTTAACAGAGACAAATGTAATGTATTGCGAATACATAGAAAGAAGGATCCTTTATTGTATGATTATATGATAGCGGAACAAACACTGGTAGCAGTTACTTCTGTAAAATATCTGGGAGTATGCGTGCGGAACGATTTGAAGTGGAATGATCATATAAAATTAATTGTTGGTAAGGCGGGTACCAGATTGAGATTCATTGGGAGAGTGCTTAGAAAATGTAGTCCATCAACAAAGGAGGTGGCTTACAAAACACTCATTCGACCTATACTTGAGTATTGCTCATCAGTATGGGATCCGTAACAGATCGGTTTGACGGAGGAGATAGAGAAGATCCAAAGAAGAGCGGCGCGTTTCGTCACAGGGTTATTTGGAAACCGTGATAGCGTTACGGAGATGTTTAATAAACTCAAGTGGCAGACTCTGCAAGAGAGGCGCTCTGCATCGCGGTGTAGCTTGCTTGCCAGGTTTCGAGAGGGTGCGTTTCTGGATGAGGTATCGAATACAGTATATTGCTTCCCCTTACTTATACCTCCCCAGGAGATCACGAATGTAAAATTAGAGAGATTAGAGCGCGCACGGAGGCTTTCAGACAGTCGTTCTTCCCGCGAACCAAACGCGACTGGAACAGGAAAGGGAGGTAATGACAGTGGCACGTAAAGTGCCCTCCACCACACACCGTTGGGTGGCTTGCGGAGTATAAATGTAGATGTAGATAATCAAGTTAGTGGCTAGTATCTCTTATAAAAGTCATATCACATTAACATTCACTGGACATCAGAACATTTTGAGGGTACCATTTTCAACCAAATAACAGTTTCCAACTTTGGAGCCACGAGGTAGGCCGATTTGGAGAGTATGATGCGGTGGAAAATTACGTAACGATCACTTGTTTTGTTAGAACTCGTATCGCCCTCTGAGGTGTAAAACGATTGTAGAATGCATTGCTGTCACTGTCGATCTTCGATTTTGGGGGGCTGATCTGCTGTGATTATCGTCTTGGTGTTCGAAAGACGACAATATGGGCACCTTATCAGTGTATAATAATAATGAAATTTCTGATGGTTTGAAAAAAGTATCTTCCTACTTTTTTCGTGGGAAAATTCTGAGCAACTGTTGAATTTTTTTTTTAAATTTTGTGTGTGTAGGGCACCAGTTGAAATCAACGTCTTACAATAAGCCGTTGTATCTGATTACCACAAAGATGTAAAAGACAATGTTTATCGAATAAGCTGTTCATACCTAGAAGAGTTTTCTACAACACAAATAAAAAGTGTAGTAGTGCGCGCTCTTCGGTACTGTTTATATATTTCTTTTTCTGCAAGTACCGGTACGATACGAAAACTGCTCTGGTGCGAGATTCAGATACCTAGTCATTCATTTCTCGAGCCATAAACAGGCAGACGCTACCCAGCAGTGACACAGATTGTACCCTCGCATTCATTTTAGGGAAATACTGTGTTTGCTGTTGCTTAAGCAGAAATACACGCTATTGCATTATCATGACACTTCACCTCTTCGATTTAACGTTTGGAAGCAGAAAACTTTTTTCTGTGCGTGGCAAGATTAGCTGGTTACAGCAGTAAGACCACAAGAAATTGAAGAGCCGCCTAGTAATGGATAATTATGTTGAGCAATTTCAAACAAGTTTCGAGCACAACGTCTTGTAAGACGACTAGCGCTGCCCATGCCTCCTTACCGGTGAGTGGGGGGGGGGGGGGGGGGGGGGGGGGGACTGGTCGACTCCCTCCGAAGACCTTATACAACACAGCGCGCGCATCGTAGGTCACTAGTCCCCCAGTCCCCTAGAAGCCTCCAGCAGAAATGGATACCGGCAGGGTGAGTCACCCGTATATATGCTGGTTCTTTTGTGATAACCTCGTTAAGCAGTCTATCTGCTACTGTTACTGTCGTAGGTATTAGCACAGGACTGTCGTTTTGCATTTTAAAAAACTGGAGGACTTCGAACACAATTTACATATTCACTTATCACATTTTTACAAGTAACCTATGTCACAATCGTCAAGTTGGTTTATATTCACTTCTTTTTGTTTTATTTTTGTGACCTGTCCAAGACATTTTACTAACTAAATTGCAGAATTTTGTTTGAAACTCTTTCTCAGTTTCATTATGCATCTATCAAATAATTCACGCTCTAGTTAACGAAAGGAATAAACAGGCTGTGCCAGGTAACTCATAAATGTAAACAGAGGATAACGATATGAGAGGAGAGATTCATGAATGTATATCGACAAGATACGGTCTTATGTCTACAAATGTCCATCGTATAAGTAAAAAACCAATTTCACGAACATCAAGGAGTCCTAGCACTTGGTGCAGGTGAGTGTTATAACCAATATCAGTACACGAACAGCAAAAGAAATATCTGTAAACAAATATGTGTATGAACATTCCCTCCCTGCTCACAAAATAGCAACCTTGGACCTCACATTATAAATTACAACTCCAGTAATACTTCGTGGACAGTAGTTAATAGCCAGGTGAGAATATTTTGTGCCTAGACAGTGAGGAGAATTCATCTCTGAAAAAAAAAAAAAAAAGCAGCAGCATCCTGAAACGATACTATGAAGTCGATTTCATTTGAACTTTCCCAACTCGTGGAGAGAAACTTCTCAGTTTACTCATTTATGTTCTTTTTGTTATTAAGAGTTAGGGGGAAAGCAACAACCTGCTCCTACAATAAGTACCATTCTGCAGTATTTGGTGTAACTTACTTATCGTTCCCAGAATGAGATTTTTACTCTGCAGCGGAGTGTGCGCTGATATGAAACTTCCTGGCAGATTAAAACTGCCTTTCGCGGGCAAGTGCTCTACCATCTGAGCTACCGAAGCACGACTCACGCCCGGTCCTCACAGCTCTACTTCTGCCAGTATCTCGTCTCCTACTTTCCAAACTTTACAGAAGCTCTCCTGCAAACCTTGCAGAACTAGCACTCCGGAAAGAAAGGATACGGCCAGGAAGTTTCATATCAGCGCACACTCCGCTGCAGAGTGAAAATCTCGTTCTGGAAACATCCCCCAGGCTGTGGCTAAGCCATGTCTCCGCAGTATCCTTTCTTTCAGGAGTGCTAGTTCTGCAAGGTTTGCAGGAGAGCTTCTGTAAAGTTTGGAAGGTAGGAAATGAGATACTGGCAGAAGTAGAGCTGTGAGGAGTGGACGTGAGTCGTGCTTCGGTAGCTCAGATGGTAGAGCACTTGCCCGCGAAAGGCAAAGGTCCCGAGTTCGAGTCTCAGTCGGGCACACAGTTTTAATCTGCCAGGAAGTTTTACTTATCGTTGCAAAAAATTTGAAGTAAGGCTACTGTTTTAAGTTGACTCACGAGCATATTGTACAGCAAAGCTAGTTTGAGCACTTCATCATAGTATATGTATTCTCAGCAGCAACTCGCTTTAAATAGTTCATTAGAATTGAATTCAACCTAGGCATTCGTGAAAAATGATGACTTGTTACTAACAGGCAATTTCTTTTTATTGATGTCGCTTTTTTCACCTCTGGAAATTATTTGTTATTGTGAAAAACGTCAAGAACCATCGTGGACCGAGCGATGTGGCGCAGTGGTTAGACACTGGACTCGCATTCGGGAGGACGACGGTTCAATCCCGCGTCCGGCCATCCTGATTTAGGTTTTCCGTGATCACTCCAGGCAAATGCCGGGATGGTTCCCCTGAAAGGGCACGGCCGACGTCCTTCCCCATCCTTCCCTAATCCGATGAGACCGATGACCACGCTGTCTGGTCTCCTTCCCCCAAAACAACCAACCAACAACAACCATCGTGGTTCTGAGTTTGCTATAAACTGAAGAATCCCTTGTAATTGTCCACGTAGGTCGTTCCAATAGACAGATGAAAGCAACGGCATGCAACCTGCAATAAGAGCGTGTCTAGTGGATTTCTCCACTAGAGGATAACTTTATTTTACAGTTCACTAAACTAAACATTTAGCACTGCCCTGTAATTAGTTTGATTTAATGTAGCTGTCCATGCTACTCTATCCTCTGCGAGCCTATTCATCTCGGAATAACTTTTGCAAGCCATATCCTTCTGAATCCGCATACTGTATTCATCTCTTGCTCTCCCTCTACGATTTCTAACACCCACACTTTCCTACAGTACTAAGTTGGTGATCTCTTGATGTCCCAGAAGTGTCCTATCGACCGATCGCTTTTTTAGGTCAAGTGGTGCCACAAATTTCTTGTCTCCCCAGTTATTATTCAGTACCTCTTCATTAGTTACGTGATCTACCGACCTAACTTTCAGCATTCTTTTGTGGCAGCACATTTCGAAAGCTTCTATTCTCTTTTTCTCTAAACTGTTTATCGTCCATGTTTCACCTCTATAGATGGCTACACTCGATACAAATACTTTTAGAAATGAATTCCTAACATTTAAATCTATTTTCGTTGTTAACAAATTTCTCTTCTTCAGAAAAGCTCTTCATGCCATTGTTAGTCTTCATTTTATATCCCCTCTACTTCGGCCATCATCAGTTATTTTGCTGCCCTAATAGCAAAACTCGTCTTTTAATTCGACTGCATTCCATTATCCTTGTTTTGGTTTTGTTGATTTTCATCTTATATCCTCCTTCCAAAACAACGTCCGTTCCATTCAACTGCTCTTCCAACTGCTTTGCTGTCTCTGGCAGAATTACAATGTTATCTGCAAACCTCAAAGTTTTTCTTTCTTTTCTCTTTCTAATTTCTTTCCCCTGAACTTTAATTCCTACTGCTTGTTCAACGTACAGATTGGAAAACATCAGGGACGGGCTACGAACCTGTCTCACTCCCTGCTCAGTCACTGCTCCCTTTCATGTCCGTCGACTGGAGTAGTATTTATTCATTTATTGCTTACTTAGCCGGAACTGATTAGGGCCTAAAGCCATCTCTTACAGTTAACCCGGAACAGCACATACCAAGGAAATTTTACAACAATAAATTCGCCAAACCCAAATACTACCATTGGATTGCCATAGGGTACAGTCTGACTCATCACTCCATATCACTCGTTTGCAGCCAGCCTCCGTCCAATGGCTTCGCTCTTTACACCACTTCAAGTGTCGCATAACAATGACTACAGAAATTCGTGGAGTATGAAGAGCTGCTCGAACAATGTGTCCCAGTCTTTTTAACTTCTAACGCACAGTCATCGTGCCGACTGCTGGAAGCACTTTGGAACTCATGGGTCATTCTTTCCACTGATTTCATACGATTTTTTACAACGACTCTTCACAATGCTCGGCGGTCCCTGTCCGTCAATACGTATAGTCTGCCTGTTTTTGGTTTAGCTGTTGCTGTTCCTTCACGTTTCCACTTCACAGTCACACTACTAGCAGTCGTCATTCAAAAACTCAGTAATTCACGCGCTTTCAAATCGAAACTGATGAGTATCCTCGCTGGCCACTCCTTCCAGTCTGTCGATGATGATAATGATGATGTTTGGTTTGTGGGGCGCTCAACTGCGAGGTTAGCAGCGCCCGTACAAATTCCGAACCTTTGTTTAGTTCAAACTCTCCACTTTCATGAATGATGATTAAATGAGGAAGACAACACAAACACTCAGTCATCTCGAGGTAGGAGAAAATCCCTGACTCCGCCGGGAATCGAACCCGTGACCCCGTGCTCGGGAAGCGAGAACGTGACCGCGAAACCACGAGCTGCGGACTCTAGTCTGTCCAGGAAACCCTTGAAAAGTTAAAGTGATCCCTACGTTATATTGTTGATTGCGCTTTTATAAACTTATAGTCTGTCGTCCTCTTAGGATTCATAAACATTTTATTTTATTTATTAATACATTTCTGTTGTAATTTCATGTACTGACACGTTCTGTGGCTACGGAGATTTGCTCCTCAGTTTGGTCCTATGCAACTAGACGTGTTAAAAAGAAAAAGAAAATATTAGCAGCTGTAGAAGGGTTTTAGATCTCCCTTACGATTTCTTACCCATGTCATAGCGAATGACTAGTCCACATACGAAGTTAGTGAGCACTCCTGACGGACACATCCTGCTGTTACTAGTCCTCTACTTAAAACAGCGCCCGCCTCCTTTTATAGTGGCTGCCCCACATCTAATGGTCAGTCCTGCATTATATGGTGTGCACAGATTAATTTTATAGGGGAGTGTATAAGCGGTACATTTCATGTGCACTCGCATTTTGCCGTCGTATCTGGGTGATGTGTGGCTGTGGTCGACTGATCAAGCTACAACACTTACACTGTAGGTCGCGAGTGATTGCTAGATGGAAATGATGGGTACTTCGTGGATGATGGGAGGCCGCTCTGAATTCCCGTCCCCCTCTTGGCGGCTCATATGTTGTCACCATCAGTGGTAGCTTAAGAGGTGCTCTGGCATCCCCAAGCAGCGTCCTTTTTCACAGGTTTCTTTTATTGAATGTTTTAGACTCAAGTATCTTATACCTAGTACAGTGTGTAACATGGCCTTAAGGGGAAACAGTCGCTTTTGACTGCTGGACAGTTGACTGCAATGGATACAGCTTCTCCACCGCTAAAACCTCTGGGGTTCCTCCGCCGTGAAGCTGCTGATCACCAAGGGTTTACCATCGCTGTTTTCGTCCGCTGAATTAGTGTTTGTACGATTTCCGTATTTGATTTCTCTGGTACTTTCATTCCTGGAAATCATTCCCCTGTCTGAGACATAGGGAACCGACGTATGAAAGGCTAACAGTCCGCGAGTTGTTACTGTTATACTGTACTAAAATAATTATAATTACACTACTACTAGTTGAAATTACAGAACAAAGAATGATAGCAAAAGTTTAAATATTACATACGACTGTATTAGGAATAATATTTGCAGGTGACGTGGAGACATACAGAGAGAAAAATTTAATACTGTAGTTTACCTTTTTCTAGCAGCAGCAAAGGTTCTAAACCGGCAGGCCATCGATTTGAAATGAGCTCGGATGATAGATAAGGGTTTTTGGGCATCGTCGTAGGGGACCAGCACTTGAGCGTTATGAGCTGGAGTATCACTGGGTAAACGATAAACTTTCGCACGTTGCCGATGCTATCGCTACCTACCTCGCTACAAAGAGTGTTCGACTGATGCTGTGGTCGTCACATCCTTCAGATCCCTCAATCGTTGCAAACATCGGGTCATGGGATGCTGCTTCTACTCAACCATGCAAATTTTTGGTCATCCCATGACCCGATGTTTGCAGTGATTGATAAATCTGAAGGATGTGACGACCAGAGCAACAGGCGAACACTCTTTGTAGCGAGGTAGGTAGCGACAGCATCGGCAACGTGCGAAAGGTTAACGTTTACCCAGCGATACTCCAGCTCATAACGTCAGGTGCTGGTCCCGTTCGACAATGACAGCTGTAGTCTGGCACCGTTCGTTGTCCATGGTTTCACTATAAATGGTTCAAATGGCTCTAAGCACTATGGGACTTAACATCTGAGGTCATCAGTCCCCTAGACTTAGAACTACGTAAACCTAACTAACCTAAGGACAGCACTCACATTCCTGCCAGAGGCAGGATTAGAACCTGCGACCGAAGCAGCCGTGTTGTTCCGGACTCAAGCGTTTCACTTTAAAAGAAACCGGAATACTTGACTACTTCTGTCTCCAGTGTTGCCCGGACCCAGCGCTGTTCACGTGCCTGCCCCTGCTGTCAGGTCACGTGAAACTGCAGCAATAATAGCTGTGCTAACAGTCTTGGGTGTTCCACATGTCATCACTCGGTCCATTTGGATATACATACATCAAAAAAGTTTTGCATCACCTCGGTTCCGTAAATTCCGGAAGTTGTACAGAAAATTGGAATAGAAATCAACATCAACATCATTTCTGCCCTTTTTATAGCTCGTGAAAACCAGACATTGCATGTTGTACCATCCTATAGCGAGACCTTCACTGGTTTATGGACCAGATTTCTGTACGCAACGGTACGTCTAAAACCTAGTAGCACGTCCTCTTCCATCGATGCATGTCTGTATTCGTCGTGACATACTATCTACAAGTTCATCAAGGCACTGATGGTTCGGATTATCCCAGTCCGCAACGGCGATTCCGCGTAGATCCCTCAGAGTAGTTGGTGGGTCACGTCGTCCATAAACTGACCTTTTCAATCCCAGGCATGATCGTTAGGGTTCATGTCTGGAGAACATGCTGGTTACTCTAGTCGAGCGACCTCGTTGTCCTGAAGGAATTCATTCACATGTGCACGATGGGGGCGCGAATTGTCGTCCATGAAGCCGTTACGGCGCCTACCATGACCACCAGCGGTGTACGTCAGCCCCACATAATGCCACCCGAAAACAGCAGGGAACCTCCACCTTGCTGCACTCGGTGGACAGTGTGTCTAAGGCGTTCAGCCTGACCGGGTTGACTCCAAACACGTTTCCGACGATTGTCTAGTTGATGCCAATCCTGAGCAATCCATTCGGCATGTTATTGGGGCCATCTGTACCGCGCTGCATGCTGTCGTGATTGCAAAGATGGACCTCTCTATGAACGTCATGAGTGAAGCTGCGCATCATGCATTCTATTGCGCACAGTTTGAGTCGTAACACGACATCCTGTGGCTGCACGAAAAGCATTATTCAACATGGTGGCGTTGCTGTCAAGATTCCTCTGAGCCTTAATATGTAGGTAGCGGTCATCCACTGCAGAAGTAGTAGCCCTCGGGCGGCCTAAGCGAGGCATGTCATCGACAGTTCCTGTCTCTCTGTATCTCCTCCATGTCCGATCAACATAGCTTTGGTTCACTCCAAGACGCCTGGACACTTCCCTTGTTGAGAAAACTTCCTGGCACAAAGTAACAATGCGGACGTGATCGAACCGCGGTATTGACCGTCTAGGCATGGTTGAACTACAGAAAACACGAGCCGTTTACCTCCTTCCTGCTGGAATGACTGGAACTGATCGGCTGTCGGTCCCACTCCGTCTAATAGGTGCTGCTCATGCATGGTTGTTTACATGTTTGGGCGGATTTAGTGACATCTCTGAAGAGTCAAAGGGATTGTATCTCTGTGATACAATATCCACAGGCAACGTCTATCTTCAGGAGTTTTGAGCGCATATTTTTCGCTGAGAACAATCCACATCCTAACTCGAAGTGAGTTGGCTGTACACGTGAGCAAAAAGTCTGACCTCTCGCGCGCTAGTCGCGTGGGGCTATAGCCTGCAAGGCTTTCATTGTGGCCCTCCTTAAACCATCCAGTCCGTATTCGCATTACAGCTGTGGGATGCTGATTAACGTGAACACCAGTATCTCGAAACGATAAACTGCAATCTCGGTAAGCAGTACTCCTGCCACTGGCGGTTTTCGATACAAGTTTACAGACGTTTGCCCTTTTTACACAAGCCTCTCACAAACAACCATCGTTTCCGTGCAATGTCAGTGCAGTGTAAAATTTTCTTACGCATAAAATCTACATCTGCTTCCATGGATTAGGTTCGAGGAAGCTGTTCTGGTTTCAGCTTCTTAGCTCCATCGCTTCCTGCACCCACCTATGTTCCTCACAACTGTAGGGTATATATTGCAGAAATTTCTAGTGTGCCTGCCATCCTGCTCCTGTTGGTATGTTTCTTCCATTTATGGTTATATGTGTCGGTTTTCTCTCTTATTACAAATATTTTAAGGTCATTGCTTATGTCTTTGTTTCTTAATCCACTGTCCTTTAACTCAGGTGCGACCAAAAATTCGGCCCAAGGGCCAGGCATTGGCACGAGTGCCATGCACCTCAACCTATCTGGCACATTTTCCTCCACCACTACGCCACGCTTTCTGACGATGACGAGGGAGAAACGCGTAGACTTGAAATTTCAATGCACCTGTACTGTGGAGGATTTGGTTTTATATTTCACATTCCTCAACAACATAGACGAAAAACAAAACAATGTTTCAGTATTATACAATCATTTTTGGCCCGCTGAAGACTTATAATTTTTTATAAAAACAAATCTTTCTCACACATTCGTGTATGTTGATCGAAATAATTTAGCACTTTTGCAACCTCGTTATGGAAACATGGAAACTCTGAAGAAAGAAATGTACACGTCCTGATCAGTCAGTTACATTTCTACTGAAACGGCATACGATCTCTAAAACAGCTGTGAGATTGACAGTGCCCTCAAAACGTGTATTAAGTTAAACTTATAATTTTTGCAAGGCCACAATGAATTATTCAAACATGGCGATTTCTTTAATACCATTGAGCTTAGGGACTGGACTCTGTCAAAATGTGTCCTTGCTATAATGCGATTTTCTCTTTAAATGCATCCCCAGCAAATCAGAAATAAGTTGTTTATCCGCTTGCAGTGTCCTGCTGTCGGTAGTGTGCAGCCAAGCTCACTTAAAATGCAAGGTCAGCAATCCATTCTGGGTGTTCTAATTTTCGTTCCTGCACTCCTTTTTCCTTTAAAAATTCAACAAAAGCGAGTTTTAAATTGAAAAATCGTTTCAGGCATGCAGCTTGAGTTTACTTTTCAGTAATATATAAAGTCTCGATACTCTTTGTTCAGTTTCATAGAAAATTGTAGAAAGTGACAGCGGAATATTGCATGAACGTATTCACCATTCCAAATATGGTTGGCCATCAGCTGTAAACGTGAATGACGACAATGGAAATTTGTGCAGGACCTGAACTCGAACCCGGATTCCGCTTCTCGCTGCTTACTGCTCGCGATAAACGGGAACTGGGGTGTTGCTAGTGAATTAGTGCGATGGACTAAGAGTGTATGCGACAGAACCATCGATTAGCCGTATTTGTAAACGCGCTTGCTACAGTGCCACACATACACACTAATGATGATGCTGATGTTTGGTTTGTGGGGCGCTCAACTGCGGAGTCATCAGCGCACATACAAAGTTCCAATTTTTTACACAGTACAATTTTTACACAGTCCAATGTATACACTGTCGCGAATGATGACGATGAAATGATTTGGACAACACAAACACCGAGTCCCCGGGATTTACACTAATGAAGAATATGCGGGTATGGTGTATGTTTACGGCTTCTGCGAAAGTAGTGCTCCTCCAGCTATAGAAGAATACCATCGGTGCCTTCCGAATCGTCGATTTCGTGATAGATTGTTTGCCACAGTTTTCAACAGGTATTCTTCCAATGTCCCATTTTTCTTTTGAACGTGTAGTTCAACGACCTGTTCAGCAACTGCAACATATTGTTGAAATGGTGCAGCCTAGTCCTATCGCCAGTACACGGCATCTTTCCGCACTAACCAATGTCCAACAAACACGGGCACGGCGAATATTACTTGCAGAAAACTAGTAGCCATTTCACACACTTCATCTCCACAGTCTTAACACTGACGACAATCTCACAAGACTTGACTTATGTGACTGGTTACATGAAACTCGTCATTTGCTTCTATTACTACCATTCGCTGCTGAAGCCACTTTTACACGGTTTGCAATCAACATCACACGTAATAATCGTTGACTGTCGCAGGAAAATCAATGGGCTACAGTGGAAACCAGTTTCCAAGTTCCATTTTAGAAGGGCGAATGACTGGACAGAACGGGCTTTTTTTCCGAAGCTTGTCCACGTTTTACGAGACATGCTGTGGAATATCTCAGCCGCTGTTATCCTAATCGCTGCGTTGGTCATGGTAATACAATTAACTGTCCATCAAGAGTGCCATTCCTTACGCCATTAGATTTTTGTTTATGGCATTGGATGAAGGCTGAGGAGTACAAACGAGTGGACAATACGCGACATGAACAGCTTGGTCGCATCAAGGGCTCTTCTGTCGTCATTATGGAAGCTGCAGAGGCACTCAGACAAGCGACACAACATCGTCTCCCACAACTACACAAATATATTGAAGTTTACGGTGAAATATTCGAACATCTATTGTGAACCATGCTGCATGTGTAATGTGACATCAACGATAACGTTTGGAGACGGATTTACTTGTTAATATGCGTATTGTCCAACTGATACTTCGTGAAACGCATGCTTTAACGTTTACTTACTGTTGTATATGTGTGCTAGTTTAAACCTGAGAATGTACTGAATAACACAGAAAATAAATATCAGTTTACATTGAATTCAGAATATGGCATATGTCCATATGAAATTTATTGCTCCAAGTAATAGCTTGTCACACCTCTGAATGTTGACCGTTGCTCCTGACACACGCTATACACGGTGATTCAGTTGCCCCTACTACTGGCTTTCATGCAACCTGTAATGCGTTCTAATACCCATGTGCAAGATTTTCATATTCATCGTTTGCTACGTGTGAACTATTAGTCATACAGAAGAAAATGAATAAGACGTTTTTGTCATCCTGGGATGCGTTTTCGCTAGAAGCCGTAGTTTTCGAATTATTCAAGGAAAACGTACAAAAGTAACCTTCAAACGCATTTTTCTTGATTAACTGGAAAACCTTGGCCTCCAGCACAAAATTTAATTACATTATGTTTCCTACAAAAAAGGCCTGTTCATTTTTTTTCGGTACAGCTTTCCGCTTAGCGAAAAACATAACATGAAAATCTTGCATTCGGGTTGCTGAAGAGGTTACAAGTTGAAGGCGTTGCGGGCTGCACGAAACCCAGTGACATGGGCAACTGAATAATTCTGTATAACAAATTCAACAGACTTGTGAAAGACTCAAGCTTGTTCAACTCCTTGGTTAGTTATAATGTCGTACTTACTTCGTTTATTTCTTGTTTTTCTTACAAATTTAGTTTCATTCTATGAATTTTAAGGTCTATATCAAGTGTCATACAATTCCCATTTTTAAATCCATATTGTCTTTAATTAAATTTTGTTTTCTATTATACAAACCAACCTGAAAATGGTAATCATCCAAATGTATTTCGACTTTGTAACAGAATAACAAGTTACGTCATATATCATACAACTGAGCCAAGGAACATATACTAAGCTGCACTATATCGCTGTAGACCATTTCTCAACTTTTACTAGTGTCATCAGCTGCGGTAAAGGTTTTTTATGTTTAGACAGATTCTTGAGTCATTTAAATAGTTTCATCTGCGCTTCTAAATAATGTGGATTTGTCGTCCTACACGGTGTCTACTTGTCGATCGATTTTGAACTCGCTGTCTGCTTGAAGTACCACTCGATAGCAGTTTGGAAAGGCATGTCTTAGGTGCACAACTTTTTGCTAATGAACTTTCTTATCAAAAACATGTAATTCTCTTCAAATGCTCCCTGCGTGCTTTCATTTGGACTAATGTGAAAAAGGGTAAATGGTATTAGATGAAATTGAGCCCACAGTCATTTGGTGACACACACACACACACACACACGCACACACGCGCGCGCGCAGTGTTCAGTCACGGAGACTCATCTGCTATGAGATTGACTGTCTCTAATAGCATGAACAGATGCAGTTGTGAGGGTAATGGAATCTCTACTTCGACAACATGTTGGAGGAGAGGCAGCCCTTAATAGTAGCTTCCCGGCGGAGGTTCGAGTCCTCCCTCGGGCATGGTTGTGTGTGTTTGTCCTTAGGATAATTTGGGTTAAGTAGTGTGTAAGCTTAGGGACTGATGACCTTAGCAGTTAAGTCCCATAAGATTTCACACACATCTGAACATTTGAACAATAGTAGCTTTATAGGAGAAATCTCTCCATCACTTGGCGCTTGCTTCGTACAGTGGTATAATGAATTGTATTAAATCTCTTACGGTATGTGCAAGTAGGTGTTCTTTTGTTTTCTTCTGACGTATGGGATAGCCCAGCATCTGGTTTCCCTTTTTGATAAATTGTTTTCTCGCGAGAGCCGACGAGGTTCATGTACACAGGGCAGCCTCGGTGGAATTACATACTCAAGACCAGGGGGTAATTTGACATTATTAGCCAGGACGAATATAGTGTCTCATCCAGTAACTCACTCAGGAGCAGTGGTGGAAGAGCGAATAGTGGAGGTGGAGGCGTGAGAATGCGAGTTCAACAGCCTTTCAGGATAATATGAAAACAAATCTTACACCATTTCGTAATCCACTTAGCTGAAGAGCACAACTTACATATATGTGAAGTTTCATACATACGGTGATTCACATTTCCTTTTAAAGGCTCCTAGAGTTTGTAGAAGGGACTTTGTAGGTAAAGTTTTGATAAGGAAATCATTTCCGAAAATGTTTCGTTTGGATGTAAAATAAGTTTAAAGATTGGACTATTTTCGTATCTTCCGCTTCAGCGCACGCACACAGCGGAGACAATGTGCTCTGCCCTTTGAGTTCTACAGGTGCACTCTTCGTCGGGTTCTCTACTGCGTGACGAAGGATTTCCTCTTCAAAGTCAACAATGCGGCGCCTCCACGGAGCACCATAGTCAACCCTCCTAGTGGAGAACATACCAGTTTTTAAGCCATTGTTGTATTCGGAAAAAATGGCATGCTATTTTATAATTACGTCGAAGACTGACGATGGTATCATCTTCTCAGTGTGCCTTAAGTGAAACAGGAGATCCCATTTTCAAACTCATTTCATATACTCGTATAATCGATACGTCCCAGATATGAGTCTTCATTAACACTTTACCTACTATGTCCTCTCTACAAACCCTAGAAACCTGCAACAGGAATTGTGAAATATCTTGTAAAGAGCGAAAAAAATTGCAGCCTACTTTTCAGTTCAAGAGATATGCTCACCTAATTTAACGTCTTAGAGACGCTGGTAAGGTGATAAAATATGCTGCTCCTTTTCTACACATTAAACTTCACGTCTGCGTTAGTTGTGCCCTTGTCAACTATGATACCGCTGAGTTCTTACTGTTTAAGCTTCATCCATTTTCCTTTTCATATTCCTGCATGGATCACGAAATGCGATAACATGAACGTAATTTTCAGTTTGATACCCCTTGACCTGACCACAATCTATTGGTTATGACCTGTAGATTAAAACTGAAGAAACTGCAAAAAGGTGGGAGTTTAAGGAGATGGGACCTGGATAAACTAAAAGAACCAGAGGTTGTACAGAGATTCAGGGAGAGCATAAGGGAGCAATTGACAGGAATGGGGGAAATAAATACAGTAGAAGAAGAATGGGTAGCTTTGAGGGATGAAGTAGTGAAGGCAGCAGAGGATCAAGTAGGTAAAAAGACGAGGGCTAGTAGAAATCCTTGGATAACAGAAGAAATATTGAATTTACTTGATGAAAGGAGAAAATATAAAAATGCAGTGAGTGAAACAGGCAAAAAGGAATACAAACGTCTCAAAAATGATATCGACAGGAAGTGCAAAATGGCTAAGCAGGGATGGCTAGAGGACAAATGTAAGGATGTAGAGGCTTATCTCACTAGGGGTAAGATAGATAGAGCCTACAGGAAAATTAAAGAAACCTTTGGAGAAAAGAGAACCACTTGTATGAATATCAAGAGCTCAGATGGAAACCCAGTTCTAAGCAAAGAAGGGAAAGCAGAAAGGTGGCAGGAGTATATTGAGGGTCTATACAAGGGCGATGTACTTGAGGACAATGTTATGGAAATGGAAGAGGATGTAGATGAAGATGAAATGGGAGATACGATACTGCGTGAAGAGTTTGACAGAGCACTGAAAGACCTGAGTCGAAACAAGGCCCCCGGAGTAGACAATATTCCATTGGAACTACTGACGGCCGTGGGAGAGCCAGTCCTGACAAAACTCTACCATCTGGTGAGCAAGATGTATGAAACAGGCGAAATACCCTCAGACTTCAAGAAGAATATAATAATTCCAATCCCAAAGAAAGCAGGTGTTGACAGATGTGAAAATTAACGAACTATCAGCTTAATAAGTCACAGCTGCAAAATACTAACACGAATTCTTTACAGACGAATGGAAAAACTAGTAGAAGCCAACCTCGGGGAAGATCAGTTTGGATTCCGTAGAAACACTGGAACACGTGAGGCAATACTGACCTTACGACTTATCTTAGAAGAAAGATTAAGGAAAGGCAAACCTACGTTTCTAGCATTTGTAGACTTAGAGAAAGCTTTTGACAATGTTGACTGGAATACTCTCTTTCAAATTCTGAAGGTGGCAGGGGTAAAATACAGGGAGCGAAAGGCTATTTACAATTTGTACAGAAACCAGATGGCAGTTATAAGAGTCGAGGGACATGAAAGGGAAGCAGTGGTTGGGAAGGGAGTAAGACAGGGTTGTAGCCTGTCCCCGATGTTGTTCAATCTGTATATTGAGCAAGCAGTAAAGGAAACAAAAGAAAAATTCGGAGTAGGTATTAAAATTCATGGAGAAGAAATAAAAACTTTGAGGTTCGCCGATGACATTGTAATTCTGTCAGAGACAGCAAAGGACTTGGAAGAGCAGTTGAATGGAATGGACAGTGACTTGAAAGGAGGATATAAGATGAACATCAACAAAAGCAAAACAAGGATAATGGAATGTAGTCTAATTAAGTCGGGTGATGCTGAGGGAATTAGATTAGGAAATGAGGCACTTAAAGTAGTAAAGGAGTTTTGCTATTTGGGGAGCAAAATAACTGATGATGGTCGAAGTAGAGAGGATATAAAATGTAGGCTGGCAACGGCGAGGAAAGCGTTTCTGAAGAAGAGAAATTTGTTAACATCCAGTATTGATTTAAGTGTCAGGAAGTCATTTCTGAAAGTATTCGTATGGAGTGTAGCCATGTATGGAAGTGAAACATGGACGATAAATAGTTTGGACAAGAAGAGAATAGAAGCTTTTGAAATGTGGTGCTACAGAAGAATGCTGAAGATTAGATGGGTAGATCACATAACTAATGAGGAAGTATTGAATAGGATTGGGGAGAAGAGAAGTTTGTGGCACAACTTGACCAGAAGAAGGGATCGGTTGGTAGGACATGTTCTGAGGCATCAAGGGATCACCAATTTAGTATTGGAGGGCAGCGTGGAGGGTAAAAATCGTAGGGGGAGACCAAGAGATGAATACACTAAGCAGATTCAGAAGGATGTAGGTTGCAGTAGGTACTGGGAGATGAAAAAGCTTGCACAGGATAGAGTAGCATGGAGAGCTGCATCAAACCAGTCTCAGGACTGAAGACCACAACAACAACAACAACCCCTTGATAATACCCAAGAAGGCGCATTTCGGTAATAGGTAGTGATGAATCATGCAGATAAGTTTTGAACGAAGCGTATAAATTTGTCAGATGATTGTGCACCAAACGATTCAGTAAGATACAGAGGTCTTATTGCCATGATATTTCCTATGAAGATTAACTTTTCGCCCAGTTAAGAAATAAATAAATTTGTACATAAAGCCAAATTATGTTGAACTTTTCCGGTATGACTGACTGGTTGCCCCACATAGACGAGTTCTTCTTCTACTGTCGCTATAACTACGAACATAAAGAGACTGAAAAGGAAATCTCGTCACGTTCCAGCGTTCTGAAGAACAGTTTCATATGATGAAGAATTACTGTTCGAAAGTCTTGCAGGCCATTATGAATTATTTGTTGTTGTTGCAAAGGACAAAAACATTATTTCCAGTCAAAAGCTTCACTTTTGAGAACGATAGAATCAGTTAACGTTGCACACAAAGTAAACTATGTTTGCGGTGTTGATTTGCTTTGTGTTAGTTCTCGATTTGTTATAGCTCTTTGACATATACACCCACAAAAAAACGTTCTGAACAAAATATGGCGTTCCTTTGAAATTTACAGATGGACATTCGGTTGTAGAATTCCATTTCTTATCGAGATATGTCACAAAAGTAACCATATTAACGTAAGTACAAATGATGTCAGTGTATTTTAGTAACTTGTTACACCACTAAAACTGAACAAGAAGAAAAAACATTAGCACTGGGTCACGCTGTCACTCATTTACCAAATTTGTGTCGTTGTCACGAAAAAACTAGATTTTATGTGAATGTGCACCCGCGAGTAAGGGTGACTATGATTGTGCTTGTACATTTGGAATGTACGTTCTTAGTGGTTGTATTAGAGAGCAGTCTAGTGTTTCAAATGCAGTTATCTTTTATGTTGTACGTATTTTTCAGATTTTCTTGGTTGCTGCGTTCCTGAACGCTGTTCTAGCAGCACCGCAGTTTAGCCCGGGAGACGCTACCATTCATCTACTGGAGAATGACTTCAATGGAATTGACCCGTGGCACTGGAAGTATGTCACTAATGTATTATGATTAACACACACGCTATCACACTTAATGCTAACACATTTAAATAAAACGTTTCCTATGATTTCTCATTAAACATGGAGACTGTGCTCAGTATAGTAAAAGTAGAGAAATAATGACAGTCTCTCAACTAATCACACTGTACATAGACCTTAAAATAAAATACGGGACACTGGTGCAGAGACTCTGTTGTGAGGAAACATTTCTCCAGCGTTACAGATGTCGAGAAAAGCAAGTGTGGTTAAACTCCCCATCGAAGACAAGGTTACTTTATCATTGGGGACAGAGTATAGACTCACGTTTGACAGATATACCGGTTCTGTTCTGTTGGAAGAAAATGAAAATGAAAATGGTGCGTTAGAGATGTGATTCTCGCACCTACAGAATGCGAGTCCAACTCCTTAACCATTATACAATTTACCATTGTTCCATGGAACCAGCAACCTCCTGGATTTCTTACTCCTTTCTGATTTTTGAACCTATGTCTCGCCACGATGTTATTCAGCCTGTATCCTCCCGTATCTGTCTTTCCTAGGTAAATCTTATTTTCTTTTATTTTGAGCAGTATATTAATCACCACTAGCTCAGATTTATCACAGAACTCAAGGAGGTGTCGTCTCTTTTATTCCGAATGGCAATAATATATACTCTGTATTTCTTTTCTTTTTCCTTTGTCTTCACCCTCGTACTACAAAATTAATCTAATCTTTCTCCTCTCTCATCTCTACTACCGGGCCAATATTCTCCCTTGATGCAATCTTTCTTGCTTTCCCACCTACAGTGTTCCAACCACCACGATTATTAGATTTTCCTCTCCTTTTCCTAACTGAGTTAGCTATTCAATGCCCTCACATATTCTAATTCTTCATCGTATGTTTTTGGCGCTGAAATGTATACCCTAACTGTTGTTCTAGTACAAATTATTGTTCTTGGCGTTGGTTTCCTGCCAATTCTGATGAGAATATATTTGTCACTGAATTGTTCACAACACCTCAGTCACTACCATGAGTTTCCTATTCGTAACGAATCCTACTCCCGTTTTCCTGAGACAATCTGTTTTAACATTCACGTAAATAATGTAACCTCCCTGACAGACAAATACTTTAGTGCTGGCTTGCTTTTGTAAGTCACTGTCATTGTACGCAAAGTTCCGTGTAAGTATGCGTTTTCAAAAAAGTGTTGAATCTAGATCAGTTTTCTGTAGTAACATGGATATTTGAAAGGAAGTCATAAAATAAGATACGATTTTCAATGTAAGTAAAATAAAACTAATTCAGTTCTTTTCTTAGAAAATTATCTATTTAGTTTTAGTGCATTGTTGGCTCAAATTACAGTAATGTAGGAGTTTTCAGCAGCAGAAAGTGGTATAACATGAGGTGGATTCTTTACGATTAAGAAAGTACAACAGAAAATGAGTTACTGTGAACAGTTCAGTGGAAAGTTGTTCTCATCACATTCGACAGCAAATCAACGCGGACTGCGATAGCTTAGTTATACCTGCTAAGGTCGCAAGCAGAAGATGAATAGGTAGGAAAAGTATATAAGGATACTAAACGGGTCAGATGACAGATGTCAGATGAAAACCTAATGATAAGAGCGACTGAACCGCAATTGTATGGGAAGGAACAGAGTTACGGGTTAATATGTGCTTGGCAGTACGAATCAGAGAAGAGAAAGACTAATTAACTTCTGCAATAAATTTCAGATGGTAATACTGTGTTCAAGAAACAAAAGAGGGGGAGGTATGCTTGGAAAATACCTGGAGACGCTGGAAGATTTCAGCTAGATTACATAATTGGCAGACAGAGATTCCGAAATTAGATACTGGATTGGTAGCGATGAATTGGGGATTTTCCCATACAACAATTTCACGAGTGTACCGTGGACATTAGGAATCCGGAAAAACATCAAATCTCCGACATCGCTGAGGCTAGAAAATGATCCTGCAAGAATGGGAACAATGCCGACTAAAGAGAATCGTTCAGCGTAACAGAAGAGCAACCATTCCGCAGATTGCTGCATATTTCAACGTTGCGCCATCAATAAGTGTCAGCGTGGGAAACATTCAACAAACATAGTCGATATGGGCTTTCGGAGCCGAAGGTCCACTCGTGTGCCCTTGCGGACTGCACCACACGAAGCTTTACGCCTCGCCGCGATCCGTCAACATCGACATTGGACTGTTGGTGACTGGAAAGATGTTGCCTGGACGGAAGAGTCTCGTTTCAAGTTTTATCGGTTGGATGGACTAGTATGGGTATGGATACAACCTCATGAATTCATGCAACCTGCATGTCAGCAGGGGACTGTTCAAGCTGGTGGAGGCTCTGTAGCGACGTGGGGCGTGTGCAGATAGAGTGATGTGGGACCCCTGATAAGTCTAGATACGACTCTGACAGGTGACATGTACGTAAGCATGGTGTCTGCTCACCTGCATTCATTCATGTCCATTGTGCATTCCGACGGACTTGAGGATTTCCAGCAGGACAATGCGACATCCCACACTTTAAACACTTGCGCTGGCCTCCATACTCCCCAGAAAAGAACATCATTGAGCATATCTGGGATGCCTTGCAACGTGATTTTCAGAAAAGATCACTGCCCCCGTACACTTATAGATTTATAGACAGCCCTGAGAGATTCATTGTGCCAATTTCCTCCAGCAGTACTTCAGACATTAGGCGACGCCATGCCAAGTCGTGTTGCGGCACTTCTGCGTGCTCGCGGTGACCCTAGACGATATTAGACAGTGTAAAATATGTGCAAGAAATTTGCGTGAATCAACGATACAGAAAGCCGTACCGTAGGTGCAACCACAACGGAGGGGTATCTGTTGAGAGGTCAGACAAACGTGTGGTTCCTGAAGAGGGGCAGCAGCCTTTCCCGTAGTTGCAGGGGCAACAGTCTGGATGATTGATTGATCTGGCCTTGTAACACTAACCAAAATGGCCTTGCTGTTCTGGTTCTGTGAACGGCTGAAAGCAAGAGGAAACTACAGCGGTAATTTTTCCCGAGGGCATGCAGCTTTACTGTATGATTAAATGATGATGGCGTCCTCTTGTGTAAAATATTCCGGAGGTAAAATAATCCCCCATTCGGATCTCCGGCCGGGGACTACTCAAGAGGGCGTTGTTATCAGGAGAAATAAAACTGGCATCTACGGATCGGAGCGTGGAATGTCAGATCCCTTAATCGGGCAGGTAGGTTAGAGAATTTAAAAATAGGTTAAAGTTAGATACAGTGGGAATTAGTGAAGTTCGATGGCAGGAGAAACAAGACTTTTGGTCAGGTGAATACAGAGTTATAAATACAAAATCAAATAGGGGTAACGTAGGAGTAGGTTTAATAATGAATAAAAAATAGGAGTACAGGTAAGCTACTACAAACAGCATAGTGAACGCATTATTGTGGCCAAGATAGACACGAAGCCCGCGCCTACTACAGAAGAACAAGTTTATGTGCCAACCAGCTCTGCAGTTGACGAAGAAATTGATGAAATGTATGATGAGATAAAAGATATTATTCAGGTCGTGAAGGGAGACAAAAATTTAATAGTCATGGGTGACTAGAATTTAAGACCAGGAAAAGGGAGAGAAGGAAACGTAGTAGGTGAATATGGATTGGGGCTAAGAAATGAAAGAGGAAGCCGCTTGGTAGAATTTTGCGCAGAGCATAACTTAATCATAGCTAACACTTGGTTTTAGAATCGTGGAAGAAGGTTGTATGCATGGAAGAACCCTAGAGATACTAAAAGGTATCAGATAGATTACATATTGGTAAGACAGAGATTTAGGAACCACGTTTTAAATTGTAAGACATTTCCAGGAGCTGACCACAATCTATTGGTTATGAACTGCAGATTAAAACTGAAGAAATTGCAAAAAGGTAGGAATTTAAGGAGATGGGACCTGGATAAACTGAAAGAACCAGAGGTTGTACAGAGTTTCAGGGAGAGCATAAGGGAACAATTGACAGGAATGGGGGAAAGATATACAGTAGAAGAAGAATGGTTACCCTTAAAGGAAGAAATAGTGAAGGCAGCAAATAGGTAAAAAGACGAGAGCTAGTAGAAACCCATGGGCAACAGAAGAAATATTGAATTTAATTGATGAAAAGAGAAAATATAAAAATGCAGTAAATGAAGCAGGCAAAAAGGAATACAAACGTCTCAAAAATGAGATCGACAGGAAGTGCAAAATGGCTAAGCAGGGATGGCTAGAGGACAAATGTAAGGATTTAGAGACTTATCTCACTAGGGGTAAGATAGATACTGCCTACAGGAAAATTAAAGGGACCTTTGCATGAATATCAAGAGCTGAGATGGAAACCGAGTTCTAAACATAGATGGGAAAGCAGAAAGGTGGAAGGAGTATATAGAGGGTCTACACAAGGGCGATGTACTTGAGGGCAATATTATGGAAATTGAAGACAATGTAGATGACGATGAAATGGGAGATATGAAACTGCGTGAAGAGTTTGACAGAGCACTGAAAGAGCTGAGTCGAAACAAGGCCCCGGAGTAGACAACATTCCATTAGAACTACTGACAGCCTTGGGAGAGCCAGTCCTGACAAAACTCTACCATCTGGTGAGCAAGATGTATGAGACAGGCGAAATACCCTCAGACTTCAAGAAGAATATAATAATTCCAATCCCAAAGAAAGCAGGTGTTGACAGATGTGAAAATTACCGAACTATCAGTTTAATAAGTCACAGCTGCAAAATACTAACGCGAATTCTTTACAGACGAATGGAAAAACTGATAGAAGCCGACCTCGGGGAAGATCAGTATGGATTCCGTAGAAATTATGGAACACGTGAGGCAATAGTGACCCTTCGACTTATCTTCGAAGAAAGATTAAGGAAAGGCAAACCTACGTTTCTAGCATTTGTAGACTTAGAGAAAGCTTTTGACAATGTTGATTGGAATACTCTCTTTTATATTCTGAAGGTGGCAGGGGCAAAATACAGGGAGCGAAAGGCTATTTACAATTTGTACAGAAAGCAGATGGCAATTATAAGAGTCGAGTGGTATGAAAAGGAAGCAATGGTTGGGAAGGGAGTGAGACAGGGTTGTAGCCTATCCCCGATGTTATTCAATCTGTGTATCGAGCAAGCAATAAAGGAAACAAATGAAAAGTTCGGAGTAGGTACCAAAATCCATGGAGAAGAAATAAAAACTTTGAGGCTCGCCGATGACATTGTAATTCTGTCAGAGACAGCAAAGGACTTGGAAGAGCAGTTGAACGGAATGGACAGTGTCTTTAGAGGAGGGTATAAGATGAACATCAACAAAAGCAAAACGAGGATAATGGAATGTAGTTGAATTAAGTCGGGTGATGCTGGGGGAATTAGAATAGGAAATGAGACACTTAAAGTAGTAAAGGAGTTTTGCCATTTGGGGAGCAAAATAACTGATGATGGTCGAAGTAGAGAGGATATAAAATATAGACTGGCAATGGCAAAGAAAGCGTTTCTGAAGAAGAAATATTTGTCAACATCGAGTATAGATTTAAAAGTCAGGAAGTCGTTTCTGAAAGTATTTGTATGGAGTGTAGCCATATATGGAAGTGAAACGTGAACGATAAATAGTTTAGACAAGAAGAGAGGAGAAACTTTCGAAATGTGGTGCTACAGAAGAATGCTGAAGATTAGATGGGTAGATCACATAACTAATGAGGAAGTATTTAATAGAATTGGGGAGAAGAGGAGCTTGTGGCACAACTTGACTAGAAGAAGGGATCGGTTGGTAGGACATGTTCTGAGACATCGAGGGATCACCAATTTAGTATTGGAGGGCAGCGTGGAGGGTAAAAATCGTAGAGCGAGACCAGGCGATGAATACACTAAGCAGATTCAGAAGGATGTAGGCTGCAGTAGGTACTGTGAGATGAAGAAGCTTGCACAGGATAGAGTAGCATGGAGAGCTGCATCAAACCAGTCTCAGGACTGAAGACAACAACAACAACAATATGACTGGACGAAGACTGAAGATCTCGGTTTTAAAATGATATAAGGCAGGGATGCCTCTACTGTTGAATCTATACATCGAAGAAGCAATGACGGAAATGAAAGGAAGGTTCAAGAGTGCGATTCAAATCCAGGCAGAAAAAAATATTTATGATAAGATTTCCGGCTGACATTTCTATTCACAGTGAAAGTGAAGAAGAAAACGAAGAAGAATGGCAGGATATGTTTAGTAGAAGAAACAATCTAATGACTACGGAAAAGGATTTTCTTGTACACCGAGAAGGACGTAAGTAATGAGAAGCAGCAAAAATGAGAGCAGTGAGAAAGTTAACATCAAAATTGATAGTCACGTAGCGAGAAACTTAGGAAATTCTGCTACCTTGAAGGAAAATAACACATGACGGACGAAGCAAGAAGGATATAAAAAGCGAACCAGCACAGGCCAAGAGAAACCAAAAGTAAGCCTGATCATGGATAATGGAAAACCTGAAAAGCAGAGAACGTAAAGGTTTGAGATGTGGTCCTACAGAAGAATGCTGAAAGTCAGGTGGATGTAATGGATGAGGTTCTCCGTCGGATCGGCGAAGCGAGGAAAGTATAGAAAACACTGAAAAGTTGAAGGGACAGGGTTATAGGTCATAAGATAACAGGGAATAGCCACCATAGTGCTAGAGGGAACTGTAGAGGGTGAAAACTATAGGGGCTGACAGAGCCTGGAATTCCTCTAGCAAGTAATTGAGGACGTAGGGTGCAAGTAATGTTCTGAGATGAAGAGGTTGGTGTCGGAGAAGAATTCGCAGCGAGCCGCACCAAATCAGTCAGACTGCTGACTCAAGATGGAAGTTCTATTCTTTAAATCGTTTCTTACTATTTATCACCACCAGCACAAGCAACTTCCACCGCAACGAAAGTCAGCCAACATGGCATGTGGTTTAAACATCATTAACCTTCGTAATACCAAAGGGACGGATGGGGCTATTTTATGAACACCTTTTCGAAATATGGTAATCTAGTCAGTTTTTTATATTTTAAAATTTTGAAAAATCTTGTACTTAATTAATCTTTCTACCACATTCTAGAAATGTTTTAAATTTTTCAGTTAAACTTAATCCAAAAATTTAAGTCTTCGTATTAGATGCTACTCTTCCCAGTGAATGTCGTATTCAATATTTTCAAGTTCAGGACCTTATTTACACATCAATATTTCTTGAGTCAACAATAATTAACGAATTTTGAAATTTTTTGTATGGGTTCAAGATATCCCTCTCGCCCCCTAACCTTCTCGTATAGCGCGATAAGCGATATGCATTGGTCTTGCTGGGGTTAATAGTGGCTGGTTATGATTTAAACTGTATTTTACGCAAACACGACCTCAGAACGAAAATTTTCGACATAACTGCTTGTCAAGAATACTTTTAGACTTTCATTAAACGTTTACGTGATTACCATTACTCGCACGTGAGTTCCGTGTTTAGTGACTCGTGCGTTACTTCGCAGTCGCTGGAGGACTGGCACGACCAGGTGGTCGGCTGCAGCAGTGCGACCTTTCGCACCGCGACCCACATTCGTACAGCTGTTGAGTAAACACTAGCCGCAAAGATCGCAACACGCTATTGGATTCGTCATTAACTCGCATCCAATTACGACTTGTGTGCAGCGTGAAACATAATTATGTGAATAGAAAAAAATGCTAGGCTGACGTGAAAAACAGTGAGTGCTCGTTACGAATCATCTTTAGACCTCTTGCAAAAACCAGACTTACGCTATACCTTAAAATAACCCTATATCATTTTTGAGAGCCATTTGAGAATAAGAAAAATGAATACTCGCTCAAATGTGTTCTCGTTTTTAAAAAGAAAAATTAGGGGTTAACTCCCATTGGACGACAAGGTAATTAGAGACGGAGAAGAAACTCTGGTTAGTGAAGTATAGGGAAAGAAATCGGTCGCGTTCTTTCAAACGAACCATCCGGACATCTTCCTTAATCAACTTAGGGAAGTAGTACGTAAACCGTAGTCTGGAGGCCACCCGGAGATATGAACAGCTGATCTCAAAGAACTAGTCCAGTGTCCACTATCTGACTAAAACGTCAGGTCCCTCACCTTTTTTTTTCTTTCAAATCGGGCATCTCGTCACACAGTCCGTGTCCATTCGCTTTCCTCTTCTGCCTTCTTCGGCTAGCTTCTTGGCACTGATTCTTTTTTTTATCTTTTTTGCTTTACATTATAACGAAAAATATTTATGCGTTGCTAAACATTAGATCTGTGTTGCTGATTAAGCAGCGTTGATTTGGATGTAAATTAAACTATTTGCAACACAAGGTATCCTCTTATATAACATCTCAAAGGTAGTTTTCGTTTTGAGCAAAGTGTACTTCTGTGGCGAAGTTCGCAAAGTCATAGTACATGATTGTGCCACACAGCGTTTCCGAGACACACACACACACACACACACACACACACACACACACACACACACATATATATATATATATATATATATATATATATATATATATATATATATATATATATATATATACAGTCGACACCCCACAAGCCACTGTCCAGTGCATGGTAGAAGGGTACTTGGCATTTTACTAGCTATTACGGCTCTTCCCGTTCCGTTGCTTAAACATATGGAACTCTGCAAGAATGATTCCTTGAAATCATCTGTGGGCGCTGTAATTTATCTAATCTTGTCTTCCTACATTTTTCTCTTAGGGCTGGTCCATGAAATCTTGTAACTACGGTTTCTAGAGATACTTTACGTCTATGTTCAAGACTTGCAAAAGTTTTTTCAGCATCTTCGTGACACACTCCCACGGGTCAAAAAACATGTTTCCTCGCATACGTTCAACGTCTCTCGTTGATTCCATTTGGTATGTCCCCCATACATTTTCTAATACGCGTCGTAGAAATGTTTTGTAATCAATCTCCTTTGTAGACCCATTGCATTCCGTAGTACGAGGGGCGTTCAGTAAGTAATGCAACACTTTTTTTTCTCTAATAATTTCAACTGAAAAAAAATGCGGAATTTGCTGTGGGACATATTGAAATATTCCCGCTTCAGCCTCTATAGTTTCACGAAGTACCGATAGCTGGCGGCTCTATACATAGCCTTCAAAATGGCGTGTGTAAGGCAGGTGCGTTCCAACCAGAGAGCAATCACTTAATTTTTTTGGTGCAAAATCAGACCAATGCAGATATTCATAGGCGCTTGCAGAATCTCTACAGACACCTGACAGTGAACCAAAGCACCGTGAGTCGTCAGCAACGCAACGAGATCGTTCAAACCTGTCCATCTCCCTCGTGCCCGTTGGTCGCGCATAGCTGTGACTTCTCAGTGTTGGAACGTGCGGACACCCTCAATCGAAGTGGTGGACGGATCACAATCAAGCACCTCGCTGCACAATTGGACGCCTCTGTTGCTAGTATTGCCACACTCGTCCACCACTTGGGATACTCAAAAGGCGTTTGCTCGCTGGGTACCTCGCCGTCTAACAGAAGACCATAAATGGCAACTAAGGACCAGCTGTGCAATGAAGGACGCACCCCACAGGAACTAGTATGTGAGTGCTGAGGAGGTTATTGGCGCAGCAAAATTTTGGACTCTAGGTCGATCAGTAGAACGGTACCATGAGCCTTCCAGTAAGGTGGCGTAAGGCCGTCGCATTATGGTGAAAAACAACATTGTGTAACCAGAAGAGTGGGGAATAATATGACGTATTGCAATCCTGAATAAAATCAGACAAAAATGTATTATTTATTGAACGCTCTCGCATTTTACCACTAAACCAAAACATTTATATACCATTAATTGTAAGAGTTGATCGATTCTGGTTGTGACTCGTATATATTATAGTCATAGAATACAATGTTACTTCATTTTCTGAACATTTAAAACAAGCTGCCAATCGTCGCACCAATTTGATATCTTTTCAAGATCCGACTCAATATTTGTTCATATGGTTCAGATGGTTCTGAGCACTATGGGACTTAACATCTGAGGTCATCAGTGCCCTAGAACATAGAACTATTTAATCCTAACCTAACCTAAGGGCATCACACACATCCATCACCGAGGCAGGATTCGAACCTACGACCGTAGCGGTCGCGCGGTTCCAGACAGAAGCGCCTAGAACCGCTCGGCCACACCGGCCGGCAATATTTGTTCAGTTTTTCTCACAAAGTACTTCATTATAGACATCCGCATTATCAGCGAATATTCTGACGATATATTTAAAGTCGTACAACACGAACAGTAAGTGTTCCAATCCCCCTGAAACAAGTTATACACCTGTCAACGGCTCCCTATCGAACATAACACGTTGCATTCTCCCTACTAAGAAATTCTGAATCCAGTCACAAATTTCATTTGATACACCAAATACTCGTAGTATCAAAAATAAGTATAGATATACTAGTGATCCAAATACGAGGGTTATTCGGAAAGTAAGGAACGATCGGTCGCGAAATGGAAACCACTGTGAAACACCGATGTTTTGCACAGGTGTGTTGGGCAGTGTCTCTAGTATGCCCGTCGATCGCGTTACGTCGTTCTTTTTATTTCCGAGCACACAGGGAGCACATAGAGATACGTGTCTCCCGCCAAGGACGTGGGTCTGGTGAGAAATTTCGCCTGAAGCTGTGCAACCAACATTACATAACTCTCGTGCGTTTTCTTCTTCAAGACAATTCTCAGTCGCATTCTGCAGCGGCAACGAAGAAGTTCCTGCATCGTTTTCAATTGCAAATGTTTGAGTACCCACAAAACAGCCCGTAATTGTCTCCCTCTGAGTTTCATCTCTGCTCACATGAACCGCTGGCTATGGAGACAACATTTGGGCACAGACAATGAGCTGTAGGCCAGCGTAGAGAATTGGTTGAAAGCACTAGCGGCTGCCTTCTATATCGAGGAATTGGAAAGTTGGTACAACGCTACGACAAACGTCTAAGTCGAATCGGCGACTATGGAGATAAGTAGCTATCGCATATAAAACAGTTTTGATTTTCACTGTGGTTTCCATTTCGCGACCTATCGTTCCTTACTTTCTGAATTAGCCCTCGTACTTTGTGGGGAAAAAAAGCTTACATCTCTGCGACAGCCTTGATTTATGGCTTTCGGGATGTCATGTGAGATAAGTGCAACATGGTCTCCAGATCATTACTTTCGGAACCCATGCTGGTTAGCAAGAATGATCTTATTCTGTTTGAGGTACTTCATTACATTTGAGCTCAAAATATTTTCTAATATTTTAAGATAAATAGTTGTCATAGATACTGGGCGGTTCTTGTGGGTCACTTCCGTACCACACTTGCAGACAGGTGTCACCGGTGCTCTCTTCTAAGAATCTGGCCCTGTTTTTGGTTCTAGGGATGTTCGGTATATTATGGCTATAGAAGGAGATAAATGAGCAGCGAATTCGGTTTGAAGTCTGACAGTGAGTGTCAGGCCCTAGACCTTTGTTCAGTTTTGAAGCGATCAACTGTTTTTCAATGTCACTGACCCTGATATCCATACCACTCATATTTGAAGTTATGTGACCATTAATTTGTGACAATACTGATATATTTGGCTTTGTAAAGGGAGCATTTAGAAACTGAGTTTAACAGTTCCGCTTTTGCTTTGTTACCTTCAATTTTAGTTCCTGTTTCATCCAAGACTGTCCGAACATTAACTTTCGTACCACTAACAGCCTTTACAAGTGGATAGAATTCCTTTGGGTTTAATGAGAGACTTTTTGCATAATATTATGCGAAGGTAGCCATCACGAATGGTTCATTCGTCAATGTGTCAATCCTCACCGTACAGCAAATACGCTGTTCACGATGAGGTTTCGTTCAAAAGCAGATAATTAATATGTTCAGTTCAAGAAACTGACGTTAACTTGGAGACAGTCTTTCGGGGTCATGTGCACATGACATATTCTCTTTTTTTACACGTGAGAGACGTGAAGAATCCGTCGTAGGTGACAATGTCATAGATTCTTCGAAAAGTTTGTTAAGAAAACCAGAAACCACTATCCGTCTACTCCGACGAATAATAATACAAGACTGGCACTATGAAAGTCATTAGCTGAAGGCCTATTTTAGAAACAAACAAACTGGCCTCACAGAATGAAAATGGCATGCCTCATTGAGACTGTCTTGAAGCACAGTTGAATTACACTTTCAGTTCTTCTACGAGGGCAGTTCAATAAGTAGTGCAACACTTTTTTTTTTCTCGGCCAATTTTGGTTGAAAAAACCGGAAATTTCTTGTGGAATATTTTCAAACATTCCCGCTTCGTCTCGTATAGTTTCATTGACTTCCGACAGGTGGCAGCGCTGTACGGAGCTGTTAAAATGGCGTCTGTAACGGATGTGCGTTGCAAACAACGGGCAGTGATCGAGTTTCTTTTGGCGGAAAACCAGGGCATCTCAGATATTCATAGGCACTTGCAGAATGTCTACGGTGATCTGGCAGTGGACAAAAGCACGGTGAGTCGTTGGGCAAAGCGTGTGTCATCATCGCCGCAAGGTCAAGCAAGACTGTTTGATCTCCCGCGTGCGGGCCGGCCGTGCACAGCTGTGACTCCTGCAATGGAGGAGCGTGCGAACACACTCGTTCGAGATGATCGACGGATCACCATCAAACAACTCAGTGCTCAACTTGACATCTCTGTTGGTAGTGCTGTCACAATTGTTCACCAGTTGGGATATTCAAAGGTTTGTTCCCGCTGGGTCCCTCGTTGTCTAACCGAACACCATAAAGAGCAAAGGAGAACCATCTGTGCGGAATTGCTTGTTCGTCATGTGGCTGAGGGTGACATTTTCTTGTCAAAGATTGTTACAGGCGATGAAACATGGGTTCATCACTTCGAACCTGAAACAAAACGGCAATCAATGGAGTGGCGCCACACCCACTCCCCTACCAAGAAAAAGTTTAAAGGCATACCCTCAGCCGGTAAAGTCATGGTTACAGTCTTCTGGGACGCTGAAGGGGTTATTCTGTTCGATGTCCTTCCCCATGGTCAAACGATCAACTCTGAAGTGTATTGTGCTACTCTTCAGAAATTGAAGAAACGACTTCAGCGTGTTCGTAGGCACAAAAATCTGAACGAACTTCTCCTTCTTCATGACAACGCAAGACCTCACACAAGTCTTCGCACCCGAGAGGAGCTCACAAAACTTCAGTGAACTGTTCTTCCTCATGCACCCTACAGCCCCGATCTCGCACCGTCGGATTTCCATATGTTTGGCCCAATGAAGGACGAAATCCGTGGGAGGCACTACGCGGATGATGAAGAAGTTATTGATGCAGTACGACGTTGGCTCCGACATCGACCAGTGGAATGGTACCGTGCAGGCATACAGGCCCTCATTTCAAGGTGGCGTAAGGCCGTAGCATTGAATGGAGATTACGTTGAAAAATAGTGTTGTGTAGCTAAAAGATTGGGGAATAACCTGGTGTATTTCAATGCTGAATAAAACAACCCCTGTTTCAGAAAAAAATGTGTTGCATTGCTTACTGAACTGCCCTCGTATTATGCACGGAATTCCACGAAAAAGTTCGTCTGTCTATCCAGACAGTTCAAGTTCCCGTGGAACAGTTTGCAGTGTATGTACTACAAGAATAATTTAAGCAAAGTTTTACGACATTCACAACCACGAAGACAGATCTGTCATCTGCGTCGTGGCGAATCAGGGCGTTATCCGTGCCGGTGGCGGCTCGTTGGGGTGGAAATGTGGCTGGACGTCGAGTCCTAGATCGTAGTGAAATGCCGATGGACGGCCTTTTGGCAGTGTATATACTGTCCCGCATCCGAATCTCTTGGGATCTAGTTTCGGTCACGTGTGTTGCGGAAGCAAGTAGGTTCCTGAGACCCGCGAGCCCTGGTGACGTTACTACGACCGCCCTCTGGAAAAACAGCTAATCTACAATGAATGGAACTTTAATAGTGGAAAATATTTATTTACAGCTCGTACAAGATAGATTAAAAGCCGTAACGGCCTTCAAAGCAGTCACCAGCATAGTGTATAACCCGCTGCCAGCGATGTGGAAGTCGTAGGATAGTCTTAATAGTGCCAGTTGTGTTGACAGTTCGAGCAGCGCGGCGTTTTGCCCGACGAATTTGTAGCAGTCCTGAAGCGAATGCCGTGAAGGGTTTCCTTCAGTTTAGCAATAGAGTTGCACTCACGAGGGCTTAAGTCAGGGGGGTGCAGTAGGTGTATTGCAATCAGCAGCCCCATCAGTCAAACAAATCAGTAACAGTTTGCACATTACGTGTTTGAGCATTGTCCTGCAAAATGATGGTCAGTTCCTGCAGAAAGTGTCAGCACTTCTGTCTCTAAGCTGGTTGTAGGTTGTGTTCCAAATATGAACAGCATAGAGACACTTTCTGCAGGACTTTACTATTATTTTGCAGGACAATGCTCAAACATGTACAGTGCAAGCTGTTACTGATTTGACTGACGGGGCTGCTAAGTGACATACACCTACTGCACTCCCTCTACTTAAGCCATCGTGAGTGAAACTCGATTGCTAAACTGAAGGAAACACTTCATGGCATTCACTTCAGAACTGCTACAAATTCGTCGGGTAATAGATCGCGCCGCTCGAACTGTCAGCACAACTGGCACTGCTAAGAGTATCCTACGACTTCCACATCGCTGGAAACGGGCTATACACAATGCTGGTAAAACTTTGAAACACGTATCTATTTTGTAAGAGCTGTAAGTAAATAGTTGCCACTATTAAAGTTCCAACTCTCGTACTTTTCGGTGAAAATTTGTAACCTGCCCAGTGGGCAACCTCTAACCCTGGGAAGTATGATGTGTTGTCTACCTTGCAGACAACTTCGCGACATATCGGAATATTTCCTGAAAGTTTGGCCATGTATTTTTCTTACACCATGTATAGAAAACAGGTCACGTCTCAATGTAATTTTGACCTTTCCCGTATTTTCTGGCGCCCTTAAATTGCTAAGGTATATATTATCAGCACTTAATAATGACTCTTGAGTCTGAACACTGTCATGCATTGTACTCGCACATACCTTCAATAGAAGATAGTCCACTGAATGACTAGTGTGCGCTTGCTCGTGTTTCCATTCGTTTACTGTTATCTCCAGCAAGTGGATGAGTTGCGGTACGGTGGGTACCTGTACTGTGCTAGTGCGGGACGCTCGAAATCAGTTTTGTGTCACGTTTTTAGTAATGTCTTGTTTATGGTTTATGGGGATAGTACATTACAACATACATTTCAATAGTTCTTGAGGAGAGAAAGCGGATTGCCGAACAAAAATATCTGGCGCCATTTAAAATAGACGAACTGCTGTTCACATTCTCGTAATGAACGACGCTATAAGTAAAACAATCATGCTGCCTAATGTGCCGCGGTAAGGTAAATAACATTTGCTAGAGACGTTTTTTTATTTTGCATCTGGACAAAGAGTTATTCACAGTGGCCAAGATAAATAGAGCATCCTTTAAAAGGTGACCCAAAACTAACGATTCATGAAAGAATTATTGTAATCTATGCATCCATACGTCTCTCTGTAGTGGAAATGAGAGCCATTGATTACTAGGAACTTGGTAATGAAACATTCTAAGAGGTGAGTGGGCTGCGCAGTCGAAGATAGAGAAAAGAGAGAAAGAAAGAAGAACCAAAATCCGGCCTCATGTCAACAAATTCCGGCAAATAGGTATTATGCTTGACAAGGAAAGTCCTGGACGGCCATCTACATCTGACGAATAAGCCTGGGGCATTCAGAAGGTCGCTGGAAGGTGCGTATTCCTTTTCACGCTGACGGCGTATCGCATCCTGGTATTATATTACCCGGAGAAGGATGATTACATTGTCTATATCTGTGTGTGTGCTGACCACTGAAATACTGTTAGATAACCTCCTAAGCTTAGACAGGCCACATTGCGTACATGTAGTTTTGCGAACCGTCTCAATTGCCATATATCAGGCGGCAAGAGTCATCTGATGCAACAAAGTAAGAGAAACACCCTGAAACAGAACGGATTGCTAGTGATAACAAAGACTAGGATTTATGGACCATTCGTTTTGGCAAAGCAAACGACAATAGGTACTACTTACCTTGTCGTGTATTAGCTTCTCTTGGAACTGCAGTTACAGCCTGACTGAATTCTGAAGGGACACGTACAGCACAAAAGGGTGCAGGCCGACCTCGTCTATTGACTGACAGACCGCCAACAGTTGAAGAGGGTTTTAAAGTGTTATAGGGAGACATCAATCCAGACCATCACACAGGAATTCCAAACTGCATCAGGATCCACAGCAGGTAATATGACAGTTAGGCAGGTGGTGAGAAAACTTGGATTTCATGGTCGAGCGGTTGCTCATAAGCCACACATCACGCCGGTAAATGCCAAACGACGCCTCGCTTGGTGTAAGGAGCTTAGACATTGGCTGAACTGAACAGTGGAAAACGTTGTGTGGAGTGACGAATCACGGTACACAATATGGCCATCTGATGGCAGCGTGTGCGTAGGGTGAATGCCCGGTGAACGACATCTGCCCACGTGAGTAGTGCCAACAGTATAATTCGGAGGCGGTGGTGTTATGGTGTGGTCGTGTTTATATAGAGGGGGCTTGCGCCCCTTGTTGCACTATCACAGTACAGGCCTACATTGATGTTTAACCACCTTCTTGCTTCCCACTGTTGAAGAGCAATTCGGGGATGGCGACTGCATCTTTTAACGCCATCGAGCACCTGTTCATAATGCACCGCCTGTGGTGGAGTGGTTACACGACAATAACATACCTGTAATGGACTGGCGTGCAGAGTCCTGACCTGAATCCTATAGGACACCTTTGGGATGTTATGGAACGTCGACTTCCCGCCAGGCCACATCGACCCACATCGATACCTCTCCTCAGTGCAGCACTCCATGAAGAATGGGATGCTATTCCTCAGGTAACCTTCCAGCACGTGACTGAACATATGCCTGCGAGAGTGGAAGCTGTCATCAAGGGTAAGGGTGGGCCTACACCTTATGGACTTCAGCATCACCTATAGAGGGCGCCACGAACTTGTATGTCATTTTCAGCCAGGTGTCAGGATACTTTAGATCACATAGTTTATGGGCTCTTGTTGTAAATATATTTTTAATTAACCTTTAACTGCTTTTTTGGGGTAATTTATTACTGTACGTGTCACTCTTTTATTTACGATTCCCATCGCAATTTTGCGACTTCGATTTTATGCAATCTGTGTACTGGCTGTGCTTCTACACTGTGCAGCTGTGTTCTAAGCAGCGACCGTTATTTCCGTAGATACGTACCAGTTGAGGTGGAAACATACCGCACAAAGCTATAAACGCTTACTTGTTATCATAAATCATTTTTGACTGTTTCAGACAGAATGGAGCAGTGTTAGAACAATGATCAAATTTTAAATTGGCATTAGCTAGTGAAGACTGACTCATCGAATACATCAGTTTATTTTTAAGAGGTAGACAAGTGTTGTGACAATGAAACAGAAATATCTGATGATCACAATGACAGCGAAATAGGGAACTTTTATGAAGAGAAACAAAAAATAGTAAGAATGTGGTTATTTTTATATATAAACATGTGGGCCTTGACTGTGATGACTGAAAATAAATTCCATGATTTAGACTAGGATATTTTTCGTTGTTTTAGATGATTCGTCCATGCACCTACTGTTATTTTTTATTGAAAATCATTGTTTATTTTTCTTTATATTTACCTTAATTCATCATTATTTGATCTCAGAACGTATTCGTGAACTTTGGTGAAGTAGATTTCTTTATATTTTAAGTAAATTCCAAAAACTATTTAAGAGGACAATGGTAGTGTAAGAGCCTTAACTGTGTGGAAGGTTATTTCTTTTTTTATAAAGACAGATTTTTCATAAACAGAAGCCTTTCTTTTACTGATTTCTTAACGATACTCTAGATAAACGTACAAGTACATAGATTTCACGTGGTTTTTTATTTTTGCAGTTGAAAACTACTTCACGAAGCTATTCATATCAGTCTAAATCGCGAACGTAGCTAGTGGCTGACTAGGTGAACATTAGTAACGTTAGTTGGGGACACCCTGGACATGTATTTTTAAACACTGAATTTTAATACCAGTTCTTGGTCTTAACCCCACAGCAAGCGTTTGATAGTACTAATTCATACATTTACCAGCTTTGATCTTAATTGTCCCTGTCGTTTTGGAGCCACACACCCACACATACTCAAGATCTTCTTGCTCTGTAGATAGCTTCGCACTCCGCCCTCTGCAGTAATGATTGGTGGGTGAAATGCTTGCGCAGGTACGAGACGAGCAACGGCATCCGGCAGGAGCAGTTCGGCACGGAGGGCGACGGCGCGCGCCTGCGGGGCAGCTTCTCGTGGCAGCCACCGGATGCTGGAGGCGCCACCTACAGCGTCACCTACGAGGCCGACGAGAACGGCTACCGGCCCAAAGTCTCTTTCGGCAGCGGTCCCGTCACGGTGCGCCCCGCACCGCAGCAGTCGCTGCTACGATCCTCCGCGTTTCTTGGAAGCAACGCTGCACTTACACTTGTCGGCTAAGTGGACTGCCACTGCTTACCTCACGATCATTCAAATGTATAATATCTCAACACAAGTTTCTGAACTAACAGCTTAAAATCGTCAAACAAGTGCTTAACACTTACCACTTGTAGCTGGAATGTTGCTATTAATTCCTGGCAGCTAAGATCCGCATATGTCACGGTCTCACAGATTAAATGGGAATTTGAACCAACGGTATACTCTTCATCAATATAACTTATTGAGGTTATCGTACATAGAAGTGAATGAATTATGTTTACATTCTTACTACAAAAAAAAAAAAATGGTTCAAATGGCTCTGAGCACTATGGGACTTAACATCTGCGGTCATCAGTCCCCTAGAACTTAGAACTACTTAAACCTAAATAACCTAAGGACATCACACACATCCAAGCCCGAGGCAGGATTCGAACCTGCGACCGTAGCGGTCACGCGGTTCCAGACTGAAGCGCGTAGAACCGCACGGCCACACCGGCCGGCATTCTTACTACAATGATGTGCCTCTATTTACGAGGGTCATTCGTTTATTAAGGTTCGATCGCTTTTATTCGCGATAGTTGACTTCACCTCCCAGCTACTTCTCCACGCAGTGGCCATTCTGACTTAGACATTTGTCGTAGCGCAGTTCCAACGTTCCAGTACCCTCGCCATAGGGTAGAAATTTCCGACAATTTTCTACGCTGGTGTGCAGCTCCTTGTCTGTGCCAAAACCCTGTCTTCATAGCTAACTGTTCATGTGAGCGGAGATGAAACTCATAGGAGAAACAAATCCGGCCTGTACGATGGGTGATCAAACACTACCCATCGGAAATGCTATTGGGGCGTCTTCATTGCCCCTGCAGTGTGCAGCCGAGAATTGTTATGAAAAAGGAAATGCGTGGCAGTTATGTTAGGTGGGCTGCATAAAATCAGGCGAAATGTCACGGCAGGCACTTTTGCTTGGCATGGTAGACTGTTTACTATGCATCTTTATGTATTCGCGGTGTGCTGAGAACTGGAAAGACAGACGTGACGCTGTAGACGGACATACTAGTGCCACTGCCCAACATTTGTGAACAGTTCCATTGAATTTTTGCTGTTGTTTTCATTTCATGAACGATCGGACGTTAATAAACGAATACCCCTCGTATTATTGTTCATAAACCCTGTTTTATTTACAATGGCACGATCGCTATATTACTGTCACACTACGTCACATATGCGTGTGTTTTGTAACGAAGACAATACAGGAATTTCTTCTGAGCACCATGCCTTACTGCTAAAGATGTTGAATGACATAATTTTCGCAAATTACTTATCGATTCTTCAAAAATTTATTGACCCTCTCCTAGATATGCTTTGAAATAATTCATCTACAGACAGTCAGACCAGTCTTAAACAAAACAAATTTATCCTTAAACATTTGCAGTTTTTCATAAACAAAATATTGGTGGCCGTATATGTTTACGTGGCTGTGATGGTCTATGAACTAGAGCAATGGTATTTGGCCCCGAAGATCCCAGTTTCAGTGTCAGATACGGGTGTTAATTTTTCCTCGTTCTAATCCCTCCACTTCGGCCCTGGTTTCAATTAGCCTGCTATCTAATGAGTACCGGGGTCCAGAATGAAATTTTCACTCTGCAGCGGAGGGTGCACTGATATCGAACTTCCTGGCAGATTAAAACGTTGTGTCGGACCGAGACTCGAACTCGGAACCTTTGCCTTTCGCGGGCAAATGGTAGAGCTCTTGCCCGCGAAAGGCAAAGGTCCCGAGTTCAAGTCTCGGTACGGCACACAGTTTTAATCTTCCAGGAAGTTTGAGTACCGTGGTCTCTCTCGGAGGAGAGCGACTGGGGTGCTGGGCTTGCTACTATCCGCCTCCTAGTGACGCGCTGAAGAAAGGCAGACCAATAGGGCAGTGGCGGGCTTGTGCCCCATCTTTTCCTTTTTATATAGTGGTTTGTGATAGTGATATCACTCAAAAAGAACCCTAAGGCAGGTCGATTAGCAGTAAAACTGATGTCATGTGTTTCTTTCTCAAATAACGTCCTAAAAGTAATGATACTAATATGTAAGTCTATTCTTGGTCGTAGATCTGTCGAATATATTTTGCAATAGGTCACAAGAACTTCAATATAAAAGTACGATACTCCATGTACTTTCAGAATTCTAGGAGTGTCAAAATGTCCTACGAGCTTTGTGACTGCTTTAAACCTCGTTAAACTTTTTTGCTGAAATATGTGAATAATAATCACAATAAAGTTTCACATAAGGCTCTAAGAAATCAACTCATCTAGGAATGGAACAGATAAATACCATGTGACAACTTTTAGCAGAAAGCGAACGTAAGGTAGTAAGCTTAGAAAATCAAGATTATATCTTCACAGAAGGAAGCGACATTTTTTACAATTGTCTTGAATGAAAAACAGCCCTCAGTTGCACTAAATTATGTTTATTTGAAATCTTCACCATGGTGTCAGCTATAATAGTATAACCTTCTTCAGAAGTAATACATACTAATAAATGAAAAATGTCTTAGCCCAGCGGCGCTGGCTATGAGGAAGGCTATGTTAATATAGCTGAAACCATGGTCGAGGTTTAAAATAAACATAATTTAGCGCATCTGTGGGCTGTTTTTCATTCGAGTCAATTTCATAATGGTTACTGTTGTCGCTGCCACGATGAAAATAATTTTTTTAGCACTTGTACGTAGTCAGACTACAAATTAAAATGTTCGATGTTTAGTGATCCGCTCGTACTAGGATTTGTTATCTCATTTGTAAGTTCTGCGTGCTCTGGCAATTATTGACATATGCAAAACAAACGCAAGGTGCACGGCCATTCCAAGTCCAAATTAAACGTTAAATCTCCCATAAAAGGATGCGTAAGGAAGTTCAATCGAAAGACCAGAACTATATGTTGTAACGTAGTAATGTAGTGGTGATACTGAGGTTTATAGGCATACGTAATAACATTCCAACGAACAATGTTCCATCCTTGATAGGTGGGACTTAGGGAAGGTAGGAAAAGGTGTGGACGGGGCTTAATCAGTTACCGTTGGTTGCACAATAAACATGTACACTTTATTTAAGGAATAAATTTCTTTTAAATAATCATTTTAAAAAAATTTACTGTAACACAAGCTACACTGACGGCTGAAGGCATTATTAAGAAAGAATTCAAATTATTTGTTGGCTGAAGGCCACAAGCAATACTTCAACACAATTAACGGCTGAAGGCCTGAATTACAAGTATGAAGACAACTAAACGTTGAAAATACCAAAATCGTTTTTAAAACAATCATTTAAAAAAATTGATTGTAACACAAGCTACACTGACGCCTGTAGGCCTTATTAAGAAGAATTCAATTTCTCGCCTGAAGGCCACAAGCAATAGGAATATATTGAACAAATATTTTTAAACAATTGACACAATCAGACCAAATAAAGAAGGGAGAGATCCACAGGCAGTGCTCCAAGGATCTACCTGAGGAAAGTCCCTACAGCTGCGTAAGCGTTGAGACAGGCAGCCAAGAGTTGTTATGCTCACTTAACGGGATGGCAACTCAAACCAGTCACAGTTTAAACGCATGACCAACACTGTCGCAAAATCTACCTAACGTATGATGCCCAATACAAAGATGGAGTAACTCAAAAAAATTGTTCAAATGGCTCTGAGCACTATGGAACTTAACATCTATGGTCATCAGTCCCCTAGAACGTACAACTACTTCAATCTAACTAACCTATGGACATCACACAACACCCAGTTATCACGAGACGGAGTAACTCATGCCAGGCAGATGGGCGGATTACATTCTTGACATCGTAAAACGACAATCATTATACAAGAGAACATGTTCAAACGCAAGAATAATCGGAGGTCATCGCAACAAGTTGCCTCCACGAATCCAGTACGCGGACAGCGTTAAAATGACTGCTCACTCAAAACCACACTAGATACACACGGATCCGCGAAAACAACACCACACGCAACTCAAACAATACTAAATCCAGTCGCTGTGGATCAACAAGGACGAATTACAAGTCCACACAAACGCAGATACCCCAGAAGCGGTCGGAAGACCAACTACACGTCGTCCGTTGAGACGACCGACCGAACGACCAACCAACGGTCGCTCTCGATCAAGTCAGGCAAGGAAGACGTTCCAGTATGAATCGTCGACTGACAGCTTATTCCACGAGGTCACTTCGGCGGACACACACACACACACACACACACACACACACACACACACACACACACACCAGTGAATAACAATCCATTCAACTTAAGACCGCTGAATCCGGACCTCGACGTGGTCGTGCACTCTCGCGACCACGTCCTTCCATCGGGCAGTGCATGTGTCGCCAGCTGTCCCGGTGAGTACTGGCGCTATGCGGACCTCACTGCTGCTCCGTCCCAACTCAAACGACTCCGACATAACACGACCCGCAAATACTAGAGGTCACTCCAAAGATAGTACCACAGTACTCGCTATCGATAAACAGCGCTGCTGCCTTTCGCGGACAAAGCGGGCAAACGTAGTGGCGCCAGTGAACGCACTAAGAAAACTAAAGATCACAGTCCGAATACACGACGCCAATCTGTCAACGGCACAAACGCGAACCGGAGCACGGCTCATTCCTTTTCTCACACGCAAATTTTTAAACAGGAAATTAATTCAAGAGGTGAAACCCCAGTTCGATACACAAGAGACTCGATAAAGCAATTTTTATAGCACAGTGTTCTGAACGCTGAACACAGAAAGAGTCTCCTTTAATTTACGTCTATGGTTACAAACATTTTGTTAACAAAAAGTTTGTGACCATAGACGTAAATTAAAGGAAACTGTTTTTTCGCGACAATGTCACAGCTTGTGAAAGAAAGAGTCTCTTTTTTTTAAAAAAAATAATAAACTTTTAAGATCAATGAGCAGGGAAAATTTCAATTTAAACTTTATCTTTAAGACTGCAGCTATTCAACCAGCTTCACATAATCGTACTTGGAATCCAAAAAAATTTCAAATTATTTGCTGGGTTCACCTTTCTGCATTTAGAATAAACAATTTTAAAGCGTCCCCAGAATGTTTTGATAAAGAACAAATTCCATCAACTAACATGGCAGACAGAAGTCTCACAGATCTCAGTAGCAATGAACAAGTTTACCATCCCGTATTTGAGAATAGATACTAAAATGACCACAGGTAATACTTACACAACAGGCTAGTCCATTGCTACATTCAATTGATAACTCACATGTATTTAATACCCATATACAGCCCTCCTCCCGAAAACCTTTTTTCAAAAATGATCAGATGAATAACAGGACACACAGTACTCATATGACTAGTACATAATGTAATAAACGTGACTCTTGTCAAGTGAAGCACGCCCCCCCAAAACCACGTGGACTCAGTACAATAACCACCCTGCGCACCATTAACGTACTTCGCTCCAGCCAACTAAGATACTCAAGCGTCTGGTCACTGAATACGCATTTACAAGCTGTAACGGCCACTCAAATCCACATTGTCTAATCAATTGCAAACGGCCGTATCGACGAACATCACCTTTTATGTGGTTGCTTAACGTCTCTCAGAGTCCACAATTCGGCAAACGGCGATATGCAGCAGTTTGCCAGCGGGACCCTTCGTAAAACTCTTCATGCCCACTGGATCCAACAACGGCTTGCAACATCCAGTTGACTGACCATGTATCCCAACCAGTCCAACGGATCACCAGGGGGAAGTCTGCAACCACTCTTCACCAGCTGTCTCTGTCACAGAGAGTTCACGTCGTCCACTTCCGGACGGTTCTGCCCGCGCCAGGGGCGTCGCTCGGCGGGAATTCAAAGTGGCAGCCTTTGGCACCGGAATCGAACCATTACACACGTGGTAGAATATTTCAGTTTTCAACACTGCTTTACCTTCACTAAACCAGAAAGCAAACTGTGTTGTGGGTATGAAAAATGTAAAAGAAAAGAAACGCTAACAAGCTTCTACCACAGAAAAGGTAAGAGTTAATTTCAAACGATGACACAGATGTGACAGAACATGATGAGCTATGAAAAATCTGATAATACAATTAGCTGGAAACTTCAAGAAAAATAATGAAACAAAACAGTGCGGTATTTTATGGAGTTTGGATAGTGATCAGTTAAAAATGATGATGGCCCAGTAATTAACAATGAGAAAAACTGCAAGAAACAGTGTATTTCTATAAATTGATAAAGAAAATTGATTAGGACATTCTCTAGGATGCGTAGATTTTAAGAACTTTTGACTCAATTTTAGCTACAAAACTACGAATAAAACCAGTGAACAGCACTGTCGAAGCTCTTTGGTAATCTGGAATTCGTCTGAAAATTCATGACCCACTATCAATAATCTGGTACGTCTACAATATAAGGCTCTGGCAGCAGTAACGTAGATTATTAAAACGCTGTTAGTTCTCGTACTCAGTCAAAATTTATTTAACGGTTCTGTGTAAGACGCCCTCTCTGGATCCAAAAATATTAAATTGTTCCTCCGTTTTCAAATACTGTTTTCTGTTATTTCTTTAGTAATGGCAATATCATCTTCGTATGACCTACCGGCCTTGAATCCAGTTTGGATTTCCGACGCTTTAAAAGTTTCTCAGTTTTGTTTTCTAAGTCTAAAAAATGGCTCTAAGCACTTATGGGACTTAAACATCTGAGGTCATCAGTCCCCTAAACTTAGAACTACGTAAACGCAGCTAACCTAAGGACATCACACACATCCATGCCCAAGGCAGGACTCGAACCTGCGAGCGTAGCAGCACCACGGTTCCAGACTGAAGCGCCCAGAACCGCTCGGCCACAACGGCCGGCTTCTAACTCTCGTCCATAGCGCCTAGCCACCGAACATATTACGGTTATACCGATGAGAATGTCGGCGTAATGTGATAAACCATACGTTCTCCTGTTCACCGACGACTGAATACAGTTACGACTTTCTCTCTAGGTTAACGAACCTGCTTTAAGATTGTGATAAGTGTGGAGTTTAAAAACAAATATTAAGAATACTCTGTATAGGACAATAGGTAGTGATTAACAACAGAAATTAGGTTGTGGGAACCCTTTATTAAACGTTGTTCTTCTGTAATGTTGAAAGTGAGACTGGACAACAGGAATGTGTTATTCGATAACTGAACTCAATCACTTAGTGTAATAAGATCACGAACAATGCATAATATACAAAACGGTATCAGTAAGCATATGCATTGATTGGGAAATAAGCATAGAGAAAAAGATAAAGTATTTCTCATGGAACTGATTACTGGAAGCGATGTGATAGAGTCTCGAGAATAGACATCATCAGAAATGAAGAAATCAGAAAAATTATGGAAGTAGAAGAATAGGTCGGTTTAGAAGGAACAGACAAGGTGATTAAAAAGAAGCAAAATTTACAAACTGACATGGCACATCGGGCATAGAACAAGGATCAGTTATAGAGTAGGAACCGTGGCCGCAAAGCCCATACAGTGATACTAAATGGCGTTGCCGTTGTTAAGTAACATGCTACAAACGGGCGCCCACTAGAGGAAATGCTCAAAGATTTCTCCACATGCATCGATACACGGCTGACATCGACACTAAATTTAACAGCGCACCCCCCTCAAAGATACATGCTGCAACAATCCCGCCCACTGCGTACTTCAGCGATGTAACAGGTGTTTCATACGCAAAGCTCTTCAGTACACCCACAGGAAAAAATCCATTGGGGCAGGTCGCGTGATAGTGGTGGCCATGTGACTGGCCCACCGCAACCATTCCAGCAGTCAGGGAAGGTTGCCTGTAGATGTCTGCTGAAATGCGAGGAGCACCGTCGTACTGAAACCGAATGCGGCAACGAATAGGCACTGAACATCATTCATCACGTCTGGCCTCACGTCTCGTAGGAATACGACATGTGCGACCGCCAAGTCGGTCAGCGAGAATGTGCAACCCAATTAAACAGTCTCGAACGATGCCATCCCACACGATATGGATAAATTTGCATTCCGAGGTATGTGTACGTATAGCAATAGCCTCAACAGTAGAGGGGACACTCGCTCTGAAGCTTCTGTCTGCAGTGGATTCCTGCAGAAACCACCGCCCGAATCGCAAGGGCTCGTTGTAGTTCCCCGGTTGTAATGCCTGGACGTGTTGGAAAGAAAACGAATGCCGTCCTTCGTAGAGTAGAAAGCGCCAGATACAGGGTTGGGAGATATCAATGGCGCGGGATATATCTCGTGTACTAGTTGATGGCGCACGCTGTGTCCTTTCGAGAAAACATCCTTCCGCCTGAACTGCTCGTGTTGTTCGCTGGCGACTAGAACTGACTTGTGCGCATGGAACGAGACAACTTAGCACAATCGGCGATCCACGAATATCGTATGGTACAGCATCTTTTATCGGGATATTTCGCACGATACACTCGCACAGCTACTCGTCCATTGCTGTTGGCTGCACCATAAATCAAATTCATCGCAGCCATTTCGTGTGGTACATGTAGCTAGCCATGTTGGTCCCAACGCATCCAGGGCGTGAATGGCGACGGTTTTTCCGTGTGATCCGCCGATGTTAGTCGGGCACCGCCCCTTTCCTAACCGTAGCGTCCTCTCCTGGAGTTTGCGACCCCCGGTTCCTATGTAATTACTGATCCGTGTTGTATGACCGACTAGCTATGTCTGTATGTAAACGTCCGCAGCTCGTGGTCTTGCGGTAGCGTTCTCGCTTCCCGCGCACGGAGTCCCGGGCTCGATTCCCGGCGGGGTCAGGGATTTTCTCTGCCTCGTGATGGCTGGGTGTTGTGTGTTCAAACTCATGATTGACTCGCAAGTCGCTGAAGTGGCGTCAACTAAAAAGGACTTGCGATACGGCGACCGAACTTCCCCTCATGGGGCCTCCCGGCCAACAATGCCATGCGATCATTTCATTTCTTTTCTATGTAAATGTTTTTTTAATCATCCTTTACGTGTAATAAAACTCTCATGTGGACCACTGTTACGTCTCAACTGATCGCTGTCTCAAAAATCTACAGGTACCAGTCTTTAAACCCTGGCCCCTATTTTGACCAGAACCGAGGTTGGAATCTTCCTACACGTCGGTCAGGGGGCCTGAAGGCGGAGTAACGTATCGCCGAAACTGGTAGCCCAATGAAATAACAATCTGGAAATTTAGAAGGCTGAAAGGTGTTTTATTTCACATTTTTTACTGAACAGCTGAAGTCCTGCAACCGTCTGAAAAGATGGACATACAAATTGTTCAGATGGCTCTGAGCACTATGGGACTTAACATCTGAGGTCGTCAGTCCCCTAGACTTAGAACTACTTAAACCTAAGTAACATCAGGACATCACACACATCCATGCCCGCGGCAGGATTCGAATCTGCGACCGTGGCGGCAGCGCATTTCTGGACTGAAGCACCTAGAACCGCTCGGCCACAGCGGCCGGCGATTCCATACACACACGCACAATGTTTATAGTATTTCTTTCTTGAGCGTTTCGGCGGTAAGCTATTGTCAAAGGAAGTGAATGTAAAAGGAGAAGCACACAATAAGAAACGTATCTACACAGGGAACGGAATACGATAGTACAGACAACAGACGCTGCACCACCAGAAAACTTTTGATAAAGAGTATCAGTCCAATTCTTACTCCCTATGAACAGTGTTCTGGTAGGATCAAATTCTGCTGCCTGTAGATGTGTTTATGATGTAGATATCTTTCTCGCTGTGTGCTTCTCGTTTTATGCTCATTTCCTCTGGCAGTTGCATAATGCCAAAAAGGGCAAGTGAGGCGCCCGCTAAAGCCGCTGGGCAATACTGGTGATTAGGATTGTGGAAAGGGCCATATCACGTGTAGGTCAGTTTACTTGAAAATTGTAATTTATTGTAATTTAATAGCACCTTTAAACCAAGACCGCACATAGCCGAACTTTTACAACTACGAGTTTCTAACTCCAATTCTTTCACGGCTGAAGGCCTTAGTATAAGAAATCTTAAAAATCAACAAGGTAATTTTCAAGTGGCTGAAGACACGCAGTTAAAATTACAAATAAAATAATTAATATATATCACAGATAGGGTGGATACACAAACATAAAAACAAGATGCAATACAAACGGCTGAAGGAGCACAATAAAATTTTCAAGATTTTAAAACTAATTGCAATAACCTTTCAAAGGCAGAAGGCTGCAATGTTTTTGCTTGAAGGGTAATTTCAAGAATAAGGTTCCAAGAGGCTGTAGGCCCACAATTAATTTTGATTTACGTAAAATACAGTAAAACCAAGAATTTTTTAACCTTCATGCGCTCGCGCTAGAAACAGTCACGCGAGCGCTCGCGCGGGCGGTCGGCCGACCGCCGGAGAGTTTTCATCAGTCTCTTGAGGTTTTCCGTTTTCAAAGGTCATATTTCCATAAAATATCGACATAGCATATCTCACACAATATTGCAAAAACATTTGTAACCAAAATTATTTATTTAACAATAAAACAACTTTTGGTGACGTTAAAAGCAACGGTGGTAACATTAAGAGTGCAACGGGAATTCCACTGTTAAATGCAGAAGAGAGAGCAGATAGGTGGAAAGAATACATTGAAAGCCTCTATGAGGGTGAAGATTTGTCTGATGTGATAGAAGAAGGAACAGGAGTCGATTTAGAAGAGATAGGGGATCCAGTATTAGAATCGGAATTTAAAAGAGCTTTGGAGGACTTACGGTCAAATAAGGCAGAAGGGATAGATAACATTCCATCAGAATTTCTAAAATCATTAGGGGAAGTGGCAACAAAACGACTATTCACGTTGGTGTGTAGAATATATGAGTTTGGCGACATACCATCTGACTTTCGGAAAAGCGTCATCCACACAATTCCGAAGACGGCAAGAGCTGACATGTGCAAGAATTATCACACAATCAGCTTAACAGCTCATGCATCGAAGCTGCTTACAAGAATAATATACAGAAGAATGGAAAAGAAAATTGAGAATGCGCTAGGTGACGATCAGTTTGGATTTAGGAAAAGTAAAGGGACGAGAGAGGCAATTCTGACGTTATGGAAGCATGGCTAAAGAAAAATCAAGACACTTTCATAGGATTTGTCGACCTGGAAAAAGCGTTCGACAATATAAAATGGTGCAAGCTGTTCGAGATTCTGAAAAAAGTAGGGGTAAGCTATAGGGAGAGAGGGGTCATATACAATATGTACAACAACCAAGAGGAAATAATAAGAGTGAAGGATCAAGAACGACGTGCTCGTGTTAAGAAGGGTGTAAGACAAGGCTGTAGCCTTGCGCCCCTACTCTTCAATCTGTACATCGAGGAAGCAATGATGGAAATAAAAGAAAGGTTCAGGAGTGGAATTAAAATACAAGGTGAAAGGATATCAATGATACGATTCGCTGATGACATTGCTATCCTGAGTGAAAGTGAAGAAGAGTTAAATGATCAGCTGAACGGAATGAACAGTCTAATGAGTACACAGTATGGTTTGAGAGTAAATCGGAGAAAGACGAAGGTAATGAGAAGTAGTAGAAATGAGAACAGCGAGAAACTTAACATCAGGATTGATGGTCACGAAGTCAATGAAGTTAAGGAATTCTGCTACCTAGGCAGTAAAATAACCAATGACGGACGGAGCAAGGAAGACATCAAAAGCAGACTCGCTATGGCAAAAATGGCATTTCTGGCCAAAAGAAGTCTGCTAATATCAAATACCGGCCTTAATTTCAGGAAGAAATTTCTGAGGATGTACGTCTGGAGTACAGCATTGTATGGTAGTGAAATATGGACTGTGGGAAAACCGGAACAGAAGAGAATCGAAACATTTGAGATGTGGTGCTACAGAAGAATGTTGAAAATTAGGTGGACTGATAAGGTAAGGAATGAGGAGGTTCTACGCAGAATCGGAGAGGAAAGGAATATGTGGAAAACACTGATAAGGAGAAGGGACAGAATGATAGGACATATGCTAAGACATGAGGGAATGACTTCCATGGTACTAGAGGGGGCTGTAGAGGGCTAAAACTGTAGAGGAAGACAGAGATTGGAATACGTCAAGCAAATAATTGAGGACGTAGGTTGCAAGTGCTACTCTGAGATGAAGAGGTTAGAACAGGAAAGGAATTCGTGGCGGGCCGCATCAAACCAGTCAGTAGACCGACGACCAAAAGGGAGAAAATATACAATGGAATACAAAAAGGAAGCCAAATACCCAAATGAAATATAAGAACATTTTTTTATTTGTAATTTTTGGAACTATATGATGTAATACTTAAGACTAGAATTATTCACTGTCTTAATTCGTCACAAGAAAAGCTAATTTTGCTTTGAAAAAATAGTTTTTTATTGAAAACGTCACAAACATTGTCAGATGAATAATGCTGATCAGTCTGTATGCATTTCATTTTCGTTTTGAGACTGACAACAATTATTGCACGTAACTGTCGTGGTTGAATGTCGTAGACAGACGTTTCTTCCACATTCACCGCATTCTCGCCTTGTTTTTATATTCTTTTTCGAGCCACACAAATAACATATTCCTCTTCTTGTAGGGGTTGATACAGCTGGATAAACTACGCCACTCTCTCAGTAATTTTCCAAAAATACTGCAAATCGTTTGGTAAATGCTTCAATTTATCTCTTTCTTTCAGGTTTTCGCTCATCGGTTCCAAAGATAGCACATGTAAGAATTGTCTTCTCGTTTTTTCTTTCATATTACCTGTGTTGAATCGAAAAAGAGGTGCGACTTGGACGAACTTTGAGCAGCATCTGTCGGAAAAAGGTGCAATTATAGAATACATGTCCCTCCCGCCGCCTTGTTACCTTTGTGGAGTAAGTATGGCGCGAAATTGCAAAAAGGCGGTCACTTCACCGCCCGCGCGAGCGCGTGAAGCTTAAATCATTGGCTATGTGATAGATTATACAGACAATTAAACACCCGCGAGAAAGACGGTAACGACAAGCGGCACTCAGAAGCCTCGTAGCGATCGGACAGCTCCAGACACGCTCCGACACTGTGCAGGGACCACCATCGGAGACAGCCGACTACACAGCGCGGAGATAACCTTCCTGATCGGCACCGACCGACCGACTCCTCTCAGAATGCAGACAACATCCAAAATATTCGTGAGTGGAAATGACGTCTACTACACACAGGACCTGACAAACACTTGCATGAAGACCTGAATGATACCCAACAGTAACTAAGCATGCACGAAGACAAATCGGGAGTCGATGCACACACACACACACACACACACACACACACACACAGCTGGCTCATGAACGATCGGCGAGCCAAAACGCGTCGTCCGGTAGGACGACCAACCGACGATCGACCAAGACCGTGGCCTGGCTCAAGTGATATGTGGCGGCAATGGTCGGGCGAGCCATGTCGACGCAGACCTCACTGCTCCAACCCGGCTGCACTAGTACCGCATTACAACTCTCCGACTGGCAGGTCCGGACTGCGCTTCAGACGCGTTCCAACTGACTGGCAGCCCGAACTCGCGACGCGGACTGGCTTACGACAGACAACGATCTGGAAGTAATAGTAGTCGAGCAAAGATACTATGAGAGGGGATATATTGATACGCGCTGCTAGCGCCACTCACCGTCAGGTAAAGCAGCAACTCAGTGACAGTAGTAATTTAAATTAACGTAATGAGGTGTAAGTACGTTAAAAACAGGGTGTGAAATACATGACGGCAGGAACATTAGCCACATACGGCTCAGAAAGGAAGAAACGAAACAAATATTTTGTTGGTACGACGTGAGTTTCATTACAAGTGCAGAACATGACCGCGACCTTTCGTAAATGTTTCTGCAGTAGGTATGTTAGAACGAATTGATGGTAAAATGTAGCCAAAGGCCGGCCGGAGTGGCCGAGCGGTTCTAGGCGCTACAGTCTGGAACCACGCAGATTAGAATCCTGCCTCGGGCATGGATCCGTGTGATGTCCTTAGGTTGGTTACATTTAAGTAGTTCTAATTTATAGGAGACTGATGACCTCAGAAGTTAAGTCCCATAGTGCTGAGAGCCATTTGAACCATTTGAACCAGCACGTGATGATGCGGCTTAGGGCCGCGACACCGGTCGTGTTTTACTAAACAACCATTTTACCAGCTGTGAGCAGTGTTCTTCTTTACATCAGTGTAGATGATTCCATTTAACAGAGTAGGTCTTCCCAATGGATTCATGTAAACAAAGTCAGATTGTTTTGTAAAAGGGATTACTGCAGGGGAGAATTTGTTTAGCTTCCACCTCAAGGATTGCTTTGCCAATCAAACACCATTCCTTTCCTGATTTGTGTTTATCATTTTTGTGTAAGATTTATCAGCTGCTTGTAGTCACGAAACGATTAATAAAACTTGTCATTATTTTGAAAAATTAAATACGCCACTCTTCTCATTCATACTCTCTCAAATATTCACTGTTTTTATTTTCTGGTGGTGGTACGTGGGCACTCTAGCAATTTAAGGTTCATTCTTATTAAATTAATTAATTTGATTATTAATTTGAGTTCTGAAAGTGACTGCAGGTGTAGACAACAAAAGTGCCATGAGTAAACCCATTAATTTCGTATACAAAATTAAGTGTGAAGTTATTTAGAAGATAAAGCTTTTATTTTTTGTAAATATAATAACTTTTAGCATCACAAAGATAAATATTTATGATTAAAGGAAGAGACGGCTTGCAAACTCCACCGTCTCCCACTTGAGTTGGCATAACTTTCACGTTACGGCATCTACGATTGGGCGACGTGCACTGTCATGAAGCAGCAGCAAAAAAAATGGCTCTGAGCACTATGGGACTTAACATCTATGGTCATCAGTCCCCTAGAACGTAGAACTACTTAAACCTAACTAACCTAAGGACAGCATACAACACCCAGCCATCACGAGGCAGAGAAAATCCCTGACACCGCCGGGAATCGAACCCGGGCGTGGGAAGCGAGAACGCTACCCCACGACCACGAGATGCGGGCAAGCAGCAGCAACTTCGGCACAGTTTTCCTTGACGGACTTGATGCCCCTACACACACTCCGTTCTGCGATGGATGTCTACCGGAGTTTATACTTCGGCAGCCAAGAAAAGAATAACAGCACATCCGTCCTATCTGGACGCATTCGATAAGATAAGTCGTTGTCACAGTTCACGTTTACCATTTACCGCATGCACTCCCGAAAGACACAAATGCCACACTACAACTTTGCCTACGTGTCGGTGCTTATATTCTAGCATCGTAGTCATGCTACGTTTCATATACGTTGCAGCAACGCCTTCAAATGGAAACTTTCTGATCGCTTCTTAGAACTGTGACAATATCAACACGTGATCTGATGTCCTGAGCTGAAAGTTAATACATTACATCATATATTGATTATGTCTCAATTTGACGTATGAATATCATTTCAGTCTGACACATCCCGTGAAATATCAAAGAATTACTCTTCTCAGTAACGCACCGGGATAGATTTCACTCTCTCAATGTATTACAACGGAAAGGGGGAGCGAATGACCGCTGCTGGATTGTGGAAGACGTCTTGGTGTGGGTCAGGATGCATCGGACTCCGACTCGTTGAGTTCTGGGTTCTTTTCATGGCTTGGGAGAGTGTTTTGAGCATTGTGGGAAGCTGCAGGCAAACAACAAACGAACGTGTCTACTTTATTAATACATCAAACTCGATACTCTGACGCGGTTTGGCATTGTCTTGTGATATTTCCTCTCGTAGTGGCAGGCGAAGCAGACGCAGCATACAGCCTGCAAGAGTGTTCGGAAATTCACATTATGAACTTCTGGGAAGGAGTGAGTACATAATATTTTACTAAAATCCCTGAGCCGTGGCTGGCTCATGTTATACATTGGATTAAACCTTCGTTGCTGTTCTGTGTTTAGTCTCCCGTGGTTATCGCGATTATGCTGTTATCCTTTCCCTCCGCAAGTGGCAGCAGCGGTGCGTATCGATATTCGCACCTTGTACTATCTTTGGCCTGGCACTTATCCTTTCTTGCGGCGCTGTGTGCGACCAGTTGGTCGGTTGGCGTGGAGCAGCGAAGAGTGTTTGGTGCTGTTCCCATTGCTACGAGGTCCGTGGCTCACCGACCCTGGACACGAAAGTTGAGTTTTGACTTCATCTACCAGTAAGTCACGACTGTTCACATTGTGTCATTTGGATTTCGTTATCGGCTGTTGGGACATTCCTGTGAGCAACAACGTGTGTTTTTCAAGTTGGCAAAGTTTAGCCACCCTCCAGTGGAGTTTAACTGTACTTGGTTATTTTGAATTGAAATGCACCAGAGGAATCTTCTGCTTTGTGGCCGTTAACGTTCCGGTTACCTGCCCTGGCCGTTGACGTAAACTCAGGCAGTGTATTTTCCTGATCATGTTGTCGCTGTCCAGCACTGTGTGTAGTTTGACAGCTCAATGTACACTCCTGGAAATGGAAAAAGGAATACATTGACACCGGTGTGTCAGACCCACCATACTTGCTCCGGACACTGCGAGAGGGCTGTACAAGCAATGATCACACGCACGGCACAGCGGACACACCAGGAACCGCGGTGTTGGCCGTCAAATGGCGCTAGCTGCGCAGCATTTGTGCACCGCCGCCGTCAGTGTCAGCCAGTTTGCCGTGGCATACGGAGCTCCATCGCAGTCTTTAACACTGGTAGCATGCCGCGACAGCGTGGACGTGAACCGTATGTGCAGTTGACGGACTTTGAGCGAGGGCGTATAGTGGGCATGCGGGAGGCCGGGTGGACGTACCGCCGAATTGCTCAACACGTGGGGCGTGAGGTCTCCACAGTACATCGATGTTGTCGCCAGTGGTCGGCGGAAGGTGCACGTGCCCGTCGACCTGGGACCGGACCGCAGCGACGCACGGATGCACGCCAAGACCGTAGGATCCTACGCAGTGCCGTAGGGGACCGCACCGCCACTTCCCAGCAAATTAGGGACACTGTTGCTCCTGGGGTATCGGCGAGGACCATTCGCAACCGTCTCCATGAAGCTGGGCTACGGTCCCGCACACCGTTAGGCCGTCTTCCGCTCACGCCCCAACATCGTGCAGCCCGCCTCCAGTGGTGTCGCGACAGGCGTGAATGGAGGGAAGAATGTAGACGTGTCGTCTTCAGCGATGAGAGTCGCTTCTGCCTTGGTGCCAATGATGGAAGTATGCGTGTTTGGCGCCGTGCAGGTGAGCGCCACATTCAGGACTGCATACGACCGAGGCACACAGGGCCAACACCCGGCATCGTGGTGTGGGGAGCGATCTCCTACACTGGCCGTACACCACTGGTGATCGTCAAGGGGACACTGACTAGTGCACAGTACATCCAAACCGTCATTGAACCCATCGTTCTACCATTCCTAGACCGGCAAGGGAACTTGCTGTTCCAACAGGACAATGCACGTCCGCATGTATCCCGTGCCACCCAACGTGCTCTAGAAGGTGTACGTCAACTACCCTGGCCAGCAAGATCTCCGGATCTGTCCCCCATTGAGCATGTTTGGGACTGGATGAAGCGTCGTCTCACGCGGTCTGCACGTCCAGAACGAACGCTGGTCCAACTGAGGCGCCAGGTGGAAATGGCATGGCAAGCCGTTCCACAGGACTACATCCAGCATCTCTACGATCGTCTCCATGGGAGAATAGCAGCCTGCATTGCTGCGAAAGGTGTATATACACTGTACTAGTGCCGACATTGTGCATGCTCTGTTGCCTGTGCCTATGTGCCTGTGGTTCTGTCAGTGTGATCATGTGATGTATCTGACCCCAGGAATGTGTCAATAAAGTTTCCCCTTCCTGGGACAATGAATTCACGGTGTTCTTATTTCAATTTCCTGGAGTGTATAATTGGTTGTGGACGCCAATACTTTCTACGTTGTTCCATAGAACTCCCTGCTGTGTGCTGGACAGGTGGAGCGGAATTTATCTTGTTGGTGGGTCCGTTGACTGTCTGTCGGTAGCGTTTTCGTCGGATCGAGGATGGTTGCGCAGACTGCCTGTCTCACCTAAGCGAGCGTTAGTGTTTGAATTTCAGGCCGACCCTCGGAAACTTCTGAGCGCCATTGGATGTACTGCCTTTTCTTATTTGTTCTTGTTGTTTGTATTTGTATGGCTTCTAGCCGATTTTTAAATTAAAGTTGTTTTCCTCTTAAGATGTAAGATTGTTTGGGCCTTCAGCCTAATTTAATGAACGGGTTTTAAGTAAGGCCTTTCTCGTTTTAAAAAATTTAATTTTGTTGAATCTTAAGTCATGGGCCTTCAGCCATTTTTTTTTTAAATTAAAGCTGGGAGATTGTTTGGGCCTTCAGCCTAATTTAATGAACTGATTTAAGATAAGGCCTTCTGCCTCTTAAATTTCCGATTTTGGTTTGAGTCTTAAGTTATTGGCCTTCAGCTGATTTCAAATTAAAATGGTTTTACCCTTAAAGCATGACATTGTATGGTGCAATCAGCCGCTAATCAAGTTCCAAAAATTAATACTGTGTTTTTTAAAAAAATTTCTTGGCTCTTGTAATGTTTGGTCAAATAAATAAAGTTGTATGTTCGAGTGTAACTGACAGTCGCTTATTTTGGCCCCTTTCCACAATTTAAAATACCTTTCATGTCCTGCAGGTTTAGCAGGGCGCCTCAATCCCAAGTACGGAAACGTACAGTTTCCGGACTAGAGCCATTTGAAAGCATGTTTGCTAGGCAGATATGCAACAGGATAGACATGGTGCGTGTGCGAGGGGAGGGGCCAATGTTATGTCGGATCGGCACTTTATTCTACCTCTCTAACCTTTTTGGTGCCTCAGTCATGCGTCTGTGGGTGTTTGAGGAACATAGTTAAGTACAATTTTGCAGAATATACCGACATGATCCTTCTGAATGGCGAAGCTCACGGTAATGGAAATGCTGCTCGCCGCCTTCATCAAGCTCGTTCTCCACAACGTTCGACTGCATCGCACACTCCTTTCGCCGCAATTACGCAACGGCTTCGGTACCTTCACCGTCAGCAGGTGTGACTGTGGTGATCAAGGGAAACACTGCACAACCGAACTGGAAGAGGCAGTACTGCATCAAGTCGAAGACAATTTCTTTGGCTCTTAGTAAGTGGAACTGTAAAACAAGTGATGTACTGGGTCACGCCCAATCAACAATTAGTAAAAGTTATTGTGTTATCAACATGTTTTCGGATGGTTGTAGCATGGAAACTGTACGTTTCCGGACATGGGTCCAAATTCATAATATTACCTCCTCACTACCCGCTACAGTTCCTAAAAATATGTAACGGGAATTTCAGAACACACTGTACAGGCGCTGCAAGGGAGGTGGCGCGCTAACCTCGCATTGCTACCACGCAAGTGCTGAGTTTGCGGTGGCGGACACACGCCGGACGCGGTTCTGCTGTGAGGCAAGCAGCTGTTAGCGCCGTCTTCTAATGGTAGGTCACGCAGTCGTCCATAGCCCTAACACTGGACTTATTGCTGGAGTGCAGCGTCGGTGGCTGACAGAGTCTGGCGGCACAAAAATGGATGGTGGGATCAAGGTGACGAAGTGTTGCAACGGCTGCAGAATGTTGGCTGCCAAATGCCTGTGCGATCAGGAAGTGGTCGTTGGTTCGGAGCCCGAAGGCAGCATAGTTATAGCGTAGATTGCAAGGATGCGTCCCTAGAACTTGTGACGGTGACTGACACATGGCAGAAACCGTGCATTGCCCTGCAGTGGCTATGATATTTATGGAGCAGTCACATGAAAACCAAACACCTGCCACAACGGGACCATGGAATCGTTCAATTCAAAAGTAATCAGCCCACGCATTATGACATTTATCCCATTTGGAGGTGAAATGATCAGTCGTTGTTTTGCAAAACGTGGTCGGCCCAACCGCACCCACATCCACTCTTGCACTTCCTCGTCCAACTGATAAGAACGACCACGCATGTATTTCTTCAGGTCACCAAAGATACGCTAAACACAGGGTGAAACATCTGGACTGTACGGAGGATGTTGCAGTGTTTCCCAACCAAATCGCGGGAGCATCGCCTTCTTCCGATGCGCATTGATTGTGGTTAATTGCTCGGGAAACTTGACGAGCAGAGGAAGCATCCTGTTGCACGATACGCCTCCCCTCACACTGCCAAATGGACGAAAGCTAAGCTTTGATGATTTGGTTGGGACACACTGCAACATAGTCCGTACAGCCAGGGTCTTCCACCGTGTAATTTTCACATCTTTGGTGGCATGAAGGAAGACATGCGTGAATGTCGGTTTCACTGGGACAAGTCAGTGCAAATGTGGGTTCGTTAGCAGCCGATTGAGTTCTACGAAAATGTAATTGATCGTCTCCGTAGCGGTGAGATAAATATCTTAACACATGTGGTGATCATTTTTGAGTGGCACTATGGAATGATTCATTCATGGCGGGTGTTCGGTTCTCATTTGACTGACCCTTGTCATCCCTGACGCTTTAAATTGCTATTCAGAACTAACTTTGCAGAAGGGGCTGTGTTTCTGTGGAAATATCTGGATCATTGTTTGCGTTTGAGGTCTGTCTGTTGTGGCACGGGAGGGAGTCGAACTGCAGAAGCCTCCTGGAGGTTTGTCAACGTTCCAGACCACTCACACGTGGAAGTCTAACAATACTGAAGCAGCTGCTTCTGCCGAAGTTGCTGAATGGGCAGGGCGTTATTCAGCTCGGATCCCAGTGGTTTTGTCTGTGGCTCTGACTATGTCTGTTCCATGGCTGTAAGTACAAACGGCCCTTGAGAAACAAGACATTGATGCGAGACACGTATTTTTTTATAAGTGCCAATACTGCCGTTGAAGAGGTGAAATCAGCATTCACTTGACATCGTACATTTCCTTATTCCATATATTTGCGGTAGACCGCCAGAGGAGGGTATTACGCGAAAGACAATTTTACACTATAAACCATGAGAAAGGTTGCCGCAACTATGAGCTTTTTTTTTTTTTTTTTTTTTTTTTTGAATGATCAGTCTCCTGACCGGTTTGATGCTGCCCGCCAAGAATCCCTGTCCTGTGCCAGTCTCTTCATCTAAGAGTAACACTTGCAACCCATGTCCTCAATTATTTGCTGCATGTATCCCAATCTCTGTTTTCCTCTACAGTTTATGCTCTCTAAAGTTCCACCTAGTTCCCTGATGCCTTAAAAGAGATCCTATCATGCTGTCCCTTCTCCTTATCAGCGTTTTCCACATATTCCTTTCTTCTCCGATTCTGCGCAGAACTTCCTCATTCCTTACCTTATCACCTAATTTTCAAAAGTCCTTTGTAGCACCACATGTTAAATGCTGTGATTCCCTCCCGTTCCGGTTTTCTCACAGTCCATGTTTCACTTCCATACAATGCTGTGCTTCGAACGTACTTTCTCACAAATTTCTTCTCAAAATTAATGCCAGTGTTTGATACTAATGGACTTCTCTTGGCCAAGAAAGCCATTTTTGACAGTGTTTGCTGCTTTTGATATGCCCCTTTCTCCGTCTGTCTTTTCTTTTTTTTTTTTTTTTTTTTTGTTTCCTAGGTAGCGGAATTCCGTAACTTCATCTACTTCGTGGCCATCAGTTTTGAAGTTAAATTTCTCGTTCTCATTTCTGCTAATTATCATTACTTTTGTCTTTCTTCGATTTACTCTCAGTCCATATTATGTACTCATTAGATTGTTCATTACGTTCAGCAGATCATGTAATTCTTCTTCACTTTCAGTTAGGATAGCAATGTCATCAGCGAATCATATAATTGAAATCCCCATCTTGAATTTTAATTCCACTCCTGAACCTTTCTTTTGTTCCCATAATTGATCGATGTACAGACTGAACAGTAGGGGTGAAAGACTACATCCCTGTCTTACACCCTTCTTTATCCGTGCCTTAGTTCTTGACCGTCTTATTATTCTCTCTTCGCTCTTGTGCATACTGTATATTACCCATCTCTCTCTATACATGGCCCCTAATTTTCTCAAAGTTTTGAATATCTTGCGCTGTCGAACGCTTTTTCCAGGTCGTCAGGTCATATGAACGTGTCTTGATTTGTCTTTAGCCTTGCTTCCATTATCAACCGCGACGCCAGAATTGCCTCTCTGGCGCCTTTACCTTTTCTAAAGCTAATCTGATTGTCTTGAAAGTCTCTTCGGGTTTGCTGCCGGATCCTAAAATCAACTTGACTCGATATTTCGGCGATCCAACTGGTCGCAATCTTCAGGAAATGCTGCTTCTGCTGATGAGTCCCGCTGAGAACTGACGCCAAGTTGCAAATCGACGTCCTATATAGGCCGCCGTTCATTACACGGAGCATGTGCCGCCCATCACGGTTTCTGCCTTCCAAGACAGGGGGTTGGCGCCGCCCTTACTGAAACACTGCTGGCAACGATATATCGCAATCAAGGCCGCACCGAAGAACGTTCAGTTTTGATGCGAGATAATACAGGATTCCACGTCTTGCTAAGAGGAAATCAACAGAGACAATGGGTTTCCTCTAGCGCAAGTAAACATACCATGCCGCCAGTGGTGAAAACAGGTGAAATAGAGATATCGCTATCAACAATTAAAAATTAAAAATTAAAAACTATTCCGACGATCGAAACACAGACCGTTGTTTTTTAATGTCTGATAACACCGGGTTCCAAGTCGTACTTAAAAGGAAACCCTTGTCTCTATTAATAAGATTATCAGATAAACGAATCTCTCTGGATTCTTTTAAAACACAGACGCAATAGCGAGATGTAGAGACAACCATTTGTGTCCCGTCATACAGCATTCTATGTCCCTCCGTGAGACAGTGCTCCGCCACTCCGGAAACAGGTCTTTAAAACCAACCTGTTTCTGGAGGTACGACGACGATACGTTTATGGTGTGGCCTCATGGGAAAGAAGCTCTTCACGGCGTCCTAGATCATTTTAATTCCCTGCATCCTAGCATCAAGTTTACCATAGAGGTGGAAAGTGATGGAAAGCTTCCGTTTCTGGATGTTCTGGTGTACAGAAAGGATGATGGGACACTGGGACACAGTGTTTATCGAAAGCCTACGCACACGGGCCGTTATCTACATGCTTCTAGCTGTCATCCATCGTTCCAGCGTACGGGGGTCCTGCGGACGTTGGCGAGAAGAGCTTATGCCGTATCAGATGGAGAAAGCTTGACACAAGAATTGGACCACCTTAAGGTTGTGTTCAAGCAGAATGGCTATAGAGATAAACAGATCCGTCGTGCTTTCGAGTTTGGACCTTCGCTTGAACCACCAGACGATACCTGCAAATCTGTGCTTTTTTACCTTTTACTGGGAGCGTTTCCTAGAAGATAGGAAGAATTCTAAAATGATATCATATCAAAAGTATTTTTCGTCCCCCAGCCAAGATTAGAGCACTTCTTGGCTCTGCTAGGGATGACTTGGGTTTGAGGAAGCCCGGTGTGTACAAGATCCCTTGCCACTGTGGGAAGTCTTATATTGGTCAGACAATCCAGACCATTCAGGACCGATGTGTTGAGCACCAGCGGCACACACGGTTGCTTCAACCCGAGAAATCTGCAGTGGTGGAGCGCTGTCTCACCGAGGGACATAGAATACTGTATGACGGGACACAAATGGTTGCCCCTGCATCTCGCTATTGGGACTGTGTTTTAAAAGAATCCATAGAAATTCGTTTATCTGATAATCTTATTAATAGGGACAAGGGTTACCTTTAAAGTAAGACTTGGAACCCGGTGTTATCGGACATTAAAAAGCAACGGTCTGTGTTTCGATCGTGGAATAGTTATTAATTTTTAATTTTTGATAGCGATATCTCGATTTCACCTGATTTTACCACTGGCGTCGCTGTATGTTTACTTGCGCTAGAGGGCAGTTATGGTATCTTCTCGCGCACGCGTTGTGGGCCTTCTGCGCCCCGTATAGGGGCCGCCGCATGCGCTGAGAAGTCAGTTCCGACGAGATCGTGTACCAGCACTCTCACCTGAAGATGGCGGCCAGTTGGACCGCGGAAATATTGTGTCAAGATGACGTTATGATCCGGCTGCACATCCGAGAAGAATATTAGGACTTCAGGGAGCTGTTAGATGATATGCAGACAGTTCCTGTCTCACAGAAATAGGGTACTTTCTGAGGAGAACTGTGAAAACCTGTATGCCACCCAATACCAACGACACAAACACCAGGATCTTCTTTGTAATCGTAATTCATTTGCGCAATCATTAACTGCTTGATCATACAAAGTCCAGTCATATTAATGTGACACCACAAATTTTCGACATTAACGTGCAATAACAACTCACAAACGGCAGGTGGCAGCACTAGCAATGGAGGGAATACTAAACGTGTTGGGCGTGCGCGGGAACAGTGCAGTCGCTGTCGTAATAAGAAAACAGCGGTTTATCTGACGTACAAAAGGGCATGACCATTGGATTTCGGCCAAAAGGGAGAAGCTTTTCCGAAACACCTTAGCCTGTGAACTGTTCACGTACCGCCGTCATTAAAGTGTACTGTAGATACCAAAATGGCGCTATCCAAAACAGGCGCTGATGCCAGTGTGGTGCAAGGGATGAATGAGATGTGTACGAGCGAGTAGTCACGCACCTGTTGAGAAACTTACCGTCTAGATGAGCCAAGGTACTTCTACCAGTAGCACCGCAACAGGCCGTTCTGCGAACGTTGCTGCGTAGGGGCCTCCGCAGCAGGCACCTCGTTCATACACCAGTGCTGTCTGCTGTTCATCGGCGACGAAGGCTGGAATTTGCACGTAATTGCCGCTGCTTGACGTCCACTGTGCGACGACAGGTGGCCGTTTCAGAAGAATAATGTTTTATATTCTAGCAAGCAGATGGTCATTGGCGTTTACGGTGTGAAAAGTCTGAAAATAAACACTCTCGAACAACCGTCGGAAGGGTGCGGGCGGGAGGTCATCCCCTTGGTGCTCTCGCCATTTTGGAAGGAACAATCGATCGCATCTGTTCTTGAGGACCATGTCCACTCTTACATGCAGTTTGTTTTTTCGACACGATGGCATCTATCATCAACACAGTGCAACGAATCTCAGCTTCCAGTGTACGAGCGTGGTTCGAAGAGCACCAGGATGAGTTCTCCATACTCCCCTGACCAAGAAACACCCGAATTTAAACAGAATCGAAAACTTCTGAATCACCTCGATCGGGCTGTTGGCGCTATTCATCTTCAACAGAGAAGCACAGTGAACCTGCCATGGCACTAGAGCTGGCATGACTCTTCTTGCACCACTCGCGGTGGTCCAAGCTGCAAATGATTGTTCAGGAATCTCACAGATAGTCACAGTAGTATGACTGAACAGCATATTTGTCTTGCTTAGTGTGGTGTATCTACATCTACATTTTCAACCGTACTTTGCAAATGAGTGTGATGAGTGTGGCGAAAGGTACTTTCCACTGTGTCAGTTACTAGTGTTTACCCGTGCAATTCATGTATGGAGCGCGAAAAGGATTAATCTGCCCTGTGCACGCTATAATTAGTCTGATCTTGTCTTCACGGTGCGTATGGAAGCTATTCGAAGGGGATTGTAGTATATTCCTAGAGTCATCACTTAAATTTGATTCTAGAAACTTTCTACGTCGCCTTTCACGGGCTAGTTTGTGTCCGTCTTCAAGAGTCTGCCAGTTCACTTGTGTCAGCATCATCGTGGAGCTCTGTCATGCGTCGAATAAGCTTGTGATCACTCTTGTTGCCCTTCTTTGCATCCGTTTAATATCCCCTTGTAGTCTTCTTTGGTACGGGCCTCATACACTTGAGCAATGTTCCACAATAAGTTCGAATGGTTCAAATGGCTCTAAGCACTATGGGACTCAACATCTGAGGTCATCAGTCCCGTAGACATAAAACTACTTAAACCTATCTAACCTAAGGACATCACACACATCCATGGCCGAGGCAGGATTCGAACCTCCGATCGTAGCAGCAGCGCGGTTCCGTACTGAAGCGTGTAGAACCGCTCGACTACAGCGGCCGGCTACACAATAAGTATCACACGTGTTTTTGTATGCAATCTCCTTTATAGACTGATTGCATTTCCGTAGTATTCTGCCAATGAACCGTACCTGCCTTATCTAACACAGAATATGTGATCGTTCCATTTCATATCACTACAAACTGTACTTGAGTTAGCAGATTCCAACTGTGACTCTGTGATACCGTAGTCGTTGGCTACCATGTTTTTTTTTGTTTTTTTTTTTTTTGTTTTGTAGAGAAAACAATTTTGTTCTTAACACTTAAAGTGACTATCTTCTTAATTTATTTTGGGCAGGCACTTATTGGTGATGGATCTATTGTACTACCCCTTCGTTCGGATTTTTTCGTTAACAGCATTTCACACCTGCAAATAATGTACTTAAGTGTCGTACAGTTTAATCTAGTAATGTTAGTTAGAAACATTAAGCCTGAGAATAGAATTTGCAATATATAGAAGAGAAAATGGCGTGTGATAGTAACTAGAATGTAATTAGCGAGCTCTGAAAGGGATGGCTATTGTCACACTAGCAGTAACATATGTTATAATATCGACTTTCATACTGTATTGTGCCATTCCTTTCAATATCTCATTGTATCGAGCTCGAGTTTTCACATCAAATAAAACCAACGATATGCATATAAGCGAGACGATTCCTTTTTGTTGTTGTTGTATGATTAAAAAGCGTAGCTATATAGGATGAGATAATGAGCCTACAATGAAACCAAGAAAATTTTTGAACAACCCACTACATCACTTGAAAAGAAACACTGTAACGTTCAAATAACTTACGGGATTGCAGCCGGTGACATCGTCGATGTTTCGACTGCAGCTGACCCGACTTTTTTCAAGTCAAAACTGTCGCAAGTAAGCGCTATGCAAGCGAATTTAAAATTACTACTTTCAGAGCAACTCTGGAAAGAAAATACGCACACGCATGCACGCACACACATACACACACACACACACACACACACACACACACACACACACACACACACACACACACACACACTCAAATACCATTACAAACGAAAGATGACTGACGTCACAAGTTATCGATAGTGAAATTAATAATGAATGAACCGCTGAGGTATCATAAACTATGTCCCTATGTTTTTTGACAAGGTAGACAGCAGATTCCACGAATAATTTAAATAAAATCCTTCTTCTCTATTCGAAAGTCTACCTGATAATTTAGTTTAACAGATTCCTTAATAACACTAGCCCAATAGCTGGAACTGCATGCCATAATCTCCGTTTTGTTACATTCCACACGATGACCGGTGTGAAGACAATGTTCTGTAACGGGGAAGTAGCTCGGCTGTTGTAAGCATGTGTACTGCTCATGCTAAGTACATTAGTCCCCCAAAATGGCGATAGTTTGATCAATATATTACACACCACAGCTGCAAGGTATGCGGTAGCCATCCGCCTTACGCAAACCAAGATTATCATTTGTGGAACTTAAAAGATACCTGACCTTAGATGGTGGTCAAAAACACACTTATATTTCCGCAAAACACGACCAATCCTCTTCGAAATGCTTCCCGACTACGGCAAAAAGGCCGCAGACTTTGGTCCCATCTCGGTATTATCATCACTCATCCGGTGCACAGTTGGTCGTTAGTGCAACGCACGTCTGATTTGTCTTCAGCTAACATCATTCTGATGAAAGGTGACTTCGAGATGGGCTCCCAGGTGACAAAATCTCAGGGTGCGAGATGACATGGACCAAGTTATGATGTTTCCCTTCACGTTGAGCCGGGTGGTGACAAATACCAGTCTAAAAAGAGTCGGAGACTTCCTATAAATAGCATGCCCTAACGTATCATCCACCTTCCTCCTGACCAACACGTCAAGGAAGGGGAGACAGACATCTTTTTCCATCCCTACCGCGAAACGAAAATTCGGGTTGATTGAATTCACGAGTTCGAGTAGTATAGAAATTCCAACTAACATGAGGCAAAACAACGAAGTTATCGTCTATTTACCTGAAAAACATGCAGATTTCAAAGATGCTGACTCCGAGGCATGTTTGTCGCAATCTTCCACAAACAAACTGGCTAAAATAGGTGACAACGGACTTCCAGTCGCAACTCCATCTGTCTGCTCGTATTACTGGTCACTGAAAAAATGTAAGTGGAAGTCAACACATGTCGAAATATGTTCGTTAAGTCAGCGCAAAACCTTACTTTGATCAACCATAACGAATCAGTGAAGAGAGAGAGACCACATCAAAACTTACCATAGTCATTTAAACGCATTCCCTTTAATCGACGTAAGAAATCACTCGAGTTCTTAATGTGTTGCTCAGACCGACCTGCTACAGGGCTCAACACGATATGTCGGAGCACTGATGTTACGATCGGACGAGGAATTTCTTCCTTGCGGACGTTATGGTGGTAATATATCCAAGGGTGTACGGTACAATAAGAATTGACTTTACAGTCTCCTGTAATAAGGGGCTTTTCTTCAAGCGGCTGTTTGTCTTTGTCCCAACACTTTTTACGGTATCGGCACCGATACCACAACACGCAGAATCGGTCAGTAAACATTGCATTTTTCGAACGTAATCCTGCTCGTCCAGAACAACGGCAGCATTGTCCTTCTCCACAATTAAAATAACAATACGATAATTAACTCTACGTGAACGTAAAGCAGCCCTCTCAGACGCTGCGATGTTACTGTATGGTGGATGTGCCCAGTCAATATACGACATGTCTCTCTCCTAGCTTTGTCTGCAACATCAGCAGGTAATTTACAAACAGAACTAATAATATCAACCATTTGGAAACCCTTGTGAGTCGGTGCAAAATTTGAAGCTTTCCCTGGAAAGGATAAAGATGCATCATCAAAAGCATTCTCCGTGAGATTTATTACAGAATGTCGAGATATAATTTTAGATTCCTAACCAAGAAAATGTTCAAACTTCAACAAATGCAGGGCAGTTGCAGAATGAAATTCCCAGTCAGACTGCGACCACGAAGCACAGTCCAGCCAATCCTAAGAAAAAGCATAAACTTTTGAAGTACTAATTAAATGAAGCCGAAATAATTTCTTAAATTAAATATGCTATGTCCATTAGTAGCCATGCTGACCCTGTACAGATGTGGGACAAAGGCACAAGAAAAAAAAGGGGGTGGTGAGAAAGAGCTGGAATCTTTAAAACTGAACAAAGCTCCACGGTCCAATAGTCTCCCTATAAGATTCTGCATCGAATTTGCGGCTGAGTTAGCTCTCTTTTAACCACAACATATTGCACACCCCTCGAACAAAACCCGTCCCCCCCCCCCCCATCCCTGGTTAGAAGAAAATGCCGGTCACACCCGTATTCATAAAGGACAGCAGAAGTGATACATAAAACTAGCGTTCAATATCCTTTATATTCAACTGTTGTAGAATCTTAGAATATAACCTTTGCCCAAATGTAAGGAGGTATCCCGAACACAATGACCTCGTCCATTCCTAGCAGTATGAAATCTGGAACATAGCTTGCGCTCTCGTCGCTTGACATGCTGAAAGTCATGGATCAAGACAGTCAGGTAGATGCAGTATTTCTCGAATTTTAAAAGGCATTAGACTCTGTAGCACACCTACGTATGGGGGTATGAAGTGAAATTTGTGACTGGATTGAGGCTATCTTGTTAGGGCGCGGTATGCTACCTTGGATGGAGAACCACGGCACATGCAAAAATACTATCAGATGCGTCCCAGGGAAATGTGTTGGAATACTTGAAATTCATATTGTAATGATATGGCAAACAATATTGATAGTAATACTTATCATATGGTGCAGTTGTCTATAATGAAGTACTGTCAGAAAAGAACTGTACAAATATTCATTCAAATCGTGATAGGATTTCAAATATTATCTACATGCCTTACACTGAGGTGACAAAAGTCATATACAAGTGGCAGTAGTACTCATATACAAGGTACAAAAGCGCTGTGCATTGTTCATGAGATACACAGTGCAAGAGTATGACGAGAATAACAAATTTGAGGCATTGTCTCCCACCACGGAAAACGCAGTGGCGGAGTTTGCGTAGAGTTTTCAGTACTAGAGACAAGCAACACTGCGCGAAATAATCGCAGACATCAATGTGGGACGTACGAAGAACTATCCGTTAAGACAGCGCGGGGAAAATTGACGTTAATGGGCAATGGCCGCAGATGACCGACGCGAGTGTGTTTGCTAACAGCACGACATCGCCTGCAGCCTCTCTCCTGGGCTCGTGACCATATGAGCTGGACCCTAGACGAATGGAAAACCGTGGCCTGGGAGTCCCAATTTCTGCTGAAAAGAGTTGGTGGGATTCGAGTGTGGCGCCGACCCCTCAAAGCCATCGACCCAAGTTCTCAGCTAGCCACTGTGCAAGCTAGTGGTGGCTCCATAGTGGTATGGCCAAGTTTACGTGAAAAGGACTGTGTCGTCTGGTCCAATTGAACCGATCATTGATCGGAAATGGATGTGTTCGGCGACTTGGAGGCCACTTGCAGCTGTTTATAGACGTCTTGTTCCCAAACAACGAAGGAATGTTTACAGATAACAACGCACCAAGTCACGGGGCCACAGTTGTTAGCTATTGATTTGAAGAACATTCTGGACAGTCCGAGCAAATGGTTTGGCCACATAGATCCTCCAACACGAATCACATCAAATGTATGGGACACAATCAACACTGTAAACACTTTCACAATAGTGGACGGCTATAGAGGCAGCATTGCTCAATATGACTGCAGGGGACTTCAAACGACTCATTGAGACCATGTCACGTCCAGCTGCTGCACCGCATCGGGAAAAAAGAGGTCTGACACGATATTAGGAGGTATCCTATGACATTTGTCATAGCATAAGTCTTCAGGAATGCAAAATTGTGTACTTCACGAACAGTAAATGCGGAATACCATATGACTACATTATCAGTGTGTTACATTCGGAATCGGTCAAGCCACATATATATATGGGATAAGCCAAGGAACGTTCATATACGCTAAGCCGTCGGTAAAGCGGTATTGATATAATACTATGAAAATACGAAAAATCTAGAAAGGAGATCGCTTACTCAACACTCGTGCGACTAACACTAGAATACTGCTCAAGTGTGTGGATCTCGTCCCAGATAGAAACTACAGACAGTAATGTACAAGGGCACCTCGTATGTTGACAGCTTTGTTTGACCTGTTGGAGGCCATCATGGAGATGCTGAAAGACCTGAAATGGCAAGCGCTTGACGAAACACGTAAACTACCCCGTGGAAGTCAGTAAATTTCAATAAGTGATATACGACAAAAGCCTTGGTGTCACTCCCGTATAGATCGCACAGACAAGATTAGACTAATTAATGCGCACACAGAGGCGTTTCAACTGTCATCCTGCGCTTCATACATGAATTGAACAGAAAGCCCTAATAAGTAGTATAATGGAAAGTAGTCACAGACAGGCACTTGTAAAATACACTCCTGGAAATGGAAAAAAGAACACATTGACACCGGTGTGTCAGACCCACCATACTTGCTCCGGACACTGCGAGAGGGCTGTACAAGCAATGATCACACGCACGGCACAGCGGACACACCAGGAACCGCGGTGTTGGCCGTCGAATGGCGCTAGCTGCGCAGCATTTGTGCACCGCCGCCGTCAGTGTCAGCCAGTTTGCCGTGGCATACGGAGCTCCATCGCAGTCTTTAACACTGGTAGCATGCCGCGACAGCGTGGACGTGAACCGTATGTGCAGTTGACGGACTTTGAGCGAGGGCGTATAGTGGGCATGCGGGAGGTCGGGTGGACGTACCGCCGAATTGCTCAACACGTGGGGCGTGAGGTCTCCACAGTACATCGATGTTGTTGCCAGTGGTCGGCGGAAGGTGCACGTGCCCGTCGACCTGGGACCGGACCGCAGCGACGCACGGATGCACGCCAAGACCGTAGGATCCTACGCAGTGCCGTAGGGGACCGCACCGCCACTTCCCAGCAAATTAGGGACACTGTTGCTCCTGCGGTATCGGCGAGGACCATTCGCAACCGTCTCCATGAAGCTGGGCTACGGTCCCGCACACCGTTAGGCCGTCTTCCGCTCACGCCCCAACATCGTGCAGCCCGCCCCCAGTGGTGTCGCGACAGGCGTGAATGGAGGGACGAATGGAGACGTGTCGTCTTCAGCGATGAGAGTCGCTTCTGCCTTGGTGCCAATGATGGTCGTATTCGTGTTTGGCGCCGTGCAGGTGAGCGCCACAATCAGGACTGCCTACGACTGAGGCACACAGGGCCAACACCCGGCATCATGGTGTGGGGAGCGATCTCCTACACTGGCCGTACACCACTGGTGATCGTCTAGGGGACACTGAATAGTGCACGGTGCATCCAAACCGTCATCGAACCCATCGCTCTACCATTCCTAGACCGGCAAGGGAACGTGCTGTTCCAACAGGACAATGCACGTCCGCATGTATCCCGTGCCACCCAACGTGCTCTAGAAGGTGTACGTCAACTACCCTGGCCAGCAAGATCTCCGGATCTGTCCCCCATTGAGCATGTTTGGGACTGGATGGAGCGTCGTCTCACGCGGTCTGCACGTCCAGCACGAACGCTCGTCCAACTGAGGCGCCAGGTGGTAATGGCATGGCAAGCCGTTCCACGGGACTACATCCAGCATCTCTACGATCGTCTCCATGGGAGAATAGCAGCCTGCATTGCTGCGAAAGGTGGATATACACTGTACTAGTGCCGACATTGTGCATGCTCTGTTGCCTGTATCTGTCAGTGTGATCATGTGATGTATCTGACCCCAGGAATGTGTCAATAAAGTTTCCCCTTCCTGGGACAATGAATTCACGGTGTTCTTATTTCAATTTCCAGGAGTGTAGTTTACTTATTTTGGACGTGGCCGTAAAAGTTGATGAGCTGAGTTACAGACGTCACCGACAAAACGATCCATCATAAGGAGCTGGGACTGGATTTTCAAATCACGCTACTGCTGAGATTCGTTAATCACAAGAGCTAGGGGTGAGTCCTTTTAGAATGGTATTCGATGCTGGAAAAACATTACATACATTGTTTATCTAGGCGTGACGGTAATAGTGGACAACACCCTTTCACGTACCAGTCTAATGATTAACCTACCCATAAAACATCTGTTAAGACGTCAAGGAAAAACTTCCGTGGTATTAGAGGTGTAGAGGGTAAAATCAGTATACGAAGAAAGACAGAAGGATACATCCAGCAAATAAGTGAGGACGTAGGTTGCAAGTGCTACTCTGGGATGAAAAGCTTGCTGCAGGAGTGGAATTCGTGGCGGGCCGCATCAAACCAGTCAGAAGACAATATATATGAGGAAACAACTGTAGATAAGTTGTAAAGCTGACCTTCAACTTCGGCAAAGTGGGTGCTGCCACAGACGGTATCAGTTTAAGTGTTAGAGGAATGTCATTCTCTCTGGCTTGTATTACAGCTAAAAATGCCTCCAGATGCCAACTGGCTGGCAGCGTTAAATGGCGAGGTGCGTGTCACTGGGTGCAAATTACTGGGATTAGAGAAATCAACAAGCAAGACACAGCAATGAGTGTGCGGAGATATTTGTGCTCATGCCTTTAAAGATGTGAAGCGTTTCGCGGGAAGTGGTTTTCCTACACTGATAATGTATTCTTAGCACTTTTATTTTCACAAGTCCGTCTTGATCACGTAGATTTCTTTACACTTTATGACCGGTTTCGGCTCATCGCCATCTTCAGATCGTTAAAATATTCTGATATAAATCATCGTCAAGTTAAACATGCTAAATTAAATGATCGCTGACTCATATACAAACTTCATGTCTTCAATTGATAAAATTTGTGTATTCCCATACACTTCAGTTCAGTAGCACCACATCGCTCTCCCTCCAACGAAAATTTACCACTTTCATTTGATTCACAAAAGAAATACAATATCCAAAGTTGATAGGGTACAGGTTGAGGCCTAATTTAGGCAAGTTACGCAAACCGGTGTTTTTTCTATTATTCATTCCACTCCAACTTTGGCTGTTTGATACAGTATATGGTTTTGCTTTGTTATATTGGAAATAAGGTATTCACGGCTGCAAAGTTATTTTTATTTAAAAATAATGCGTTTCGCTTTCTTTAGGCATCATCAGGCTATCTGAAAGGAAGTAGAGGTTAAATAAATAACGACCCTATAAACATCTTAAGGCATCGTTCTAAACTGCACAAACAATTTAATTAAAGCCGTAAAGAACACTCATGTAAAACTTTCAAATGAAATTCACTACTCCGACTACCACAGCTCTATGTCAACCACATACACAAAAACCGTCCGGACGACAATCCAGTCGTCAGAATAAAAGGAACTGTGGGAACCCAGATGGAAAATTTCAGAAATCAACCCACAGTCACAACGGAAGTGAGGTCGGACGAACTTACAAAGGAAACCAGCGAAGAATTAAACATTTTCGGATTGTTACAGCAACAAGTAAAGCACAGCAACAGCCATGAGTACATCATCTCGCACTGAATGTTAAACAACTGGGCAGTCTAACCGCCAGCGGCACTAGAGCGGATGGCCGCAAACGCCGCACTAATACGACGAAAGCACAACAGATGGCGCTAGTATCTTAAGCTACGGACGAGGTTGCTACGGAAGTGATTCCTTATGCTCAATAACAAGGATAAAATTACATTAAAATGAAAAACAAAATGTACTGAAAGTTAACATTATGGACAGATAATGCGAGCCATCCAAATCACGAGCAATATACTATGATGCTTAGTGGATGTATTAGGTAAAAAGTATTGTGGTAAAATACGGTAACATGAAAAGTTTGCCAGCAAGTACCACTTGGATAAAGCATACAAAATAAGCATCCATAAACAAATAAATGAATAAACCCACTGTAATATTACAATATAACTCTAAAAATCTTAAAAACGTTATAAATACATTTGTCTGTGTGAGGGGCAGAGGGCTACGATACTGCACTATTAAACACACGCTCAAAAACCACGCAGTTGTGGTGAATTTCCGTACAGGGCAATAAAACCTTAACATTTGATTGCCTACATGGTTATCATGCGATTAAAACATATTACACACCGTACAAAAGACGTTAAATAGAATTGATTGGCGACTCCATGTTGTCTTGTGCACTACGACCAGGTAACAGGTATACTTGAAAAAAGAGACAGCATTGGTCGTATATTTTTTACTATTGCAAAATCGATTTTCTATCACTGAGTGACCATCTTCAGTGCTAGAAGTTAAAAATTTTTTCACATTACGATCAGAGAGTACAACATAGAAAATCACAATTACATCTGCATATGAACATAACACTTGTTAGAAACAAACCTATATTGTATAACTTAAATTGGGATGCACTGTTGTCACTAAGCTTACGGCAATCACATAGACTGAGGTCGCTGTTTACCTGCACTTGTTTGCACGGCATTTTAATTATTAAGTAACGGCAGTTTCGTACTGTGATTATTTTTTATATATTTGACTCCTTGGTATTAACGTTATTATTTTTTATATATTGACTCCTTGGTATTAACGTTTGTTACATAAATAACGAACGTTGTACTTTTGACTTCCCACGCCAGATAGTGGGTGTTACGTTTTTTAAGAAAGACCTGTGTTGCGCCTCTTTTTATGTTGATCATTTATTATTCTTTGGCATTATCTTTTGCTTTGTATATGTTCTGCACTCTAACAACTTATCATCGATCTATTTTATGTTTTATGGTTTATAAAAAACAATATGCCAATGTAGTTTAGATATTCTCCTGCGTCTGCTATGTGTTGTACGCACATTTTAAATTTGAATTACTACACCATTCACAAAAGTACAAGAGTTATTTAGTGTTAATAATTCGCAAAACCAATAACACTATGTCTTCACGTGGCACATGTCACATAGAGGGCGTGTCAATCCCCGTCACACCGAGGTCTGCTGAACAAGTGCAGGTAAACAGCGACCTCAGTCTATGTGATTGCCGTAAGCTTAGTGACAACAGTGAATCCCAATTTAAGTTATACAATATAGGTTTGTTTCTAACAAGTGTTATGTTCATATGCAGATGTAATTGTGATTTTCTATGTTGTACTCTCTGATCGTAATGTGAAAAAATTTTTAACTTCTAGCACTGAAGATGGTCACTCAGTGACAGAAAATCGATTTTGCAATAGTAAAAATATACGACCAATGCTGTCTCTTTTTTCAAGTATACCTGTTAAATAGAATGTCCACAACCAATGGTACACAGTCAATCCGTCTTAGATTAGATTACGAGAATACGACGATAAAACAAATTATTGTAATAATAGTGCTAAGTCCATGCAAGGACCTTATGATAGGTATCATTAAACCACAAAATGTCTGACGCTTGCTAACCAACTGATCCTTAAGAAGAGTACCACCATGTTCACATGACTATGTTGCAATTTCTATCTCTTCCAAGATCACCTTTTTACTCCTTCTGCTTAGCGTCAGCGGCTGATGGCCGGTAGATTTTAGGTGCTCTGCAAACGCTGGGTGGTGTTTAACCTGACGTTTCCTATTCAGTAAATGAGCTCTAAATCCAGTCTTAAAGGCACTACCCTCTAGTCGTGTATATGAAGCATCACAATCACTGCAGTCGATCTTGTACACGACGGAGCAAGCAAATTTATCTCTACGCGGCTGTTCATTGTGGATATAAGGGTTCTGTAGGTTGTTAGCCGAAGCTAAAATAAATTCCATATTCTGCTTTTAAAAAGTTGTAAGTAGGCTGTTTAGGTTTTTGTATTGGTAACGCCACGTAGCGCTCTGTATGAAAATCACTGGCTGTGCTGTGTGCAGTCTGTGGCTGGTTTGAATTGTTGTTGGCCATTGTAGTGTTGGGCAGTTGGCTGTTAACAGCGCGTAGCGTTGCGCAGTTGGAGGTGAGACGCCAACAGAAGTGGATGCGGGGAGAGAGATGGCGGAGTTTTGAGAGCGTATGATCTGAACAGAGACAGTAAATTAGTAAGACTGGATATCATGAACTGACATATATATTATGACTTTTGAACACTATTAAGGTAAATACATTGTTTTTCTCTATCAAAATCTTTCATTTGCTAACTATGCCTATCAGTAGTTAGTGCCTTCAGTAGTTTGAATCTTTTATTTAGCTGGCAGTAGTGGCGCTCGCTGTATTGCAGTAGCTTGAGTAACGAAGATTTTTGTGAGGTAAGTGATTTGTGAAAGGTATAGTTTAGTGTTAGTCAGGGCCATTCTTTTGTAGGGATTATCGAAAGTTAGATTCCGTTGCGCTAAAAGCATTGTGTGTCAGTTTAAGCACAGTCATGTATAATTTTTCTAAGAGGACGTTTCAAAGTTTGGCTGACATGTGCGAAAGATTCTCACGAAATTAGGATTAGTTGCCGGTGAAGCGAGTGAGATGTTTTACTCATTTTACGAAGTCTTCTGTTCCGCATAGATTGTCAACTATCACTATGTTATAACCGTTACGAACAGCAATGTACTAAGATTAGACAACGGACTTAACGGGATTTCACTAGCGCTGTGCTTCATTGGGCAGTAATTCTAATTGCGTCAGAATCCTCTTGCTTATACTAGGTCACTTACACACTGTTAATCAAGCTCTATATGATTCATTTATTACAGTTGCATGATTCATCAGATTTTTTCGGAAATTGTCCCTGTCCTCCGTAAGAAAGCTGCAGAATGTGCCTTTCACTAAGAGACGGCAGAATGAAATACAGATTCATACTTTGAAACAGGTAACTGACAATGAAGTTTATCAGGCTCTTCAAATATCAAAAAATTGAATGTCAGCCATCCTAGGGGTATAGTAAATGGATTGTTGAAGTACAGAAGACCAAAAGTAGTAGAAGAACTAGCTCTTATTTTTAAATAGTGGTTCAAGGAGATGAAGTAACTCAAGAATGGCTGTTGTCATACATTACTACCGTGTGCAAGAAAGGGAGCAGGAAAGAGATGACTAATTACAGGGGAATACGTGAATGGCTTCGATTAGTAGATTTCTCAGTGGTATAAAAAAGAACAGATTCGTAAAGGTTGCGAAGGTTGTTGTATCAAAAAAGCAGTCGAGTTTCACTACTGACAGAATCTGTGTTGATGGTAACTTTTGTGTACTCGAAATATGTCAGCAAATGAGCGCAAAAAATTAAGATTTCCATTTAGTGTTTCTTGATTTAGAAATAGCCCACCATTCTGTGACAAGGAGGTTACTATGGACAACAATGGAAAAGAATACAATGGATGGTGCATTAATGGAGATGGTGGAAAGAATCTAACTCCAATGCGAGGTAGTCGTGAAAGTTGGTTGTACGATGTCGGAAAGTAAAGGCTTAAGCGAAGTATGTTCTATGTCACCAGCCTTAATTAAGTTATATGTAGAAATTTTTCTTGGTCACTGGAATAAACAGTGCAGAAGTTTGGATGTGACAGTATAACATCCAAGTTTACATTCATTACTGTTTCCTGACGATCAAGTACTTACGGATAAGAATGATGCCTTATTTCAAATAGAAAGTTAATGGATGCTTGTAAACAATGGGGACAAACAGTCGATTTGTTTATTTATTTACATAGTTTACGCCAACATTGGACCACTAAAATCAAACATAATACAGCAGAGTCTACAATAATTAAGTTTAGGTCTTAGCAGTCAGCAATTTCTTCGTTTCCCAAAACTGCCTCATTCGCTGTGATCTGGCTGCTCGTTCTTCTGCAGATAAGACATACTTCTTCCGTTCTTATGGTTTGAATGTTAGCGATGTGTATTTGTTCTTCAGGAGCAGTTTCCCTTGTCTGTGTTTAATTTGGTGTGTGATGGTGTTCAGTTCATCCAGATCACTTTGTACTTTTTTAAACCAGATGTTTTTAGTTTTACTGTTCCAGAAGTAGTCAAAAAGTTGCTTCAGGATTCTAGTATTTGGTAGGCGAGGTAAGTTCCCGAAAAATGCAGTCTTTCTTTTCCGCATTGTATCAATAACACACTCCTGGAAATTGAAATAAGAACACCGTGAATTCATTGTCCCAGGAAGGGGAAACTTTATTGACACATTCCTGGGGTCAGATACATCACATGATCACACAGACAGAACCACAGGCACATAGACACAGGCAACAGAGCATGCACAATGTCGGCACTAGTACAGTGTATATCCACCTTTCGCAGCAATGCAGGTTGCTATTCTCCCATGGAGACTATCGTAGAGATGCTGGATGTAGTCCTGTGGAATGGCTTGCCATGCCATTTCCACCTGGCGCCTCAGTTGGACCAGCGTTCGTGCTGGACGTGCAGACCGCGTGAGACGACGCTTCATCCAGTCCCAAACATGCTCAATGGGGGACAGATCCGGAGATCTTGCTGGCCAGGGTAGTTGACTTACACCTTCTAGAGCACGTTGGGTGGCACGAGATACATGCGGACGTGCATTGTCCTGTTGGAACAGCAAGTTCCCTTACCGGTCTAGGAATGGTAGAACGATGGGTTCGATGACGGTTTGGATGTACCGTGCACTATTCAGTGTCCCCTCGACAATCACCAGTGGTGTACGGCCAGTGTAGGAGATCGCTCCCCACACCATGATGCCGGGTGTTGGCCCTGTGTGCCTCGGTCGTATGCAGTCCTGATTGTGGCGCTCACCTGCACGGTGCCAAACACGCATACGACCATCATTGGCACCAAGGCAGAAGCGACTCTCATCGATGAAGACGACACGTCTCCATTCGTCCCTCCATTCACGCCTGTCGCGACACCACTGGAGGCGGGCTGCACGATGTTGGGGCGTGAGCGGAAGACGGCCTAACGGTGTGCGGGACCATAGCCCAACTTCATGGAGACGGTTGCGAATGGTCCTCGCCGATACCCCAGGAGCAACAGTGTCCCTAATTTGCTGGGAAGTGGCGGTGCGGTCCCCTACGGCACTGCGTAGGATCCTACGGTCTTGGCGTGCATCCGTGTGTCGCTGCGGTCCGGTCCCAGGTCGAAGGGCACGTGCACCTTCCGCCGACCACTGGCGACAACATCGATGTACTGTGGAGACCTCACGCCCCACGTGTTGAGCAATTCGGCGGTACGTCCACCCGGCCTCCCGCATGCCCACTATACGCCCTCGCTCAAAGTCCGTCAACTGCACATACGATTCACATCCACGCTGTCGCGGCATGCTACCAGTGTTAAAGACTGCGATGGAGCTCCGTATGCCACGGCAAACTGGCTGACACTGACGGCGGCGGTGCACAAATGCTGCGCAGCTAGCGCCATTCGACGGCCAACACCGCGGTTCCTGGTGTGTCCGCTGTGCCGTGCGTGTGATCATTGCTTGTACAGCCCTCTCGCAGTGTCCGGAGCAAGTATGGTGGGTCTGACACACCGGTGTCAATGTGTTCTTTTTTCCATTTCCAGGTGTGTAGATTTACTTTCTTTGTACAATATTGAATTGGCCCAATTTCTCCACTGCCCATTAACTTGGTGTTTCTTACTGATAATTGTAAGTAGTATTCGTCTATCAACTTTCTGCAATTTGTCAGTTGTTGCTTGAGTATTTAGTCTGAATAGTGTTTCACTTGCATATGTTGCTTCCAGTTTAACGACGGAGGAGTAATGTCGAAATTTAGCATTCATTGAGAAAGATCGTTTTTTGTAGGTTGGTCACGTGGTTCTCGGCGCTCTATTGATGCTCTTTCATTAACATTCCAGGTAATAATCTCACCAAGATATTTAAACTTTTTCACTACTCTAATTTTTTGACCATTATGGAGTACGATATGGGATGTGTCAACTGGGAAGCTGGGCATCATTTCTGTTTTCTCAAACGAAATTTACAATCCGACCTTTGCCGCTAATCGTTCTAGTTGTTCTATCTGAACCTTTGCTTCATCAATATTGTTTGCTAACAGCACCAAATCATTTGCAAATGTCAGGCTGTTAAGTTGAATCTTTCTTCCAATCTTAACAGATGGTGGGCATATCTTGTTCCATTTACACATGATTTTCTCCATTACACAATTGAACAATAATGGAGACAATCCACCGGCATGTCGAAGGCCAGTATGAATCCCAAAAGGTTCAGAGAATTCATTTCTCAAACTTACTCTAGCTTTAGTATTTCGAAGGGTGACTGCAGCGAGGTTGACAAGTTTCTGATGTAAACTAAATTCTTTAAGAACTGACAGAAGTGATTCTCAATGGATACTATCGTAGGCTTTTTAAAAATCGACAAACCTGATCCCTAGTTTCTTGTCCCTGACCCTTTGATGTTTCATTATCCATTTGAGACTAATAATTTGATCAGGACAGCTTCGTCCTGAACGAAAGCCTCCTTGATATTCGCCTGGTTTACCATCAAGCTGTTCATGAATTCTGAAATACGGTACCTTGGAAAAAATTTTATAAGTAATATACAGCAGGGATATACCCCTATAATTATTTGGATCCAATCTATCTCCTTTCTTGTGTAGTGAATGGATTATTACAACATTCATTTCGCTGGTAACTTCTCAGTATTCCACATGTCAGTAAGTTGTTTGTGTAAGTTCAGAGTAATTTGTATATTTGCATACCTCCAAAGTTCTGCCTCAAGTTGGTTCTCACCTGCTGCTTTAAAATTCTGAAGTGAGTACTTGTACTTCATCTGGCTGTGATGGTGTAGCTTTTTTTAATGACTTTTGTTTCTTGGATAGGGCTCAAATTCCAAATGATGTTCAGGTTCCACGCTACTTAGTAAGTGTTCAAAATATTTAGCCAATATCACAGAATTGTCATAATTGTTATGTGCTACAAACAGTCGATATGGATGAGACAGAATATCTTGTTGTTGGAAGTGTGCAAGGTGAGGATTTTGATTTTGAATTTGAGTGGGTAAGAAATATGTAAGTGTTCATATACCTGGGTTCACTAATTGATAAGACTGGCAGTGTGGCTTGGACATACTCCAAGGGTGATTCAAACTAGGATGCTTGTTAGTTTATTAAGTGGTATCTTTTGGAGACGGCACATATCCATGCAAACAAAGAAAGTAGTGCGGTTGAAGGCATTTTGACACACTAGACGAGAGGCAAAAGGGGAAAATTGAGGCTGTCGAAATGGGCAGGTTACGGCGGAGCATGAGAGCGACCCTCTTGGATCAACTGAGGAATGAGTCTTTAAGAATGGGGAAGGATGCTGTGGAACCAGTTACAGATAGACCTGATACTCGAGTGCTGAGATGTTATGGACATTTCTGTCAGATGGAAGAACAACAGTGACTGCAGCATTTGCTCAACTGGTCTCCAGACTACGGTCGCAGGTTCGAATCCTGCCTCGGGCATGGATGTGTGTGATGTCCTTAGGTTAGTTCGGTTTAATTAGTTCTAAGTTCTAGGGGACTGATGACCTCAGAAGTTAAGTCGCATAGTGCTCAGAGCCATTTGAACCATTTTGTTGGTCTCCGGACGGAGATGAAGCCGAATGTAATATGGAGGGAAAATACAGCTGAGCCACGGTGGCTCTGATTTTGGCGGGCTTGCCACTCCACTGGCACCACTACCAACTTGTACAGCTGATACCGAGGCGTGTGTTGTCGGGTTTGACGGGCTATAGTTCGAGCAGTTAGTGGGAGGCCATGTGGCTGGCGAGTTTCTGGTTGTTTTGCTAACCACACATCCGTGTTAATGTTGAATTAGATTCGTCATGTTCATTAGGCCTCAGAGTGATTGTGTGGATGGTCACCAGTCAATGTAAACGATTTTAATCTGTTTGTTTCAGATCATTTTCCTTACAAGAGTATGGATACTCACTATTGCGAATTGAGTTGATGTAACTGGGACTGCAATATAGTCTGTGTCGAAGGCAATCCACTGTTAAACGAGAATGTGCTTTGGTATTTGGTTTTGCAGTTGTTCGTAGATCACGTCGTCAGTTTTCATGTATTATTAAGGAGCGTCAAGCTCATGACTACATCTTAGATATTGTAGTTTGTAGCCTTTCCTGGAGAGATTACTGTTTCCTTTCTGATGCATGTTGCCAGGGTAATTCTGGCACCAGACGACGAGTTCATGTTTCCTGGACCCGGAGCAGAGACGTGTTTTCTTCCTCCCAAAGCGACACTCCCGTTGCCGCACGACGTCTAGGCATGCCCGCAGCCAGGCACCTCTATCAGCTGCCTTGTGTTACCTCCAGTAAACTTGATGCTTTTGTGCGTGCCACGATGGAGTGTCACCCAGTTAATTTCGGAACCGTTGATCTATTCAAATATTTAGAGCTGAGCGAGCACACAAGTCTTAACGTGTGTTCTACAAGTCCGAAGTTTCTTATGACTAAATTTGCCCTTTAACAATTTGTTTAAATCTTGCAGGCTCTATTCTGTAGTTCTGGAGCATGTTAAGTTTTAAAGGCTTTTTCTTATGAGTAGGATTTGTTGACTTTTAGTATCCATAGTCATTAGTCAACTCCATTCATTGTTAAACTTGCATAGTTGCTGGCCGTTTGCTGTGATAACTGGTTGTTTTCATTTGCCAATTTTCTTGTATTTTCAAGGATTTTATATTTAGTTAAGGGTCACTGCTAATATCTCTGCTGCTGTGTACCAGCTGGCAGTCACATTTAAATTGCTTGCCTTTCCAGATTTTCTTATATTGTTTATTTTATTGCCTAGATGATTTTATTAAGGTTTATAAATTTTAAGGGCTTTCCAACAGACGCAATCAGTGGCGTTTGTTATCTTTTCTGTATTTTGGGTGGGTGTGTGCTATTTGTTTAAAGTTTTATCCATGCATGGGAATTGTTAGTGCTTTTAATGGTAATCATTTGTAGATCATTTTACTGGTAAAACTCCGTTTGTTGAACCAGGTTGCCGTAGACTTATGTATATTCCTGATTTTAAGCCCTCGTCTTAAAAGCTTAAAACGTTACAGTTTTTTCTAATCGATTGATTCTCTTCAAGTTCTTTAAATTATTGTGAAGTTGCTGTTCATTTTATGACAAGGTTTTTAATTTGTAATCATAATAATTTTTGTTAAGCAATAAAGGGTATTCCACGAAATGACAAGTGGCGAAATATATGGTTGCACCTTTCATGGGTTTTCCTTAAAATTATCCCAACTCTTTTTGTGAGATATTAATTGGTAGTCTTTGATGTCATTTGTTATTTTTTGTGATTATTGTGTTGATATATTTCTCCTTTTCAAGGCATGGCACTCATACATTGTCATTGGTTTCAGGGGACCAGAGCCATGAATTCTAGAATTTCACATCTAAAAATGGTGTTCTTGTAGTATGATCTGGAAGTCTGTCAATTTCCAGTCGAAGGTAGTGTCCTGGAGTTGGCGACCAAGTTGCGTGCGGCGCTGGACAGCCCGCTTTGTCTTTCGGTGGACATCATCGGGGAGATGAGTGCCTGTCTTCATAACATTTCAGCTGTGTTAGACGAGGTACAGCGAACTCTCTCCTTCCTTGAGAATAGCCAACTCACATCTAGGTAGGTCGGTAGGATCCAAGCGCATCGGCGCATTTACAAAATCGCTTATGGACTTGAGCTGTGTGGAGTTTAACAATTCCGAGAGACTGGGAGTTAAGCAATTGACTGATCGGGCAATGGACTTGCAAATTAGAGCGGCATTCCTAGGTTTTGTAAGTAGGCTGTTTATGTTTTCTTATTGGCAACGTTACGTAGCGCTCAATATGAAAATCACTGGCTGTGCTGTGTGCAGTCTGTCGCTAGTTTGCATTGTTGTCTGCCATTGTAGTGTTGGGCAGCGGCAGCTGGATGTGAACAGCGCGTAGCGTTGCGCAGTTGGAGGTGAGCCGCCAGCAGTGGTGGATGTGGGGAGAGAGATGGCGGAGTTTTGTAATTTTTCATGAACTGATATATTTATATATGATGATATCAAGGTAAATACATTGTTTGTTCTCTATTAATATCTTTCATTTGCTAACTATCCCTATCAGTAGTTAGTGCCTTCAGTAGTTTGAATCCTTTATTTAGCTGGCAGTAGTGGCGCTCGCTGTATTGCAGTAGCTTGAGCAGCGAAGATTTTTGTGAGGTAAGTGATTTGTGAAAGGTATAGTTTAATGTTTGTCAGGGCCATTCTTTAGTAGGAAATTTTGAAAGTCAGATTGCGTTGCGCTAAAAATATTGTGTGTCAGGTTAAGCACAGTCGTGTAGAATTATTCAAAGGGGAAGTTTCATATGTCGACCCTGCCAGGATACCTCACTGGAATCTTCTGATTTTTTCTTGTAGTTTGTGTATTTAGTGTAGCTTTTGTTTATTGCTAGCGCGTAATTGTAGAGAGAATCTCCTTTGTAGTTGTAGTTTTTATTGTTGTAGAGTAAAACAGTTGTGGCATGCATGTAGATTTGCACCAAGTATTTCGCAGCTGCAATTAACTAGACATTATTTCCATTGCTACGTTATTTTATTTTGCTCTTCAAATTGTGTTTTTCTGTGTTGTCGTGTGAAATACTGTGACAATAATGGCGTGTGAAAAACGTAATACTAGGCTCCAAAGTAAACTGAGAAATGACAGTGAAGACGAAGGCAGTGTGTTAGCGCCGCAGAGTAATGAATTAACTGATGTTCAAAGTAGTAATTTGGTAATCGTGCATAGGGAAATGGAGCGGGCGGCAAACAATGGCACGGTCAGTGAAACAATTAGTGAAGAGGGAAGCATTATCGATCGATCGGTCGGCAACAGCTCGCCTCAGGAATCCGAAATGACAGGACACAATTTCGCAAATACTGTAGATTCAGGTTTTGGGTCATCACCGTTTTCTCAAATAAGTCAAGACACATTTTCTGCTTGTCAAAATGTGAATGTTGTCGGTGCAAATGCACTGCCGAAAAGTGTAGAGAAACAGATTCCAGACACTAATACATTATTATTGCAATTAATGCAACAAATGGAACAAAATCAGAGACAAACACAGCAAAAGCTTGAAAAGTTAGACACAATGGAACAAAATCAGAGACAAACACAGCAAAAGCTTCAAAAGTTAGACACAATGGAACAAAATCAGAGACAAACACAGCAAAAGCTTCAAAAGTTAGACTCATTGGAGCAAACTCTTGAACGAACACGTGAGGATTTAACTGCTGAGTTACATCACATTGAATCGAAATGTCAAAAAGTCTGTAACGACGTAAAAACACAAATTTGTGAGCATTTCCAACCTATTTTTTCGCGTCATGAAAATGCATTACAGAATCACGAAGCAGCCATAAAAGAACTGCAAACTATTGTTCATGAAAATCACAACACCTTGCAAGCTAAAATTGACGCAGTTGCATCTACCGATTCGGTTACGCAACTTGCAAAAAGTCAAGAAAACTTAAAAGACACAGTAGACACGATTGCAACACAAATGGACACTCTGAAACTTGGTTCAGAAAAACATACAGAGGAAATGATTTCACTATCGGATAAAGTAGCCGAACTTTCAGATCAGTTCACTAACTTATCTACAAAGGTAGATGATGATCTGAATGACACAACACCTGTAGCCTTCACTGACACAGAAGAGTATGAACAAATTAGAAAATTCAAACAAAATCAAAATCAAATCAATACACAGTACAAAAGAGAAATCCGGGAAGTGCAAGATCAGTTGGCACAAGTAGTACAAGAATTACGTATTTCAGAGGACACTCGCGCCCCAATACGGGAAGAGGGACATACAAATACGGAACAGACACAAAATAACACAGGGCATTTCGGAAGTAATGAAAGAAATTGGGAATGTGCACCGAATTTTGAGAGGGAACGGCCGACACGACCTAACAATGACCGATATGCGACTCGCCGACATGATGATTTTGACTATAAGCTGTTCATTACTACACGTAAATTCAAAACATTTAAGAATTCTGGCAACGACATTCATCCACAAGCATGGCTCCATCAATTCTCTCATTGTTTTCCTCCCAACTGGTCGTTGGAACACAGATTAGAATTTATGTGTGGCTACTTAGAGAATGAACCAGCTGTAAGAATGCGATCGGTAATTCACGATTGCCACAGTGAAGGAGAGTTTTACCATGCCTTCCTCTCAGCATATTGGTCTCAAGCCACACAAGACCGTGTAAAACATAGCATCATAATGATGAAACGTTTCGAACAATCTGAATTTTCCAGTCTTATGAAATATTTTGAAGACATGTTGCATAAGAATCAGTATCTTTCAAACCCATACAGCCCCTCAGAACTCATCCGCATTTGCTTAATCAAACTGCCTGAACATTTACGACATATTATTTTGGCAGGACGTTGCAAAGACGACATTGAAGCATTTCAGGGACTCTTACAAGAATTAGAAATTGACACTGACAATCGCGGAACGCGAAACCAGGAACACAGCAATTACAGGTCACATCCGTCGCAATTCCGCGATGAAAGAAGTAATAACTTTACACGACAAGGCTATTCTCACAACACAAATCGTGACCAAAACAGACACCACCCGTATGACAACCGTTGGCAGAGTAGTAATAACTACAGGAAAAGATCACCTCTCCGTGGTAGTGACTATCACAGAGACAATAAGAGAAACAGACAATATGGGAACCAAAATAAATACTATCAAGGGAGACAGAATAACTTTAGACGCAACGGACCAGCGCGCAGTTGCGATTCAGGGAGAAATTCTCCACCATGTGACCGACAGGAAAGAAACTATGGAATCTACCGACATGACGACAGACGATATGATCGTAACGACAGACCTGAACTGCATCAGAACTGGAGGGATTCAAACAGAGCAGGGCCCTCTCGTCACGGTGAATTTGTAGAAGTTAGGTCTCCAAATCCCAATAACGACGCGCGCCAACAAAGAGACAATAGGCAATGACTCATACCGCAGGCAGCCACAAAACGCACATATGAAACTTCCCCTTTGAATAATTCTACACGACTGTGCTTAACCTGACACACAATATTTTTAGCGCAACGCAATCTGACTTTCAAAATTTCCTACTAAAGAATGGCCCTGACAAACATTAAACTATACCTTTCACAAATCACTTACCTCACAAAAATCTTCGCTGCTCAAGCTACTGCAATACAGCGAGCGCCACTACTGCCAGCTAAATAAAGGATTCAAACTACTGAAGGCACTAACTACTGATAGGGATAGTTAGCAAATGAAAGATATTAATAGAGAACAAACAATGTATTTACCTTGATATCATCATATATAAATATATCAGTTCATGAAAAATTACAAAACTCCGCCATCTCTCTCCCCACATCCACCACTGCTGGCGGCTCACCTCCAACTGCGCAACGCTACGCGCTGTTCACATCCAGCTGCCGCTGCCCAACACTACAATGGCAGACAACAATGCAAACTAGCGACAGACTGCACACAGCACAGCCAGTGATTTTCATATTGAGCGCTACGTAACGTTGCCAATAAGAAAACATAAACAGCCTACTTACAGTTTAAAGAGTGAGGATGTAGGTTCGGAGCAGAAAATTTTAAGACGTAATCAACTCAGCGACCATAAGTGCTCCGAGACCCAATGTCCAGGTGGCTGCCCTCAAATACTTTGCTATGTTACGCAATCCAATTATGTGCCTCTTTACTGGTATTTTATAATTCTCTGTCGATAGTTTGAAATCAGCAAATTTTGTGGTGAATTGCAAGAATTAGTAGATTCTGTTGAGGGCTGATGAGCAGCGTAGAGTAGGTGGATGGTAGACACCGATGCCTTCAATCTCTGGCGGTGACAAGCCTTCTCTCAAATTTGATTCACTCGCGCGCAGGCGTTGTTTTGGTTGTGGCGCGCAGGACCATTTTGTATGCGAGTGTCCTGTTGTGCAGGCCCCCAGGCCTAACAGCTGACGCCGTATGGGAGGGAGGTTTCGTACGTGTCAGAGAAGGTCAACCCCTTGGTGTGCGTGTATCCACGCTGCGACAAGATCGTCCCTCCATTACGTTTGTGCCTGTGTCAGACAGGAACCTCTGAGCACAATATTGGACTCTGGCAGTTCCGTCTCGTTACGCGACTGTAAGTGGTATTTGGAGTTCGGCCATTTGTGTACCTCACGTGCGCCCCTGTTCTCAGAGATGAAGTGTGGCCAATGGGCAAGAGTTGTCTCTGGTGGGGGAGATGCATGGTAGCTTATCCATTTGTAATTTCTCGTCGCCGGTTACTCTTCTGTTTGTAAATGCCTCAGCAGTTAATTTGTTGCTCGGCTGTGATTTTATCCAAAGAACCAGGTTGGTCTTTGATTTTGCAAGTCGTGTCTTCTTCTTCAATTTCTTGCCAGTCTTCTGTTCTTGTCGCCATCCGAGAGTGATTAACTCTAGACGTTGCGAGACTGGGGAGTTTGACAAGGCTCTTCTTTAAACACTGAAGGCCACGCATTTGTTGGCTCTTTCGGGGGAGTTTCCTGATGTTTCCTCTAATAAGCTAGGAGTGACAATTGTGATCCAATATGATATAGATCTGACTGATGATTTCCGTATTCGGCAGTGTCCTTATCAAACTTCTCCCCACTCCACCCCTCCAAAATGAAAATCTTGAGGTGGAAGCTGCAAAATGGGGTGACCAGGCTTATACCTCGCCGATTTTTCTTGTCCTCAAGGCTCAGGTTCAGGACTATAGGCCGGTACTGGATTACAGGCTGCTGAATAAAAATGTTGTTTTAGAGTCAATTCCCTTGCCCAATCATAACTGTTTCACGTAGTTCTCTGGGGCTAAGTGGTTCACCGTGCTTCGCTTGAATCAAGAATATTATCAAATCCCTCTCACCGAGGAGTCTAAGCACGTCACGGCATTTTGCACCGGCTGGAATCTCTATAAGTTCAGTAGGGAGCCACTGTTCTCTCTCGTTTGGTGGATCATATCTTGTGGGTTTTGAAATACGTCTGTGTATTTAACTACTTGCATGATTACGTCATTTATAGTGGTTCGTTTAAGGAACATCTTTCCCATTTTGGATAGGTGTTGTCGAAGTTTCGCGATGCTGGTTTAACTGTTAAGTAGTCTATGATTACTCTCGCTAGGCGTCAGGTTTCATTTTTAGGTCATCTCGCTTCTCGGGATGTCGTAAGTATCAAACAAGAGCGAACGAAGGACATGAAGAGTTTCCCCCAACCTAGAACTAGGAAGGACGGAGCTAGGTTTATCGGAATGAGCAACAATTTCCACAGGTTCGTTCCCAGTTCTGCTCAGCTTGTTGCCCCTCACAATAATCTGCGCAGAAAGGGAGAAAACTTTGTATGTGGCGAAAGCCAACAGTGGGCCACTGAAGCTGTTAAGACCGCCATCTCCAACCCTCCCGTCTTGGGTGTGCTCTACTTCGACATGAGTTTTATTGTGCAAACTGAGGCGTCCAATTCAGTGATTGCTGCGGTTCTCCTCCAGGAAGATCAAACCCAAAGACGCCTTTTAGCTTTTACCTCAAGGAGGCTGTCCAGCTTTGACAAATTATTCTGTGCACAAATGTGAGGCATTCGTATTCTGTTCGTCCTAGAAAACATAGGGAGTTAGATTTAGAAACGGATAATCAGGTATTCAGTTGGGTCCTAGCGAGACACTGAAATACCGGTAGAATCGCGAGGTGGGCAGTCCAGATTTTTTAGTTTGATTTCAAGTTGCAGCACATTAAAGGCTCCAACAACCAGGTAGCTAATGCGCTCAGTCGCATGCTTGAGCGGGGAAAATACCACTGTGGGAGATCAAGCCCGTGGCTTATATGATGTTGCTTGTACCGCTCTGAGCGAAGTGCCCCACCTGTTTGCCGTTGTTAAAATTAAGCATGATTAAGCAGGACCTGTTGTAAGGACCAAGTAGGAGACAATTGTTGTCTGGGAAAGGAGGTGCCTAGGTATTCACTAAAGAATGGTATATTGTGTAAACAACTGAGTGAATCCGGGGAATAAAGAATTTCCCTGTCTCTTGAGTTAGTCCTCTTCATCTTTCATTACTTCACTAGTGAGTGGGCATTTAGACCTGGGTAAGATCTTGGTGAAGACAGAGCTCACCTCACCTGGCCGTCATTGTACAGGGATATCCGGCGACTTGGTAGTGACTGCGACTCTCATAGAACCAGTATCAACCTGCCAAGGGGGTTACTACAGTCTGAGCTCGAACAGTATCCTCTGAATAAACCCTTTATTGATTTTGTGGGACCACTTTCCCCTACTAAGAAAGGAAACCATTATATTCCTGTGGTCGTTGACACCTTTTTGCGATTTGCTTGGCTCGTTCCTAGCCATTACTACCGGACACATGACCAACATCTTCTCCTGGTTTAGCCTTCCTAAGGCTCTAGTTAGCGATTACGCTAGCAATTTAAACAGTTTTGTTTTCGTAACGCCATTAAGCATATCACTACCACGCCGTATTATCCTCAGGCATCTTTATCCAAAAGAATGTATTGTAATCTTAAGTCAGCGTTGATTGTATACCATGATAAGTCCCCGAGTAAATGGAATACTAGCTTTCCTTGGATCAACTCTGCGTTTAACTCCGCTTAACATGAAGCGTCCAAGGCTCTACCAACAGCCTTTATGTTGTCATACCCCCTCAAATCTCCATATCTAACCTGTGGAATATTAATGACCTTCTACACAAATCTGTCATTACCGATACCTGTAAGGAAAGTTGGCAACAACCTAGGAACAATATGGGCTCATCGCCGGCAGGGAAAACGCCATAACGAAACCGCCATAACCATGGCAGATTCGCCTTTCAGGGCAAGGTAGACGACAAGATTTTTGTTTATGCCGGGCCATCCCGGGGTGGCGTTAGACTTGCTAATTTCACGCCCGATTTCGCCAGACCGAATTCGACTGACAAGGTTCTGGTGCCAGTTAATTTGCTGATCAAGGATTTTGCGACTGCCAAGGTCCTCGGAGTCCACCTTAGTCCAGTTAAGCCAGTTGACCTCACTGCCTTTTCTCAGGGAAGTGGGGAATATTGCTTTAAGGGGGGCGGGGGGGGGGGGGTTGAGCAGTGGAGGCTTTAATTCTGGCGGCCATGCTTTCCCACTAGCGCCACTACGTACTTGTACAGCCGATATCGATCCCTGTCATATGCCTGGGATAGGGTCTTTGGTCGAGGAGTGTGTTGTTGGGTTTGACAGGCCATGGTATGGGCACTTATCGAGAGGTGACGTTGATAGCGAGTCTGTTTTTACCACACTTCTGCTGCCAGGGCTTGGAGCTCGTGAAGCTGTGAGTTCTTAAGTTGGTCAAAAGCGAAGTTTTCCAGCTGGATTAGGTACTGATCGCGGTGAGTTGCAAAAAGGGCAGCTGACGCAGCGTGCAACCTGGTCTGCAAGCACCACGCCAACTCTGCAGGCATAAACGTTACGGCACCTTACATCACCTACCTGGATTGGAGGCAATGACAATCCTGCTTGGAACCATTGAAGCCACGGCTCCTTCGCACCTAAGTGGAATTAAGTGTTGATCTTTTATTGGTACTTGTTATCGTAAGCCCAAATCTGTGTTAATGTTGAATTGAACCTGTCATGTTCATTACGCCTCTGAGTGATTGTGTGGATGGTCACCAGTTTGTTCCAGATTATGTTCCCTGCAAATATACAAATACTCTCTGTTGTAAATTGATTTGATGTAATTGGGACTGCAATATGTGTCGAAGGCAATGTACTATCAAAAGAGTATGTGCTCCGCTATTTGGATTTGCAGATGGTTGTATTTCACGTCGTCAGTTTTAATGTAATATTTAGGGTGGTCTTGTTGTGACTTGCATTTCCTACATCTTCGATATTGTCGTTTGTAGCCTTATTTCGGCAGATTACTGTTTCCTTTGTGACGCATGTTGGCGGTATAGTTCTGACAACGTACGACGCGTCCCCGAGTCCTCACCTAGGGCAGAGACGTGTTTCTGCCTCCTAAGGCGACGCTCCCGTCTTCGCACGGCGTCTAGGTTTGCCCGCAGCCAGGAGCCTCTACCGGCTGCCTCGCCTTAGCTCAAGTAGAGTAAATTTGTGTCGCCCAATTAATTCTGGAACCATTGATCTATTCAAATATTGAGAGTTGAGCAAGCACACAAGTCTTAAGGTGTGTTCTAAAAGTCCGAAGTTCCTTGTGACTATATTTGCCAGTTAAGAACTTCTTTAAATGTTGCAGACCCTGTTCGCTAGTTCTGAAGCTTGTCAAGTTTTAAAGGCTTTTACTTATGACTAGGAACTGTCAAGTTCATGACAGCTGCCTTTTGCACATCCATGGCAAGCTTCAGGTTGCATGTAATCTTTATTAAAGCAGATTTTGTACTGTGACGTTTACAGGAACATGATTGGCAGTCGACTAGTAGGTTGCTTTAGCTAGGTAGTTTGTTAATTGGTCGTGACCTGTATATATTCTAAGGCCTTTGACAGTGCAAGAAGAATGCAAATAAGTAGGTAACCAGAAGGTGTTGTGGAAAAGTCCATTTAGGTATTGGGTTAACTAGTTCTTGTCTCCAGGCCTCAGAGGAAACACTTGTGGTTAGGGAGTGGTTGAAGATATCTGTTATAGTGGGCACTACTCAGTGAACAATAAGCTGTACCACTTGGACTGTAATGCCATTGTATACAATAAATACTGATGAGATACACATGATGGCCCTTTTGCCATTATTGCAAGTAACATGCGTCATATAAAATTTTCAGCCATGAAGTAATCAATGAGTACCTGTTTCGTTTGCCGTTCAGTTGTTGCTGCAGATAATGTAAAGTACCGGTTCAACTCTTCTGCTGGCAAAATGGTGTCAGCTGCAGCTTTTAATTTGCCTGCACCAGGGCCATAAACGTTTTTTTCATAGGACTGTTAATCTATATTTGTGGTCGGATAATGACTGGAGACGTCTGAGTTTAGGATTTTTCACAATTAGACTCTGTTCCGCTTATGATTGTAACCAATAAAATTTTCAGATGTAGGGAATAGTTTGTGTGTCCGATGGGCAGCGTCTCTGAGACTCATGACCGGTTTCAGTTCTTTAGTTAGCCAAGGGGCTGCGTTTCGTCTCACTTTCTTCGGTATTTAGGGAAGCATTTTGGTCATACTGTTGAGTAAGTTTGTTACTAAATCCATGACTTTTTTGTTTGTTAGAAAACGGAATATAGCTCTTCTTCTAAATTATTTCTTGCGACTCAGATGCAATTTCAGATAAGTTACTGTGTGTCAAATGTCGATATGCGGTCATTTGTGGTTTCTTTCTGGATCACTCTGTTGAGCACGTTATGACAATTAAGTCACGGACAGACACGCCTTGTGCAGATATGTGAGAGGCATGAAGTGCTCCGTTTGGGGATTTAATCGCAAACATATCTATGAGAGTGTAACTACTGTTCGTATGATGCACGAGAGCAAGCTGATGGAGAGACACATTTGAAAAGCAATGCATTAGCTTGAATTTCGCTGTGGAATGACTGTTCTATACGAAATTTATGTTAGCGTTACCACTTATATTTATACGCTCGTATGTCGATAAGAATCCTGAAAGAGCAGTTTCGAAACAGGCAAACCCACCTCCTTTAGGAGGCTTGTAAAGGACACATATCAGCCACTTTATATTAAGGCATTTGATCTCTATAAACATATATTCCACTTCCTAACCTTCTTTAGTGTTTCGTGTGTGTGTGTGTGTGTGTGTGTGTGTGTGTGTAGTACAGTAGGTAAAAAACAGAGTGCTTGTACACCCCTACTCCATCGCCTTGTTTGTTATATCTCTCTTGCCTTAGAAAGATGTAGCCGTTTAAATTAACTGAACTTATGGGAGTTCTTGGTATGAGCCAGGTCTCCAACAGAGTATGACATGGGCGCCTTTGTCTTGAAGTATATGACGGAACTCGTCGAGATCAGCTAACAGAGACTGGACGTTTTCATGTGCAACATGCAGCTTGTGCGTTCAGGAGCAGAAAATATGAGGATCACGCTGATTGATACTTGCGACTCTGGGTCAGTACTCGTGTATGACAGAGCATAAGGAAACATGCGAAGGTGAGGGAGTGCAGGTTCCAGGAAGTGAAAGCGGATTGTATCTTCATGTGGGAGGTAAGTTTTGTGGGTTTGCAGCAGTCACTGAACAGTCGAATGTTGACAGAGAAGGCTAAACAGAGATAGAAAATTTGTATGTAACAGTACAGAAAACAAACGGAATGAGAACAGAATGTACTATTTATGACGCTAATAATGGGTAAATATGACTCATATGACAATTAATTACTAAGTAAGATTGGAAGTAAGACTAAGATAGTACAGTAATTGACAAAGTAAATAAGGAACAGTAAAGAAACATCAAGGAAGCAAAACAAAATAGTTAACCTACAACAATAGTTAATCTACAACAACAATATGAACACAAAAACGCAGTAGTAAGGTTTGACATGTTCTAAGCTCCCATAGCATAGGCTTGCAATACAAACTGGTCATTTTCCATCTTCACATCTTCAGCATTCATCAAAATCCTGTCATTGTTTATCCATGTGTTTCGTAACCCAGGTCTGGAAAACGCTCTACTCAAAATTTTTAATCTTTCGAGCGTGAGATCTTCGTGTATTGCCAAATGTGAGTTCACCAGTTTCTCCTGTGTTCTGAAGATTTCAGTAGATTTTCTGTATGTCAAGAAATTCGCTATTATGGGTCTAGTTTTTGTAGATCCTGGCGACCTCCAGCCCACTCCATAACTTCTGCCAATGCCTTTCAGTTTGTTCCAGATGGTCAGATTTCTCGATCAGTTTCTGTTGAAGCATTTGCGCCGTATCCTCAGCATTTGTTGGCAGCATAGACCTCTGTCGCATTCGTTTCCAGAGTTTTCTGTAATTTATCCGTCACTGCTGCAGTGACAGCATCAGTGATGGTCTAGACAACACACCTGAGCGTGTCATTTGTCTGTGACATGGCAGTCTCTTCAGCCCGGGCAAATGCGACGACTCACAAATGCCAGAAAATGTGGCCGGAACTCCTGCTACCGTCTTGGCCCCAGCATTGTAGCCTGCCTGGCCGTTTTAGAGCAGTTCCACGTAACAGATCCCTGGCTGAGACACTGGTATGACACATGGCACTTGTCAGACGAATCTGGAATATACAGAACGGGCCGAACTGCTTAACACCACTTCCATTCAGGCAAACTTGGGAGCCGAACTTGCGCTGGTCACTGACTCGCCGCCATTTCCATTTCATTTATGGTTGATGACAAACTGGAAAGCCGAAATTCGAACTGCCCAGCCCGCTGTTCTCTCAGCCAGTACCCAGCTTAATGTGTGATTGTCAGTTTCTAATACCACGTCTATTTTCCAAATAGAATGAAAATTTCTCCAGGCCAAATAAAACCGCCAATGTTTCCAAGTCGTACGAGAGTATTCAACCTCTGGAGCCACGAGCATTCTCATAACACGTGAGACGAGTCAACGATCTCCATCATATTCTTTGTGATAGGACACTAGTGACTTCCGAATTGGAGGCCTTAATCTGGCGAGTAAAATGACGCTGAAAACCTGGAAAGTTAGCAGGAGAGTATTATTGTCAGCCAGCTGACTGCTGGGCATCCGGCGAATCCAATGGCTCTCCTCTATGAAGAAGCTGTTTTAACGGGGCTGCTAGTTAAATGATTTTAGGAAAAAAGTTCCTGAAAAAGTTTACCGTGCTGATAAACTGTAAAACTCCCTTCTTATGTCCAGGAGGCAGAAAATTATAAATGGTCTTAGGGTGCTCATTATCAGTCTTAATGCCATACGCTGAAACTAAAAGATCCAGAAAAGGAATCCCGGAACAGATTAAACTGAGCTTAGTGCATCTGACTGTTAATTCCGCTTCCTTGAAACGGGACACTTGTCGAAGGTGCTGAGCGTGGTTAGTAAAAGTGTTGCTATAAACAACCATGTACTTCAACCAATTAAAGTTTTTTGCTAGGAAATTAGATATAGTAGGAAACGAATAACATTTCATTTCTACAAATAACTTAACAATTATTATGACTTTGAGATATTTACACACACAATGACACTTTGTCGCGCGAGGTAGCCGTCGGTTTCAGCTGCCTTGCCACGGTTCACGCGGCTCCCGCTGTCGGAGGTTCGAGTCCTCCCTTGGGCATGGGTGTGTGTGTGTGTGTGAGTGTGTGTTGTCCTTAGTGTAAGTTACTTTCAGTTACAGGGTGTTTCAAAAATGACCGGTATATTTGAAACGGCAATAAAAACTAAACGAGCAGCGATAGAAATACACCGTTTGTTGCAATATGCTTGGGACAACAGTACATTTTCAAGCGGACAAACTTTCGAAATTACAGTAGTTATAATTTGCAACAACAGATGGCGCTGCAAGTGATGTGAAAGATATAGAAGACAACGCAGTCTGTGGGTGAGCCATTCTGTACGTCGTCTTTCTGCTGTAAGCGTGTGCTGTTCACAATGTGCAAGTGTGCTGTGGACAACATGGTTTATTCCTTAGAACAGAGGATTTTTCTGGTGTTGGAATTCCACCACCTAGAACACAGTGTTGTTGCAACAAGACGAAGTTTTCAACGGAGGTTTAATGTAACCAAAGGACCGAAAAGCGATACAATAAAGAATCTGTTTGAAAAATTTCAACGGACTGGGAACGTGACGGATGAACGTGCAGGAAAGGTAGGGCGACCGCATACGGCAACCACAGAGGGCAACGCGCAGTTAGTGCAGCAGGTGATCCAACAGCGGCCTCGGGTTTCCGTTCGCCGTGTTGCAGCTGCGGTCCAAATGACGCCAACGTCCACGTATCGTCTCATGCACCAGAGTTTACACCTCTATCCATACAAAATTCAAATGCGGCAACCCCTCAGCGCCGCTACCATTGCTGCACGAGAGACATTCGCTAACGATATAGTGCACAGGATTGATGACGGCGATATGCATGTGGGCAGCATTTGGTTTACTGACGAAGCTTATTTTTACCTGGACGGCTTCGTCAATAAACAGAACTGGCGCATATGGGGAACCGAAAAGCCCCATGTTGCAGTCCCATCATCCCTGCATCCTCAAAAAGTACTGGTCTGGACCGCCATTTCTTCCAAAGGAATCATTGGCCCATTTTTCAGATCCGAAACGATTACTGCATCACGCTATCTGGACATTCTTCGTGAATTTGTGGCGGTACAAACTGCCTTAGACGACACTGCGAACACCTCGTGGTTTATGCAAGATAGTGCCTGGCCACATCGCACGGCCGACGTCTTTAATTTCCTGAATGAATATTTCGATGATCGTGTGATTGCTTTGGGCTATCCTAAACATACAGGAGGCGGCGTGGATTGGCCTCCCTATTCGCCAGACATGAACCCCTGTGACTTCTTTCTGTGGGGACACTTGAAAGACCAGGTGTACCGCCAGAATCCAGAAACAATTGAACAGCTGAAGCAGTACATCTCATCTGCATGTGAAGCCATTCCGCCAGACACGTTGTGAAAGGTTTCGGGTAATTTCATTCAGAGACTACGCCATATTATTGCTACGCATGGTGGATATGTGGAAAATATCGTACTATAGAGTTTCCCAGACCGCAGCGCCATCTGTTGTTGAAAATTGTAACTACTGTAATTTCGAAAGTTTGTCTGCCTGAAAATGTACTGTTGTCCCAAGCATATTGCAACAAACGGTGTATTTCTATCGCTGCTCGTTTAGTTTTTATTGCCGTTTCAAATATACCGGTCATTTTTGAAACACCCTGTACATTAAGTTGTGTGTAAGCCTGGGGGCCAATGACCTCAGCAGTTTGGTCCCATAGAACTTACCACAAATTTCCAATGACACTTTAGTTCGGCGAAAATGGAGTGTGACGAACGTGGTAGGTCGCCTGCACCAGTTGATAACCTGAATGGAACTCTGCGCACTCAAACAAGTCCTAGTCCATGCAGACAGCAGGCAGAGATTTCAATCCTTCTGCTAGAGGTATCTGCTGATAGGTTTGATTCTGATTCAAAACCATGAAACAGTGTGCTTCCTAAAACCAAAGAAAGCACATGTGAAGATCATCCAAGGGTACCGACTTCAAAACTATCTTCTGATTATGCGCTTGGTAGTCCACGATGTGCCTATAATCTTCATCACTGCATTTTGAAACCAAAAACAGTGGCTACACATACAGAGAGATTGGAGGCTGAACATAATCTCACACGAGCAGCTTTCTTATCAGAACACTTCCTTAAATCCTACATTTTGGGTAGCGACAACCTGTAACGCACCGCAACATGGTGAGTGAGTTGGACGTAACAATCGACTTTGTCAGTTACAATCAACTGTTCAGTCAGAACAGCCAAAAATTCACTTAATACACTCAGTATCATGCCTCACCTTCCCCCAAATGTCAGACATCAAATTGGAAACCCTTTGAATCAGCAATATTAAATGAAGGAAGTTGTCAGTGACTATGTAGCTGTTAGTCCTCACCCAGATGAAGCTTTAAAGGCAAGCTTTTTTTCGGCACTGTCCAAGATACAACCTGTTCTTTGTATAGTTTCACACTCCAGTAGCAAGTCAGTAAACAGACGTTTGGCAACGAAAATTTTAATAGACGATAAGAACTGTTAAATTTTAAGGTCATCTCTCTCCCAGCAGAGATAATGATTAACTATTAACAGTCCGAACCTATTTATCTAGTGTTCTCAAAGTGGAATATTTTGCAAATATTCATATTCTTGAGGCACCAAACGTAATTTACCAAGGAAATATAGCTTCCAGAATCTAGCATTCCGCAGAACAATTCTTGATTAAGGGCAACATAAACAAAGGGTAGTGAGAACTCTCTAATTACACTTAACTGGTTACATCCTTCAATGGCCACCCTGTTCAACTTCTCTATCCTCATTTTTGGAAACGTCATCTGCCAGTTTACTGCACCTAAAAATACTTTCATGATACTCAGAGGAAGAGATCCCCAGCAAGTTACTCCTTTGCTCGGTGACCCTCCTGTTCTGGTCAGCAAAACTGATGATCTCTCTATCTGAAACAACTTTATCCAAGTTAAGGGAACTATTGGGTTTATTAGCAAGAGCCACTCTTGATTGGTCCTCTGCCTGAATTTCTTCAATTACATTGCCAACAACCTGAGTTCCCCTGACTTGACACAATGCTAGTTGAGGCCATCAAATTGGCTCAATATAATTTACAAAGCTTTCATATTCAAACTTCCTGGCAGATTAAAACTGTGTGCCCGACCGAGACTCGAACTCGGGACCTTTGCCTCGAACTCGGGACCTTTGCCTTTAGCGGGCAAGTGCTCTACCATCTGAGCTACCGAAGCACGACTCACGCCCGGTTAAGTTTGGAAGGTAGGAGACGAGGTACTGGCAGAAGTAAAGCTGTGAGTACCGGGCGTGAGTCGTGCTTCGGTAGCTCAGATGGTAGAGCACTTGCCCGCGAAAGGCAAAGGTCCCGAGTTCGAGTCTCGGTCGGGCACACAGTTTTAATCTGCCAGGAAGTTTCATATCAGCGCACACTCCGCTGCAGAGTGAAAATCTCATTCTGGAAATATCCCCCAGGCTGTGGCTAAGCCATGTCTCCGCAGTATCCTTTCTTTCAGGGGTGCTAGTTCTTCAAGGTTTGCAAGAGAGCTTCTGTAAAATTTGGAAGGTAGGAGACGAGGTACTGGCAGAAGTAAAGCTGTGAGTACCGGGCGTGTGTCTTGCTTCGGTAGCTCAGATGGTAGAGCACTTGCCCGCGAAAGGCAAAGGTCCCGAGTTCGAGTCTCGGTCGGGCACACGGTTTTAATCTGCCAGGAAGTTTCATATCAGCGCACAATCCGCTGCAGAGTGAAAATCTCATTCTGGAAACATCCCCCAGGCTATGGCTATGCCATGTCTCCGCAGTATCCTTTCTTTCAGGAGTGCTAGTTCTGCAGTGTTCGCAGGAGAGCTTCTGTAAAGTTTGGAAGGTAGGAGACGAGGTACTGGCAGAAGGAAAGCTGTGAGTACCGGGCGTGAGTCTTGCTTCGGTAGCTCAGATGGTAGAGCACTTGCCTGCGAAAGGCAAAGGTCCCGAGTTCGAGTCTCGGTCGGGCACACAGTTTTAATCTATCAGGAAGTTTCATATCAGCGCACACTCCGCTGCAGAGTGAAAATCTCAATCTGGCTTTCATATTCACTTTGTTCCAGAAAATAATGTTTGTTAATTAATTACTTTTTCTGTCTGTCTGACAAAGTATAGATAACAATCTTAATACTCAAACCACTCAAAGTACACACTTTTCGAATAGCCTGATACACACTCATTAGTCAATGAATAAATAAACAGAAGCGCTACAAGATTTGGAATTTGTAGAACATTATCCCATTGTTGTTGTTGTTGTTGTCTTCAGTCCTGAGACTGGTTTGATGCAGCTCTCCATGCTACTCTATCCTGTGCAAGCTTCTTCATCTCCCAGTACTTACTGCAACCTTCATCCTTCTGAATCTGCGTAGTGTATTCATCTCTTGGTCTCCCTCTACGACTTTTACCCTCCACGCTGCCTTCCAATGCTAAATTTGTGATCCTTTGATGCCTCAGAACAAGTCCTACCAACCGGTCCCTTCTTCTTGTCAAGTTGTGCCACAAACTCCTCTTCTCCCCAGTTCTATTCAATACCTACTCATTAGTTATGTGATCTATCCATCTAATCTTCAGCATTCTTCTGTAGTACCACATTTCAAAAGCTTCTATTCTGTTCTTGTCCAAACTATTTATCGTCCATGTTTCACTTCCATACATGGCTACACTCCATACAAATACTTTCAGAAACGACTTCCTGACACTTAAATCTATACTCGATGTTGACAAATTTCTCTTCTTCAGAAACGCTTTCCTTGCCATTGCCAGTCTACATTTTATATCCTCTCCACTTCGGCCATCATCAGTTATTTTGCTCCCCAAATAGCAAAACTCCTTTACTACTTTAAGTGTCTCATTTCCTAATCTAATTCCCTCAGCATCACCCGACTTAATTCGACTACATTCCATTATGCTCGTTTTGCTATTGTTGATGTTCATCTTATATCCTCCTTTCAAGACACTGTCCATTCCGTTCAACTGCTCTTCCAAGTCCTTTGCTGTCTCTGACAGAATTACAATGTCATTGGCGAACATCAAAGTTTTTATTTCTTCTCCATGGATTTTAATACCAACTCCGAATTTTTCTTTTGTTTCCTCTACTGCTTGCTCAATATACAGATTGAATAATATCGGGGACAGGCTACAACCCTGTCTCACTCCCTTTCCAACCACTGCTTCCCTTTCATGCTCCTCGACTCTTATAACCGCCATCTGGTTTCTGTACAAATTGTAAATAGACTTTCGCTCCCTGTGTTTTACCTCTGCCACCTTTAGAATTTGAAAGAGGGTATTCCAGTCACAATTGTCAAAAACTTTCTCTAAGTCTACAAATGCTAGAAACGTAGGTTTGACTTTCCTTAATCTGTTTTCTAAGATAAGTCGTAGGGTCAGTATTGCCTCACGTGTTCCAACATTTCGACGGAATCCAAACTGATCTTCCCCGAGGTCGGCTTCTACCAGTTTTTCCATTCGTTTGTAATGAATTCGCGTTAGTATTTTGCAACCATGACTTACTAAACTGATAGTTCGGTAATTTTCACATCTGTCAACACCTGCTTTCTTTGGGATTGGAATTATTATATTCTTCTTGAAGTCTGAGGGTATTTCGCCTGTCTCATACATCTTGCTCACCAAATGGTAGAGTTTTGTCAGGACTGGCTCTCCCAAGGCCGTCAGTAGTTCCAATGGGATGTTGTCCACTCCTGGAGCCTTGTTTCGACTCAGGTCTTTCACTGCTCTGTCAAACTCTTCACGCATTATCATACCTCCCATTTCATCTTCATCTACATCCTCTTCCATTTCCATAATATTGTCCTCAAGTACATCGCCCTTGTATAGACCCTCTATATACTCCTTCCACCTTTCTGCTTTCCCTTCTTTGCTTAGAACTGGGTTTCCATCTGAGCTCTTGATATTCATACAAGTGGCTGTCTTTTCTCCAAAGGTCTCTTTAATTTTCCTGTAGGCAGTATCTATCTTACCCCTAGTGAGATAAGCCTCTACATCCTTACATTTGTCCTCTAGCCATCCCTGCTTAGCCATTTTGCACTTTCTGTCGATCTCACGTTTGAGACGTTTGTATTCCTTTTTGCCTGCTTCATTTACTGCGTTTTTATATTTTCTCCTTTCATCAATTAAATTCAATATTTCTTCAGTTACCCAAGGATTTCTACTAGCCCTCGTCTGTTTACCTACTTGGTCCTCTGCTGCCTTCACTACTTCATCCCTCAGAGCTACCCATTCGTCTTCTACTGTATTTCTTTCCCTCATTCCTGTCAATTGTTCCCTTATGCTCTCCCTGAAACTCTGTACAACCTCTGGTTTAGTCAGTTTGTCCAGGTCCTATCTCCTTAAATTCCTACCTTTTTTGCAGTTTCTCCAGTTTTAATCTGCAGTTCATAACCAATAGATTGTGGTCAGAGTCGACATCTGCCCCTGGAAATGTCTTACAATTTAAAACCTGGTTCCTAAATCTCTGTCTTACCATTATATAATCTATCTGATACCTTCTAGTATCTCCAGGATTCTTCCATGTATACAACCTTCTTTTATGATCCTTATCCCATTGTAATTTTTCTGTTTTTCAGTATCCCATTGTCGTTTTACTGAAAAATACAAAAATTCTGCAATTCCATTGACAGTTTAATAATATCTCGTATAACAGTCATAACAGGATTCAACAAACGATCAAAATGCGTCCATATCTCCACGACACGACCATTCCATGGAATACACATAGGATTATGATCATCCTCTACCCTTATCCACTCGTCAGAAATTTATTTCTAATGGAATAGACCAGTCCGATGTTGGACTTTCATAACATTTCTTGGAATTCTTCGATATCTAAATATCTAATACATTCCTTACATCAGTTTTCATTTTCTACAAATCCTGTACCCTTTTACTTAAATACTAAGGGTGAGCTTGCACCTAAAATAAGTGGGACCATGAGGTACAACTATCTGCAAACAAGTCAATGTGATTTTCCTCACTGGCGATCTACTCAACAGAAATTGTTGTGACTTGATCTACTTCACCTCACAGAGGGTAGGAAGACTTAGCTGCACTGGCCAGTCCATCACCCAATGGTGCCAATTCACTCATAGTGCCTCCAGCGTATGTTTTACTCACTGATCCTTCCTGAGGCGCCTGATCCCCAGTACATCTCACACAACCATGATGGACAACAATCAGTTCGGAACAGAAAACACTAGAATAGTACACAGCAGGAAAAAATTAAATTTACAAAAATTAAGTTTACAAAAATAAATTTAGCTTTTTGTATCTCTTGTGGTATGACAGCTGACATACCCTCTCAACTACATTCTGCTACCATTGAAATACTGTAACAAGTGAGGACTTCTGAATGATAAGGTGCCAATCCACAAAACACGATATTGAAACCAGAAAAGACAATTTTTAGTTTTAAAATGTTACGCCAAAGTAGTTATGTAAAGTATGAGAAACTCTAGTGATCGTAAGCTAATAAACAGCACAGTTTTAAAATTATAAATTGCGCAATGTAGCAAGAGATATCAAACTGCTGAGTTCGCCCCACTCTGGTTGTTCAGTTTCACCGTAGGTTAATAAAAGCACAATCCGAACTAATATAGAGAAAAATAATTTAATTAAAGAGTGCTCAATAATAATAAATGAAACGAGATGAATTATCGAAACAGGCAATAAGACACAATAAAAGAGATACTGAAACAAACTGGTAATGATAAAAGATGCGCAAATAAAGTTTAGAGAACAACTGTCAGCTCGCTGCAACGATAATTAGTAGGATTAACACTGGTTACTAAAGACAACAATTAATACTAATAAATCACAGACTGGTCGTAAACCTGACAGACAAGAATGTCTATAATTGAGACACAGAGAACCCTTTAACGGTGTACATAGCTAAATTTTTAATTGACATTAATGTAGATTATTCCGTTATAGGGTGTGTAAATAACATTTGTACGGTAACTCTCACATGGTTTCAACAAGGACAGGAAAACTTAATTAGGTTCAAATGGTTCAAATGGCTCTAAACACTATGGGACTTTACATCTGAGGTCAACAGTCCCCTACACTTAGAACTACTTAAACCTAACGACATCACACACATCCATGGCCGAGGCAGGATTCGAACCTGCGACCATAGCAGGAGCGCGGCTCCAGTCTGAAGCGCCTAGAACCGCTCGGCCACAGCGGCTGGCACTTAATTTGGATTTATACTGAGCACGCAATATGTTATAGATGCAACTCACAATATTCACAAATTTCAAAAAGGCTCAGAGTCGATACGCACAAATAAAGTAACATAAAATAATTTACCAACAAATTTAGGGTAACGTAAACTCCTTTTAAATGACACTAGGCTTAACCCTGGCTTAAGGTACACAGTATGATGATCTTGAGGAGTCAGCGGTTAGCTCCAAATGTTTCTACATTCTACACACAACTGTGTTCGCCGAGAAAGCCCAACAGGCGCCAGTACCTACGATACATTAATTTCATTTTGCCCGTGGATTCTATAGACATAAATAGCAGGTTAAATTCCACGACTGTCATCCAGCAAGTCCGAGCGTCGGGAGATGGGCATACAAGTCGATAGTAGAGCGTACCCACTCTCTCGAAATAATACAGTTCCATCAATTGCACATAGCAACCATATCCCGTATGACTCCCAGCACTCGTCTTCGGATGACCAGCGTCCAGTTATTGGCAGTGAAACGACTGAGACCGAGGCTGATGTAGGCCACCATTAACTTTGTTCGACAGAGAAAGAGTCCTCCCCTAGCAGGAGGTGAAACAGGAGGTTGCTCAGATATAGTCAAAGTCCTACACAATCATGACAAGTGACATCGGGTAACTTCGCTCCATACAGACCCTAGCATGGCAGTCAGTCAGGTGGCTCTAAAGCGTGCATAACGGCAGAATTCGATTCCCTGATTACAATAAAGTGAAGTCTGTCACAAATCTGTCCTAAATTTCCTTCTCACTACCGAGGAATGGCAGATACTAGGAGAGATGACTACATCGCCATAATCAGCGGCTGCGGAGTTCAACACGATAGCCTGCTCGGGTCAGGACACTAGTATTACTGATACTTCGGTAAGCTGAGCGGGGCATACCTAAACAACAGGCCAAGATCGTCCTACTGCACTATTTTGTTCGAATGATCGTTGCTGTTGTATCCTTGTGGGTTGACCATTCCTCTTGGGACTCCGTGTATGAGGGGTATGAACAGCACCAGATGTGTAGTGAGCACTGTGAAGGATACAGAGATTCGAGGACTGGTGTGAGACAACTGGGCCCCCTTGTCGGTCTCCGTTTGGCCAGCTGGTGGAGTCGTGATTCATCCAGAAACGTGGGGCATTATGATGTGACAGCGGTCCAGTATTGTACTACATGGGACCATGAAGGCAGGCACACTCTTTGTCAAGTTTCTGCCCCACCTTTTCTGACCACCACAAGGGAGGATCGCTATATTATTGCACCAAGGATCTGTGCGTGGCGTCCGAGTATTAGTAACGGACACTCTGAAGCCTCATTTGTCATCCTGCACCTATAGTCTGAGCCTAGCAGCAATCGGACTAGGGAATTATCGTCCCATGTGTATGCTCTAGGAAGCTCTACAACACAAAAGGCTGAGTTTTTCGTGGAGCCATGACTGCGAAACATTGTGTTCAGGGACGACTTGCTGTTCTGCCCTACCCCCGATGACCATAACTGACAAGTATGGTGGCGACGTGGGGGGATGTGCCTGGGGAGACAGCGGTGTCACTCCTTACATCCTGGTGTTGGGAGGCATCGTGTACAAGTTCAGATGACGGTTGAAAGCGACTGAGGGAACTCCGATTGCACAAAGGTACCTCACGGGTGTACTGAGTCCTCATATCCTGTGATCATTTGGAAATGTCGTGGTAGCATCTTTGAAGAGGACATTGCTCGTCCTCACATGGCACACGTCTATAAGAACTGTCTGCGTGATGGTGAAGTACTCCTGTGACTAGAAGGGTTTTCATACATATCCCCAATAAAATATTTGTGTGACAAGTTCTGACGTGTACTTTTTCCCAGCGCCAGTACCCATGGTACCAAGGATCACTTACGAGGACCACTTACAACAGTTGTTGGCCAACTTGCCTCTGGATGGGATTTCTTGATGACAGGGTTAACCTTTTTATCAGGCTGCATGCATATTTGTTTATGGTCATTATATTCATAGCTTTTTATATGTGGTTAATCGAACATATGTCCATAAAACTGTGTCGCGTCTCCAAAATACATTATATACGGGATGTTCGGAAATTCCCGTTACAATCTCCTAGGACTTGTAAACGGGGGTGGGTAGGCAGTATTTTGAACTAACTCATGTCTGGAAAGGTACCGTTTCCATATTACATCCATATGAAAACCTGTTGGCAACGCGACCACTTTTGCAAGTACATCACTTGTTTTACGGTTCCACTCATTGATTGCCAATTAAATTGCTCTTGGACCAGTTGATGGGTTCTCTTCAACCTGGTGCAGTATCGTCTCTTCAAATTCGGGTACGCAGCTTCTCCCTGGAACACAACAGTAACAACTGCTGACGGTGAGGCTACCCTTTCTCGAAGCCATTCCATAATTGTGGCAAAAAGGTTGTGCAACAAAGTCGAACGTTGCGGAGAGCGATCTCGGTGAAGGCAATTAGCAGCTCTTCCATGAACGTGAGCTTCGCCATTCAGAAAGAACATGTCGGCGTATTCTGTAATCGTGTACTCAACCATATTGCTGTAACGCTCACAGACACGTCAATGAAGCTTGACCCAGGTCAGAGAGGGATGGGGCGTCAGATGATACTGCTAATCCGGACCTTACAGCACCGCTACCTGTAGTATACCTACACAGCAAACATATTTTAAAACGGCCGTAGCACGGAATCGGTACATTTCTTGACATGGATTCCTATTCAAAATATTATGCATTCATTCCCTTCTGGGAGTCCTAGAAATTTGTAATGGTAATTATTTCTGAGCACCCTATGATAGGGAACAGTGCACTGAACAACATTACTTTAGTATTTACATCATTTGTAAGCTAGTAACTATAGCTGTTACGAGTAGCACAAGGAAACCCTGTTCAGAAATGGTACAATTTGGATATTAAAATAAGTTAGTTAATTACCATTGAAATTAGTCAAAAATGGTTCAGATGGCTCTGAGTACTACGGGACTTAACATCTGAGGTCTTCAGTCCCCTAGACAGAGAACTACTTAAACCTAACTAACCTAAGAGGCGAACCTGCGACCGTAGCAGCAACGCTGTTCCGGACTGAAGTGCCTACAACCGCTCGGCCACAACGGCCGGCTGAAATTAGTCTATCAGACTGTCAGGCTGTTGCTCACGCAAGGTCTAGTGACCGCCAAATACAATTAGAGCCAGTTGTTCTCATAGCATACATGACAGCGCACGAGTTTGTTCAGCCTTTGGCTGGGGTTCGATCCTGCCTTTTTCGGTTTCAGGAAACCAAAAGAAATACACGTTTGTTGACGCGGTCTCTGGTGAGCCGCTTGAATGTTATGATATCATATTTGCGAATTTATTACCTGTGTTTCAACAGAAAATTAAAATTAGCCCACTACTCATCGTAAAATTACACCGAAATATATGTGGTAACGAAGGAAATTGTATTTCGTCCAGGCAGAATTCTTTTTCCAAAATATATAAACTGAAAAACCAAATAAACTGCTACACCTGCCTAATATCGTGTACGGCTCCCGAGAGCGGTCAGAAGCGCAGCAACATGACGTGGCATAGACTCTTGTCGGAAGTAGTGCAGGAGGAAACTGACACCATAAATCCTGAAGTGCTGTCCACAAATCCGTAAGACTACGAGGGAGTGGAGATCTCTTGTGGAAAGCACTTTGCAAGCCATTCCTGATTGGCTGAATAATGTTCCCATCTGGGGAGTCTGGTGGCCAGTGGAAGTGTTTAAACACAGAAGAGTGTTCCTGGAGCCACTTTGTGGCAATTCTGGACGTGTGGGGTGTCGCATTGTCCTTCTGAAATAGCCGAAGCGCGTCGGAACGCACAATGGACATGAATGCATGCAGCTGATCAGACAGGATCTTGAAAGTCTCTTCGGGTTTGGTGCCGGATCCTAAAATCAACTTGATTTGATTTTAGGATCCGGCAGTAAACCCGAATAGACTTTCAAGACTTATTACGCCGGGAAAGCCTACGAAGTCACGATCAGATAGGATTCTTACGTAAATGTCACCAGTCAGAGTCGTATCAAGACATATCAGGAATCCCATATCACTCCAAATGCACATGTCCCACAGCATTACAGAGCATCCATCAGCTTGAACAGTCTCCTGCTGATGTGGGTGATCTTTGGATTCATGAGATTGTCTCCATACTCATGTCTCCATGGATGAAAGCAGCAAATCTCAGCGAAAGTGAGTATATCTTTTTCATCGTTTCTTTGATCGTTAGTAACAATTATTAAAACAAGTGGGCTCTTGCTATAAATGGTCAAGAAACGATGAAATAGAACTGCTCAGTATTCATATCACAATCTCTCCTCTACGACTTTGTGTTATAACTTAAACTTTCATCAAAAGCATATAAAACGACCAGCACGTCGATGAGCCTAATTTAAATGCTACTGGAGGTATACAAATCAATAATGACGTAAATGGGTAAGTATCTGATAAGCAAATCTCTTTTATTCACGGTTGTTCTGATGGAATTTGGTGGTTTCGTCTCTAGTGAGTCATTATCAGGACTCTGCATCTTGTTACGAGAGTAATTCGTCATGACGTAAGCTAGCGTCCATCGTGGTCACTTCAACTAACTCTAGTCGTTCTAAGTGACTATTTGATATGTTACTTTCGTACAAGATACTATTCTGATGATGTCTACAGTCGAATTAGGTTGACAGTCATATATTATCAAATACGATGGAGAAAAATTTCAATAAAACAATATTTTCAATATAACGATACAAGTATCTACTCGTAATATTTAGTTTTCATTTACATTACACACCCATTGGATACTATTTGGCCGGCCGGTGTGGCAAAGAGGTTCCAGGCGCTTCAGTCTTGAACCGCGTGACCGCTACGGTTGCAGGTTCGAATCCTGCCTCGGGCATGGATGTGTGTGATGTCCTTAGGTTAGTAGTTCTCTGTTATAGGGTACTGATGACCTCAGATGTTAAGTCCCATAATGCTCAGAGCCATTTGAACCATTTCGATACTATTTGAAAGGAGACTCGTCCGACCATGCAACAATTTGTCGGTCACCAACAGTCCAGTGTCGGTGTTGACGGGCCCAGGGGAGGTGTAAAGTTTTGTGTCGTGCATTCATCAAGGGTACAGGAGAGGGCCTTCGGCTCCGAAACATCATATCGATTATGTTTCGTTGAATGGTTGGCACGCTGACACTTGTTGATGGTCCAGTAGCCCAGCACGGAAATCTGCAGCAATTTGCGGAAGGTTTGCACATCTGTCACGCTGAACTATTCTCTTCAATCGTCGTTGGCCCCGTTCTCGCAGGATCTTTTTCCGGCCGCAGCGATGTTGCAGATTTGATCTTTTACCAGTTTCCTGATATTCACGGTACACTTGTGAAATGTTCGTACGGGAAAATCCCCCTTCATCGCTTCCTCGGAGATACTGTGTCCAGTTTTTCGTTCGCTGACAATAACATTACGTTCGAACTCACTTAAATCTCGATAACCTGCTATTGTAGCAGCAACAACCGACCTAACAACTTCGCCAGACACTTGTTGTTCTGCATAGGTGTTGCATACCACAGCGCCGTATTCTGCCTGTTTACATATCTCTGTATTTGAATACACATGCCTATACCAGTTTTTATTTATTTATTAATTTTTGCGCTTCAGTGTATGTGCACTCTGCCTGGAAAGCCTGTAGCTCTACCGAGGTTCAGCAGTTGTGGTTTCTGGAGCACAAATTATGGGGTTTCTATGGCCTATATATGGGCGACTTCCTCGTCAGATGCAGATGGTTGTCAGATGGAACGCCAAAGCGTAATAAGACCTGCTATTGTAGCAGCAGTAACCGATCTAACAACTGCATCAGACACTTGTTGTCTTATATAGGTGCTGCCCACCGCAACGCCATGTCCTGCCTGTTTACATATCTCTGAATACGCATGCCAATGCCACTTCCTGTGGCGCTCCAGTGCATATTTGAAAGCAAAAACGGACAAAAAGTGATTTTTCGAAAGATGACGCTTCAGTAACCAATTGGAAGCTCATAAACTCCCCACCAATGATCCTGAGGAGACCTGCTTTTTTCTAAACGTTTGCCTAGGGGCGAGCTGTGAAATCGAGGCACAGTCAGCTTAGGCGGACGCGTCTTATTTCACGCGCTGCACCTCCGTAACAAAGGCTGTGCCTAACAAGCGGCAGTTCCTGTACGCGCGCACTCGCCTCTTTAGAGTGTTGCGAGAGCGACGGCGATGACGCGACGGCCGACGCCTGACGCCCGGGAGCGGGGCGGGGGCCGCCGCTGGCGGCGCCACCACGTGCTGTACGGCGCTAGCTGCCTGCCTGCCTGCCCGTCTCTACATATATAGCACGCCGCCGCCGGCCTGGCTCGCCAGTGCGCCAAGCTCCACGACGCCAGACCAGCTACGCCGCCGACATGAACCCGTGCACGGTAAGTCAACGCCCACGCCTCGCTTCGGGTCACTACCATTCTCACCACTTATTATCACCTCTTTAACCATTGCCTTCTCTCCTACCAACAGTGCTAGACAACACTCTATCACCACTTCCTTCTGCCCCATTCTAACTCCCACGCTCTCCCCCCTCCCCTCCCTCCCCCTCGCACTTCATACTCTTGAAAGAACCGCCCCACTCTCCCTATCATCACTTACGGACTTGCTTCTATATCCGTTACGTGGCTGATTTAATATTTTTAAATACCAAGACACAATCTCCTGGTATTGTAAGCCATCTACTATGGATTCAAATGGTTCAAATGGCTCTGAGCACTATGGTGCTTAACACCTGAGGTCATCAATCCCATAGAACTTTAACTACTTGAACTAACCTAAGGACATCACAAACATCCATGCCTGAGGCAGGATTCGAACCTGCGACCAAAGCAGTCACGCGGTTCCGGACTGAAGCGCCAGAACCGCTCGGCACCGAGGCCGGCTACTATGGATTCCACTACAAATGTAAATGAAAACTAAAGATTACGAATAGATATTTGCTTCGTTATATTTTTTCCCAAAAATATTCTAACCATCTGAAAAAAGTCACATTTCTATATTAACTACTGGCTTCAGTCATCTGACTTCACAAAATTATTGACAATAGCATGCCTCACAACTTCTTACTTTGGCGCTAAATAAAAGAACAACCATTCTACATCACTGCCGTTATTACTAAAGCTGTTTTTATTTACTTTGGCACTACAGTAAGAACGTTGCGCTGCAGCTTGTTGTAAACTATTTATGACACCTGAATGTGATCAGATTATTATAACCGGTGAAAAACAATTATTTAACCAAATTTCACTACGTCAAACTGGAACACGTGATTTATTTGGTATTATGTTGTTTTATTGAAAAAATTTTCCAACGTATTTGATGAATTTATGACTGTCAACCTAATTCGACTGTAGCTATCATCGGAATACGAAAGTAACATGTCAAGTAGTCACTTAGAACGACTAGAGTTAGTTGAAGTGACCACGATGGACGCTAGATTACGACATGACAAATTACTCTGGTAACAAGATACGGAGTCCTGATAATGACTCACTGAAGACGAAACCACCAAATTCCTTCAGAACAACCGTGAATAAAAAAAATGGTTCAAATGGCTCTGAGCACTATGAGACAACATCTGAGGTCATGAGTCCCCTAGAACTTAGAATTACTTAAACCTAACTAACCTAAGGACATCACACACATCCATGCCCGCTGCAGGATTCGAACCTGCGACCGTTGCAGTCCCGCGGTTCCTGACTGGAGCGCCTAGAACCGCTCTGCCACCGCGGCCGACAACCGTGAATAAAAGAGATTTGTTTATCTGACATTTGCCCATTTACGTTATTATTGATTTGTATGTCTCAAGCTGGATTTAAATGAGGCTCATCGACGTGCTAGTCGTTTAATATGCTTTTAATGAAAGTTTAAGTTACAACATAATGTCGTGCAGGAGAGATTGTAACACGAATACTGAGAAATTCTATTTCGCCGCTTCTTGTCCATTATAGCAAGAGTCCACTTGTTTTAATAATTGTTATTAATTTTAATAATTGTTATTAACGATGGAAAAAAAGCGATGGAAAAGGTATACTCACTTTCGCTGAGATTTGATGCTTTCATCCATGCGCGTTCCTTCTAAACAAGGCCAATCCCATTCCAGTAGGGCGAACTTCTACTTTAATAGCCTGTCGAAGACCACGAAGAAAAGCTAGAGGAATTATGTACTCTCTTCGCAACGACCGTACATTGCCAAATCACTGACGTACTAATCTGACATGACATGACATGTCGTATGAATAAGAAAAACTAATACGTAAGAAGCAGATAACTAAGGGGCTAACGTTTCGCCGATGACGGTGTTGTTAGGGAGAGAGAACAAATCGACACTACAGTAGGAGGGCTGATAGTATAGTGGGTCGTGACTTTCTCATAGGCACTATCCCCGCAGTACCGCGAACCGACGAACAAACAAAATCTGGGAGGCTGTGTGGGACTTTTAATCCCACCCTTCCAGAAAATGTGACCAGTGCTTTAATTATTGTTAACTCGGTAATAGCAATACGTGTTAGGATGCTCGCATTTTCCACAAAGGTAATCTATTAACTGATGAAAAGTACTGCAGAACGATCTATAATTTCTGTTTCATTTTCTTCTGCTGTCTACTGTTGCCTAAGATGACGTGGTGAATATGTTTCGATAGTAAACTAACTTTAGAATTTCATTTGAAAACTATCGCATATTACTAAAGCACATCCATATAAAGGCTGTTGCAGCACTTACATTGCAAAATGTATTTGAAGAATATCCTTCTTACACCCAAACCTCCAGATGTCAGACAGTCAGATAAATACCAAACTTGGTACATCGACAGAATATCAATCTAAACCCCGATACAGTTTGTGCTATGTGCTGACCTCCAGAAGAAGGTGCGTAAACGGTAGGTAACAAGTAAGACCTGACCAGTGGAGCACAGAGAAGGCAAAACTGAGAGCCTCTGCCTTAAAGATCTGCCGTTGGGCAGCCGGTAGAGCGGTTGTTTTTACCAAGGATCACGGTTCGAGCGCTGGTCATGCCAGTTTCTGCACGGTAGTATTTGTGAAACTGGGGGACTGCTTGTTACTGGCAAGTAAAAGGACTGTTGGGGCTGTAGGAATCTTCTATTTATAGTCTTATTAATAATTAACACTTCCCTGCGTGTGTTGGAATTGTTTCCTTATTCTCCTGTTCCGATTGTTTAGTTTATTATGTGAAACTATAAATGTACAGGTTTGCTGCTCTCAAATAACGAAGCACAAGCAGACTGCCAATAGAACATGGCTACGAAGTTCGAACTGTCCCTTTACATGTCAGGAACAAGTCCCACATAACCGTTTGATATATACTACAGCACAGAGTATAGTATGACCAGAGCTCGAACCCATGACCGTTGGTACGACAAACTAACGCTCTACGACTTTCTCAGAGCTCTTCACGGCAGACGCCCTCTGTTACACTTTTCCTCTGCTCCACAGGTCATGTGTCACTTGTTACTTTCCCTTTACGCATGAGCTCCTTGACGACAGCTCATAGCACAAATTGTATCGAAGTTTAGATTGATACTCTGTCGGTTTCGAACGTTTGGTACCGACCTGACCGTCTAACGTCCGGAGGGACCGGTGTCTAGAAGTCTCTCGGTCGTCTCCGCGTCCTTGGTCAAGGTCGCTTCTCGCTGCACTGACTTCTGAGACAAATGTAAACCTCGACAAAAAGTTTACCGCATCTCTTCTCGACAAGCAACTCTTTTACTAGCTTCTTTTTCAGATTTTTTTTTTTACTGTAATATTTTCGATTTCCATATCTGCACTAAGGCAATGGAAAGAATATGGCCTGCTTCCGCTTGTTTCCGAAATAACGGAACCTCGGTTAGGACAATAAATTCCACTGCGGAGAGGACAAGAAGAACATCCGCTTCGGGGACTGGACCCGGATCTCCAGCTTTACCCGCCGTGGTATGTCAAGGTTCCCTCCGTACCATCTTTTCATCGCCTCGGTAAATGGCTGGTTGTGCAACAAGCTGTCTGACACAGCTCTACAGTGAAACTCATCATTGAGTGCCCCCTCCCCATTCCTCAATTTTTTTCTGTCCTACGTCTGAATCAGTATCCAAATTTACTACAAACAACTCTAAAAATAGCTGGCAGAATATTATTGTCTCCGTGCAGCAAAGCGTTATTTCTGTGCTGTCTAGTTTTCCTTTCTTCGAGAGTGATGTGAACTTGATCATTTGTGCTCACGTACTCTGTCAGTGTTCTGTCACTTTCATCAAGCCATAAGTGATCACATACTTCCGAATACGTTACGAGGTGAGCGTAAAATTGAATCATGATAATGTCACTGTACAAACATATTGTTAATACGATTCCTTTTAAACGACCATTGCTTGTCTTGCTGTTATTACTTTAAGAAAAAAATCACCCTTATTATTCTGTCTCATTGATTTTATTTGGATTACAACACATTTTTGCAATTTTTACTGTCATTATCATTACTCTTACAATATAAGAGTTTCTTCACCTGATGGTTCATATCAATAATAAGTTATTCGCTTGCTTTCCATGAAAACCTGATGCCCCAAAGCTATATCTCTCCCTATTTTAATGATCATTATTGTAAATTACATTTTTGGGTTTTAATGAAAATTATACAGTCTATCCTTTTGACCTGAAATGTTGTATGTATAGATATCTTCACGAACTTTCTTTTTCGTTTTTGAATTTTTCCTCTCTTTAGATCTATGAGAAAAACGTGAAATTTTCTCCATTATAGATATCACAAAGAATCTGCTCCCGTTTTGGAAGCGTATCTATAACGAGTTACGTTGTCGAAGTATTGTGCACGGACAATGCTGGTAACCGCCAAAATCAAGGAACCTATGGGGCAACGTAAGACCGCCAAAAGGAAAATAAGAACTTTACAGATCTATAAACATTCAAGATTCGCAGCGGAATGTATTACAGCATATTCAGATCGACTAATGTAACATTCTGAAATAGCATATGACATGTTACCAGCAGCATTGACAAAGAGGTACATCGACGCTATTACAAATATGAATTTGGTTGACATATTGACGTTTCGTGTGTTCTGCCGGATACGAGTCTCGTACGCACATAATATTTCGACGGTGGAAGTAGATTCTGTCTGATATCTATACTGGCAAAAAATTCAGGTGTATTCTTTGATTTTATTGGTGTTTGTTACCTGGCTTCCAGAACTTTTGTACACTGACATCCTTGAAAATTGTAGCATCCTGAAAAGGTTTTTCATGGACTTAATCGTTAATTACTAAGGAGGTTTGTTACGGAATGGGGATCTTTTTCGTAGTCACGTTGTGGTACACTCATTGCGTGAAGTACAGTATCTTAATAGTTTTAATGAAAGTACCCGAATACATATTGGTGGGCATTAACACGCGGTGTGTCCACCCTTCACCTGAACTCTGCTGAGGAACACTATCAGTGATGTATCTGAATGTCTGTTACTCAAGAGCCGAAACCAGAGAAGATACGTCATGTTGGCGCCACACATGATTGCACGTAACATTCTCCAGGCATTCGCCAAAGCCAGACTCTTCCATCGGACTGCCTCAGAATACAGCGTTTCCAGTCATCCAGTGACCAGTAGCCTCATTCATTACTCCACCTCAAGCGTCCCTTAACATTGGCTACAGAAATGTGTGCGTTGTGAAGAGCTGCTCGACCATTAGGCAGCGTTCTTTTCGACTTACTGCTGATAGACGAACTTCTGGTAGTGCTTTCGATCTCACGAATGATTCCTATTGCTGATTTCAAGCCATTATTTACAGTCACTCCCCGGAATGCTCGCCGTTCCTTGTCCATCAGCGCATGACGCCTGCCTGGTCCTTTTTGAGCTGTGATTGTTGCTGCATGTTTCAACTTCACCTCACTGACAGCCGACTTGGGCTGGTTTAGAAGGATTGAGATGTCCCTGATGGATCTGCTACTCAAGTGAAATCCAGTGACTAGTCCAGTAGTCACTGAGTTCTCCTGATTGAATCATTCTGTGTCACTACTTCTTTACTGAGAATGCGATAACTTGCGCCTCGTTGTATAATGGTTGATCCACCTCTTTGGCATATAGTCGTTAATTCCGCATTACGTAGGGGTTTCTGCGTACTTTTCATCATATAGTATACACATCGAACACTGTATCAGAATTACTGCAGTGACATGAAGGCTTAACTCAGTCAGCGCTGTGTCTTGTATGACCAGAAGTCGGCTTCCATTTCCCTAACGGTGCTCCCGCGTCCGGCCATCCTGATTTAGGCTTTCCGTGATTTCCCTAAATCGCTCCAGGCCAATGGCGGGATGGTTCCTTTGAAAGGGCACGGCCGACTTCCTTGCCCGTCCTTCCCTAATCCGATGAGACCGATGACCTCGCTGTCTGGTCACCTCCCCAAACAACCCAACCCCAACCTAACGGTGGACCTTGTCCGTGTCATTGTTTGGATGTAGTGTTTCTTGGAAAGCTGAACTACAGACTGCCGTAGAACCCGCTGCGAGGAAGAGCGCTCGCGTCGCCAGAACGAATGGTGAGTTGGGTTGTTCCTACTGATACTGGCGGTGGCCGTCGGGGTTGTGATAGACTTTAGGTATCAGCGCATTTGGTCGCGGCCAGACTGTAGGTGCCCGATACACTATGAGCTGTTACAAGCAGTGTTTAGTGAACAGAGTAACTCGAGTTTGCCGTCCGCGGTGGCCGTGCGGTTTGGCGCTGCTGTCCGGAACCGCGGGACTGCTACGGTCGCAGGTTCGAATCCTGCCTCGGCCATGGGTATGTGTGATGGCCTTAGGTTAGTTAGGTTTAAGTAGTTCTAAGTTCTAGGGGACTTATGACCTAAGATGTTGAGTCCCATAGTGCTCAGAGCCATTTAAATATTTAACATTTAACTCTAGTTTTCAGATTGATGATGGTAACCACTGTCCACTGTCACCAGTTGTGTCATCGGTTAAAGGTCCCATTACAACAGCAAGTAACTGGCCGGTTGTACACTGATCGACTGCACTCAGTGAGCATCTCTATCAAAATCCCCTTCTGACTAAGGATCCCGGAGCCCATCGCCTACATGATCATTTTTGATCTCCATACGCTGTAGGGCACTAGGATTGGCACAGGAACACCATCACCGGACCGCCATGTTTCGCCGGCGAAAGATACGGAAGTCAGCACATAGCACAAACTGTATCGGGGCTTAGATTGATACTCTGTCGATATACCAAGTTTGGTACTTATCTGACTGTCTGACATGTCCAACCATGTGTATTCGTTTATTCGCCTATAGCACCACTCAACCGATCAGCAAGCCGCCCTCTAACGGCGTCACTGTGGTTTGAGGATCATTCTGCAGACACAAAGGTGCCCCTGTAGATTCCCATATTAACTTAAATCATTTATACTGGACACATGTGAGATGACACGGTGGGATATGCTTGCCTACAGCCATCTCCGAACGCATTTTGTGAGCTGCTGACCATGATAGAGCAGTCACGGACTGGAATGAGACTCCAGCACCTATGATGACTCTTGGAGGACACGCTACTACGAGAAGCATTCTTCGTCGAAAAGAGTATATTTCCCACAATCCAAAACATAGAATGTTGGTTTCCGCAGTCAGGCACCCTACACTGTCTATCGATTACATTACACGGGAATTGTTTGCAGTGCCATGAAATGAAATATGACGATTACGTCAATGTGAAAATCAGAGGCTAAATCACGCTTTTTTTTAATACCTGATAGGATACCTGCAACATTCTGCACAGAGTACAAAAAACCAGATGATGTGAAAATGCACAGGTAATTTACAATCTCGAGAATGCTCGTCGAAGTAACGCGTGCATATATATATATATATATATATATATATATATATATATATATATATATATATATAATGTTTGTGTGTGTGTATACACTGAAGAGCCAAAGAAACTGGTACACCTGCTTAAGATCGTATAGGGCTCCGCGAGCACGTAGAAGTGCCGCAACACGAAGTGAAATGGAGTCTGAAGTAATTCTGGAGGAAACTAACATCATGAATCCTGCAGGGCTGTCCATAAATCCGTAAGAGTACGAGGGGTGGGAGATGTCTTCTGAACAGCACGTTGCAAAGAATCCTAAATGAGCTAAATAATGTACATGTCCTGCTAGTTTGGTGGCCAGCGAAAGTGTTTAAACTCGGAAGAGTGTTTCTGGAGCCACTCTGTAGCAATTCTGGACGTGCGGGGTATCTAATTGTCCTGATGGAATTGCTCAAGTCTGTCGGAATGCACTTTGGACGTGAATGGTTGCAGGTGATCTGACAGGATGCTTAGGCACGTGTCACCCGTCAGAGTCGTATCTAGACGTGTTAGGGGACCCATATTACTCCAACTGCACACGCGCCACACCATTACAGAGCCTCCACCAGCTTCAACAGTCTCCTGCTGACATGCAAGGATCTTGAATTCATGAGGTTGTCTCCATAACCGTACTCGTCCACCCGTTCGATAAAATTTGAAACGAGACTCGTCGGACCAGGCAACATGTTTCCAGTCACCAAGAGTCCATTGTCAGTGTTGACGAGAACAGACGAGCCGTATAGCTTTTTGTGTCGTGCAGTCATCAAGAGTACACAATTGGGCCTTCGGCTCCGAAAGCACATATCGAATATGTTTCGTTGCATGGTTCGGATGCTGACACTTGTTGGTGACCCACCGCTGAAATCTGCAGCAATTTGCGGAAGGTTTACACTTCTGTCACGTTCAACGATCCTCTTCATTCGTCGTTGTTCAGGTTCTTACTGGGACTTTCTCCAGCCGCAGCGATGACGAAGATTTGATGTTTAACAGGATTCCTGATATTCACGAGTGTACACTCTGGAAATGGTCATACGGGAAAATACCCCACTTCATCGCTACCTCGGAGATTTGCTGTGTTCCTTCGCTTGTGCGTCGACTATAACACCACGTTCAAACTCACTTAAATATTTATAACCTGTAATTGTAGCAGCAGTAACCGATCTTACAACTGCACCGGGCACTTGTTGTCTTATATAGCCGTCGCCGACCGCAGCGCCGTATTCTGCCTGTTTACATATCTCAGTATTTGAATACGCGTGCCTATACCAATTTACCGATTTCTTTGGAGCTGCAAGAAGATAACATCGAGAGTTAAGTCGCATAGAGCTCAGAGCCATTTGAACCATTTGATAACATCGAGAGCTCCATGAGGCCGTCTGCGGATGATGCAACTATATCTGCTGAAATCGCAAGGATTCAAGAATCTATCGAAATGCAGGATAAACGGCGGGAAACATCCATTGAATAACTGGGAGTGTGGATACGAAGTGATTTAATTTGAAACGGCCACTAAAACGTAATGCCAGAAACGTCAAAAGTCAGACTGAATTTTCAGGATACGCTGTACTCCAGCTTCCAAAAATCCAGTTCAGCCAAAACTTGAGCATCACTTTTCAACCTGAAATCCTTACAGGTAGAGTACATCCAGATAACACAAAGAAGAGCAGCGCCTTCCGTCACGAGTAAGCTCGATTGCGTCACGGAGATCCTAATCTATCTCCAATGGCAGATGCTTCGATAAAAGGGTTGCACATCGTGATGTGGTTCACTGTTAAAATTGCAGAGTGCATGATTCCAGAAGAGTCAATCAGCATATTGCTGCCTCCTACATGTATCTTGTAAATGATCATGAACGTAAAATGAGATATACCCTCCGTCACACACGCTATGGTCGCCTATAAAATATATATTTAGATGCAGATGTCATGTATTAGTAGGGAAATAATACATTAAAAGGCAATGCCGGCCTTCATTAAGTGCCACTTACTGCTGATGCAATTTTCACAAACGTTACTGTTTAAATAACTAAAATTTAATCACTTTTATAACATTTGTACCCTTGCAGAGATTTTCATTTTATTTGCCAGTGATTACATATGGGTCAGGTCACATCATTATGTTTCAGATTATAGTTCTATGTCTGTTGTGAGAGACCTTTCTTCCAATTACGCAGTTCAGTAATCTGTGTTATTAGCCTTGCTCATGGAGAGTAACGCTAGGCTGTTACGGATGGACTGGTGATGCAAGGCAATAAGTAAGCCGGTCAAGGACGTTCTTCTCGTACGTGTTCTACCTGTAACTTGCGTGATACGAATACGAAGGGGAATGAAATGAGTTCAGAGGTTTGAAAATATCTCGATGAGCTAATCGCGAATGGAAAGAAATTTTAAAATTTTTTCCGACTTATTCCATGCATAAATACTGCCGTTCTTACCAGTTAACCACTAGTCAATAAAACAATGCCTACAGAAGGTTTTTTGCAGCACTGTTGCAATAGTAGTGTATAGAATCCAGAAGAACCCTCGTTACAAGCAAGCAGGCAAATGGGAATGGTGGCAATGCATGTTCAGTCACTAACGCTTTGTCCACGCAGTTGATATTAGCTGTTACTAACAGGTATTAACACAGCAGGACAAAGAAGAAATAGTTCTGACGGACAGTCCACCTTCCGCCGCACAACATACTTTTCTTTGTGGAGTACAGATGTGTATGTTAGACTCTGGCGTCTGGTGACACTGAAAGGATGGAGGATTAGAATTTAAGTGTCCCTCGTCGGTAAAGCCAGCAAAATCTATCGTGTCCTTCCGAGGAGAACCGCACCAGCATTTGGTTTATGTGAAAGAAGACATGGAAAATCTAAATACGCATGTAAGCGAGGGGATCTGAACTATCGTCCCCACAAATGTAAGTCCAGTGTATTATCACCGGTCCAGTTCACCCCTTGTCGGGATTAGTGGAGCAGCTTAACGAAACAAATCTATGATTCCGTAAGAAAGGCCCCTGTTTTTTTAGGTAAGTACTTTAGGGTAACAACTAAAAAATTTTATCATGTCGATTGGACCCCACTTGAGTGCTCTTAGCTGACCCGTTTTCCATCTGGAGAAATGGGCTCTATAGTGTAAATTGGTATCCAAACCTCGTTTCGTTAGAAACCTGTGATCGTAACACTTTTTTGCTTAAGAGCCAAAATTGACATTTTAGGGATAGTCTGTAGGCCGCATAGGAACTGGGCGGGAGGGAGGAGGGGGGAAATCGGTGGAGGGGGGAGGGGTTGGGGAGGGGGGAGGGGGAGAAGGGGTTATGTGGTCGCTCAATCGCTCGAAGAGAAACCCAATTTTGAAATTTACATATTATAAAGAATGACACCAAATATTTTTAAGTGAAAGAGAAAAAACATATTGGAAGTACATTCCCTCTGAAGGGTTACGTAGGACCCGAGAGGCTACTACAGCTAGTGCCATCACTACAGGATCCGAGGTCTGGTATCCTGATTTTCTGGCACGTTTTCTAGGAGTCTTACTATCTGAAAGAGTACCAAGCGCTAATAGCAGACCGTTTTCAATCTGACGTTTGTATTAGGCCAAAATAACAGAAAAGAGACTGTTTTAAATAATATAGCTTAATTAATTCAAAAGTGTCAAGAAGGGATGGAATGGCAGATGATAGCTTTGTACATAACGGGGCTTATAAGTCAGTTTTATCTGTTGTATTATGATGATATCTTGGAAGTAACTAATTCTTATTGAGATGAACACATTGGCCACTTTTCCCGACGAGTCGTTCGGCCACTTCTCTTCACTGGACAGCATGTCAGCATTAGGGATCCACAGAAGACATTATCGCACTGGAATAATTAACAAGAAACTACGTTTGCAAAAAATTATTAATCTCCATACAAGTGAGGCAACTAGAGTAATATAAATAATTATCTTATATCAGATGACCCAAAAACAAAAAAGGTTTTTAGTAAAAAATAACACAACAAGCTTTCTCTGTCGGTCACACCAACGACAGTGGCGATGTATATTAGAACAACATAGTCTGACCACTTCTCGGCAGACAGCAACAGTCTTCAGTGAGAAAAATATACAGTGACCCCTTGTCCCATCCTGTTCACTTTACCATACCTACCCCTACCGAGCTTATTAATAATTGGCAACCCAAATAAATTACCTTGTTTTGTTAATTAATAACAGTAATTGCAGTGTGAGATACAATCACTAGAAATTCTGAATATCATTATTGTTTTACTCGTTGCATTTTATTACAACAGCGTTAATTTTATTTCATATTACTTGCTACAAGCATTCAAGTATCCATTCCACTTCCGTTTTACATTTATAACATAGCAACTGATCTTAACTCACGGCTGAATTCAGCAATGTCGTTTAAAATTAAGTACTTCTTAAAATATTACTGTCTTTGTAAATAAAGATTTTTTTTATTATTGAGCAAGAAAAATACACTCTCAGGAAGCTCTTAACGTTGACGCATTTAGATTCCGCTGTTATTATAAAACACGGCTGAGAACCGTGGGCCGCACGAAGACACGATTCGGGCCGCAGTTTGTCGACCACTGTTCTAAAGGGCATACTAAAGGCAGACTCAGAATTTTCGTGCTCCAACAAGAAGTTGAACTTCTCGATTTCTAGATACTCACTCTACTGTTAGACCACATGGCCCGACATAAAACAGTAATGAAGGAACCTAATGACACATTAAAATTACATATCAGTCCAAAACTAGAACCAGAAACAATGTCTAAGCGAAAAGCATCAGTTTTTAAAACGCTAGACATCTGATTAAGTGGAATTTCATTTAGTCCCTCCTACAGCCATGGTTTGAGTATATAACTGAGGTAATTGATGGTAGATTTCCGTAACTAAAGGTCATAGGTCATAAAGTTTTTCACTCGTGTTCTCTATCTCCGGTCTCGCGAATGTTGTAACTTTAATGTCATGAGTAATCATATCTAACCCGATGATATGGCTTCGAGGCAACAAAACCGGTCGTTAAATAAATTGTTTGCTAGAGTATCCAAGAGGTTATTATTGAAAATATCTATCTCCATTGTATTCGATATCGACAAACATTAAACACTAACATCTCTGGCTTTCTAATCCGTACCTTTGTAGGACACGACTGCTATCTCAAGCAGCTCAGATCAAACGTTAATTTCAGTCATCAAAAGTTCTGGCTTAACCTATGTTACCTCTCTTTGCTCTACCGTATTGTTCATTCAGCTAATTTTTTTCCAGTGTCCCTAACTGGACAGTGAACCTGGGCACCCTCTGGATACAGAAAGAGAATTCCTACACCTCAACTTAAATAGACAAGACACTCTTTACTTCTTTAATTACCTTATAAGATGCAAAAATTTTTAATAGATAATACAAATATGTTGAGACAAGACTTGAATCGAATGTTACAGATAGCACCTGGTTAAAATAGGAGAAAATTATTAGTCATGAAATCTTTGCTAAGACCATCGTGACATTAGATTGAATTGACGTCCGTAAACGGAAAAATAACGCTTGCGAAACGGTATCAGCCGTTTGTGTGTGAGTATTACAAACGGCCGGCCGGAGTGGCCGTGCGGTTCTAGGCGCTACAGTCTGGAGCCGAGCGACCGCTACGGTCGCAAGTTCGAATCCTGCCTCGGGCATGGATGTGTGTCATGTCCTTAGGTTAGTTAGTTTTAATTAGTTCTAAGTTCTAGGCGACTGATGACCTCAGAAGTTAAGTCGCATAGTGCTCAGAGCCATTTGAAGCATTTTTTATTACAAACGGTCTACGAGCAAATCCTTAAGTCACGTACCACGTAGCCGGACTCTTAAGTGTACCACGAAGGAAGAAAAAATTATAGCCTCACTAAATAAAGTCGAGAACATAAATGCAGTGCAAGCAAAATAACAATACCTTGAAATCATTTTACATGAACTTTGTTCCCACTTGCAATAAGTAAAACACATCGAGGGAAGGTTTTTGAACAAAAGAAGTGTTTAAAGGACGTCATCTTCCGCATTATGGTTGTCATTCGGCTATTGTAGCTTCGGCATAAAGCAACTGTCAAGCATAACATGGTATAAGTAACGATATCGTTGAAGAGTTCTGTCCCACTTAACAGAAATAGAAGTAACAGTTGTGACCAATAACACACGCAACACGGTGCCTTCACTTGTGCTGTTTCTCAGGCGGGTTGAAATATAAATTAATTATACTTAACAACAGCCGTAAAGCAATAGCGGAGTAATATCTTCTACAGCCATAATCATGAATAACTTTCTTTGGAAAATTCATACAACCTACTGCTCCGTATTACAACACGTTAATATCAAATCAATTAAATGCCGCGCCTGATGTCCTAATGTTTTCTTTTTCCCAACATCCTAAAGTTCAAACTCGTAAGTGGCTAAGATTATCTAAGTCATATTCCGCGTGCTTGACGTTCACTGCATTTCTGCGCGTAGCCTGTAGCAACTGTACCGTTTTCTGCCGTATTTCCCATTCGCTTTCTGTTCGACACATTAATACCGCGGCCAAGACGACTGATTCACCACTCGCCAATGCCGGCTGCAACAGTTGTTACATTTTCCAACAGGAGCGGCCTGTCCTGCACTCACGTGCTGACTCGCAAGGACTGCTAAATACACATTGAACGTCGCTTCGGCCCACAATCAGTTTCACGACAGAGGCAGCTGGACACCTGAAACTGCAATCCATTCGCTACTGTGGCGTATACCGTGGCAACAAAATGTTTCATAGCACTCACATTGCTCACTCTCATAACTCTCTCCAGGGCTGGAGATGGAAATCAGTCCCAGTTTCGAGTCTCGTCGACAT